>NC_139643.1:43319425-43321925 GCF_964638095.1 Poromitra crassiceps | reverse complement strand
GCAGTGGATGTTTTAAGTGAATACGTCCGTTGGAAATAGTTGTGATTTTGAAGATGCGCCCACAGTGTTTGGACAGCGACCTTTCAGATCAGAGGGTTTTTTAGGCCTCTCTCCAAATATCAAACTGTCTTTTATTGTACGATGTACTGCAACAACACGCAATCCTTTCCTAAGCCTCTCAACACATGTCATATTCCCCAGACATACCTGTGAGGCCCCCTCTCTCTCTCCCCACACACACAATTAGCCAAGATGCATAACGAGCGATATATCTCCCCCTGTGTAGCGTCTACCAAGACAGGCTCGCTTTGGCTGTGTTTTGCTTATTGGCTATAAGTAGCGTGTATAACCTCGCTCTAAATCAAAGGATGTGTTATTAGTCTCTCGGGTGTTGGGGGGGGGGGGGGGGGGGCGGGCGGGGCTGTAGGCGTCAAAGGGGTTCAGATGGGGGGGGGGGGGGGGGGAGGGTGTAGTGATGGGGGGAAGAGATGAGAGGGAGAGCACACACACACACACACACACACACACACACATCATAAGGAATACATGCACTCGCCTATATGTTCACTGCCAGAAGTCTACCACCTCCACACTGAAGCCTACACACCCCCCCCCCCCCCCCCCCCTCGTCTCTCAGATCAGATCAAGGCCGTGTGCAGCAGCAGTCAAGCTGTCACCATAAGGTGCCCTCTCCATACTTAACGTGGCCCGATCAATAATCATTGGCCGGGAAGACACAGGGTCGAATAATGAGCAGCGGGCCCGGGGGACACACACTCTCTATCACACGCACACGCACGCGCACACACACACACACACACACACGCACACGTCACACACACACACACACACACGCACACGTCACACGTCACACGCACACACACACTGTCATGAATATTGTAGTTTTTGTTCCCTGATGTCACCGTGTTGTTCACTATTGAATATTTCAAAGCTGCTCTCTAGCCCCACCCGGTCACCCCTACATACACACACACACAGGCACACATTAGACCCATTACCCCCCTCCCCCCTCCACATACACACATACACACCTAAAGAGAGAGAGAGAGAGAGAGAGAGAGAGAGAGAGATGTCAACTGTCCTTTTCTTATATTCTAAAATAACAGCAATTCTTGTTTGAATGTATTCCAGGAACTCAACATGTTTTCACAGTTAGCTCAGTGAGCGGCTCTCGATTGAAGCAGTGTTTCAGAACGTACTGTAAAACCATCTTTTACTGCACAAAACATCACATATCGTCTCCAAAGATGTTTTCCAATAAAGGTCATTTTCAATAGATCGTTGCAATTTACTGCAGCCTTATCAGAATCTTGTCTTTGACTCACCGTTTTGCAAACATTTTGTGGTAGGAGCAGTAGTAGGTTTTTTTTGAAGGTTCAACCACAATGCACAGAGCAATCAGGATGGTAGGCTGAAATAACACCAAATCTTCAAAAAGTGTTGGTAGATGTTGTATTGGTGAATCAAATATTCTTCTATTCTATTCTCATGGAACTGCTTTTAAAGAAGAATAGTTGAATAGATTATAAATGATATAGGGGTTGTGATTTTATATTCATTCATGTCTTTGCATTTGAATAAAAGCAGCTTCTAAACGCCATCAGCTGCAGCACTAATTCGATTCAATCCGTCATCTTCACCGAAAAACACCATTGCTTGTTTCAGCGACGACGCTGCGCAGAGCCGAATGTGATTTCTGTGCCTTGTTGCGCCTGTATTTATTTCTCTGTAATGGCCTTTAATGCAAGCGGTTCAATGCTGCCGGTCCCCGCTCATTTCATTAGCATGGAGTCCTTGGACCAGGCTAGCCGAGGTCTCTCGAACGCAGCTTGTTTCTGCAATAATGGGCTACGAGGCATGTAAGTAGCAAACAGAGGAAACATTAATATTTGAAACCATTTTGAAAGCCATTAGGCTGGTTGTGTGTGTGTGTGTGTGTGTGTGTGTGTGTGTGTGTGTGTGTGTGTGTGTGTGTGTGTGGCAGTCTGGCCAGTGAGTAGCGAGAGGTTGTTGTCTGTTAAGTAAATCAAGGGAAGCAGTAGCAGGGATCCCTGCAGCATCTGGAGGCACTGTCTGTCCATCCATATGTCAGTTTAAACCGCGCACACATGCATTGAAAATGGGCACACACGCATTGAAAATGTGCACACATGCATTGAAAATGTGCACACATGCATTGAAAATGTGCACACACACATTGAAAATGTGCACACATGCATTGAAAATGTGCACACATGCATTGAAAATGTGCACACATGCATTGAAAATGTGCACACACACATTGAAAATGTGCACACACGCATTGAAAATGTGCACACATGCATTGAAAATGTGCACACATGCATTGAAAATGTGCACACATGCATTGAAAATGTGCACACATGCATTGAAAATGTGCACACACGCATTGAAAATGTGCACACATGCATTGAAAATGTGCACACATGCATTGAAAATGTGCACACACACATTGAAAATG
>NC_139643.1:43311925-43316925 GCF_964638095.1 Poromitra crassiceps | reverse complement strand
CAATTAACAGGTGATTAACAGGTCAAGTGACACAAACATGAAACACAGTCACTGAAGAACTAAATCTAGGAAATGAAAATAAATAAACGGACAGTCCTTCAAGTCAGTTTTGGTGGAGCACAAAGTCCTTCATCACTTGTGTTAGTGGTAGGGACGGGACTTGGTTCAGGCGATGTGTGCCCAGCGCTTGGCGGATCTGGATCCGACACACGTGGGCCAGACTGCCAGGACATCTCTTGGCCTCCAGAAAGACCCGGAGCGTCTCGGGATCCGCCCTCTCCTTTAGCTGTGCCTGCTCTAACACCAGGGCCGGATCGGCGCCGTGGTCCAGGAGCAGCTGGACGAAAGCCGCCTGGCACCTGTTATGCAGCACCATCTCCAGCAGGCGAGAAGCCACGTCACGGGTCAGAACGCCAGCGGTCTGGAGCAGCAGGCGGAAGCAGTCCAGGTGGTTGCGTTCAGCACTGATGTAGAGAGAAGACACGCTGAGGGTGTCAACATGAACAGCAGTAAACCTGAGGAGTTCCTGCAGTATCTCCAGCCTTCCAAACAGGGCAGCCCAGTAGAGCAGGGTGTATGAGCCATCCTTCTGTTGTATTCTTCTGTTGGGGTCTGCCCCGGCTTCCAGGAGGATCCGGACACAGTCCAGGTGACCGGAGGACACGGGCCAGTATAGAGGTGGTATAGAGTCCTCCTTATCAGCTAGGTCTACCTGTGCTCCCTGGGTGATCAGGTAGTCCACACAGGGAGAGTGACCCCACCAGGCTGCGAGCCCCAGAGGGGTCCACCCCTCAAACCCATACTGCTCATTGATCCGCCTTCTGAAGTGGTCGTCCTGCAGCAGGCTCCTCAGTTTGTCCAGGTCTCCTGCCTTGGTGGCATCGTAGAGCTGCGTGTCACCATGCCCTGCTTGAACAGCCATTCCTTCAGATCTGTCACTGTACCACACCGACTTGTACAGTATGCTGAGTTGCATCACTGATGACATTGCAATTGCTCGAGTGACATCACTGATGACATCACAATTGCTCGAGTGACATCACTGATGATGACATCATCTGTGACATCATCAGTGATTTATGACATCACTATCTAGAACTGTTACATCTGTGATTTATGACCTCATCCCTGTCTGTGACATCATCATTGATTTGTGATATCATCGGCCACGCCTTATTTAGACTCCCGTGTCTTGTTTTACACCCCGTTTGTTTTTACAGAGACACATTTCCATTAAACAAGTTTGGCAGGTTTAAAGCCTGATGACATCATCACCTATGACATCACTGATGCCATCATCACCGTTACCCATTCCTGACTGAATGAATGAATGACTCACCCCAAAAAGCCTTCTCCAATTGACCACGTGCTGCTCTCTTGACCACCTGCTGCTGCGCACGTGGTAAAAAGGGGGTTGTCAACCCACACTGGACTTTTTTTGTGGAGGCGATCGGAGCAACCACGCATCTTGCAACTCTGGACAGACAGACAGACAGACAGTCAGACAGACAGACAGACAGACACGCCTCCAATGATAGTACAGTAGTAGGATTCAAAGAGTATTAAACTTGAGAAGATCCCATGGAAACATATTTTCAGATGTATAAAGACTATACTTTGATTAATAACGTGTGTGATATGGTTCCACTAAAAAGGTGGTGCACATAAGGCATGAAGGCTGGGAGAGCGCGAGACGGGAGAGATAGACAACGTGACGTGGTTTTTTGTCTGTCGTGCATTAAATCGAAAGTAACAAGCCTGTTTTGAAAATGTAAGGAGGAGAAAGTACAGATATTTGTGTTAAAATGTAGGGAGTAAAAGTAAAAAGTTGTCGTTGAAAAGTAAATACTCAGTAAGGTACAGATACCTGAAAATCCTACTGTACATAAGTACAGTAACAAAGTATTTATACTTAGTTACTTCCCATCTCTGATCACAGGAGATGTTTGGTTTTCTACAAATATCTCTGCTGATATTTCTTCTTGTTGTCTCAACTAAAATAATAATAATAATAATAATAATAATAATAAATACAGCTAGATGGAGAAGTTTGGCAAGAAGCTTCTCTACTTGCCTGAAAAAGTCTGAAGGGCCTGAGGTTTCGCTTTTTTTTCCCCTCCCCTCTTTCTATTTCTACTGTTCTTTGATCATGCGGCACGTATATTCACTTCAAAAACTCCCCGGGCCCTCTCTCCCTCTGCCCTCTCTCTCTTGCCCCCTTAGTCTCTCTCCCGCTCTCTCTCTCTCTCTCTGTCTCTGTCTCTCTCCCTCGCTCCATCCTCGAGATGACAAAGGACCAGTTCAGAGTCCGTATCAAAGTCCATCTGGGTTTGAAGTCTGTCCTCTGCCCTCTGGGCATCCTCTGGAGTCGGTGTTAGAGCCATCCACGCCCGGCCGGCCCCAGTGCACGCTGCTCCGTGGCCCCTTTACTGCGGAGGGTTTGTGGGGCCTTGGCCGCCCGAGGGCGGGTGGTGAGATAGAGCGTGACCTGGCTCCGTGCTGCTGGTCAACTTCATTACATGCTGCTAACGGCCTGAACATGCAGGGCAGTGATCAGGACAAAGAAAGTGTATTATGTGTTAGTGTGGTTTATTATGGTTGAAAAACATACATATACCTGTTGCAAGAAATATGTTTACTATTCTATGACTTTATTGAGCAATTTCACTAAAGAATTCCTTGCCCACTTTCACTCTTAGAAAATAAGGTTCTATATAAAACGTACGGTTCTATATAATTTACCAAAGAACCCCATGTCTAAAAAGGTTCTATACAATTTCTGTAAGACAACAAAGAACCCTTCAAAGAACCCTTCTTCTTCTTAAGGTTTTGACTGATTGGTGGACCCCAAAGGGTTCTATATAAAACCCCAAAGGGTTCTATTTTTAAAAGGTGGTTCTATATAGAATCCCAAAGGGTTCTATATTTAAAAAGTGGTTCTATATAGAACCCCAAAATGGTTATATATAGAACCCCAAGGGTTCTTTTAAATGAACCATCTGAAATGGTTCTAAATAGAACCATTTGAGGGTTCCAAATACGTACCAAGCTATAGAACCCTTAACTCATTGAGTGCCAATGACGTCGATCGACGTCAAAGTAAATAGTGACGTAGAGTGCCAATGACGTCGATCAACGTCAAATGCGTTTTTTGACGGTGGGACGTGGATCAAAGCCTCCTGCATCTCCTGTACAAATATTGTAGCTATTGAAGGTGTATAACCTATTTTACAGACCCATTAGGTGGCGACAGTGCTCTCCAGATTAGAGAAAGGTCAGGAAAACAGCAGGAAAAAGCCCCGTGATGAAAGAGAAACCGCTCATGCTGCAGCCAGAGCCATATAGATTGCTCTGGCTGGAGCTGACTTTGGCTGCGAACAGCAGTCAATCCGCACCCACAACTGAGCCTCTCTGTCTCTGCTGTATAGTTTCTCCACACGATTAGCCGCCAGAAAAGCAGCACCCGACGCTGAAGGGCCAAACCATTCTCAGCAGTCCGGTTTGGCTTTTCCGTGTCGCGCTGGGAGCCGGCGCACAAAAACGGAGCACTCCGAAAATAGACGCTGGGTGCGTGAGGCTGTGGGGGGGTGGGGCACGCAGGGCACCACACAACTACACCACGTCACTACATCAGAAAATATTAGCTTCAGACTCAGTGAATGTGCTTGAAATGCTTCATTTCACAAAAGGCGGAATATCTCAGCTTCTAGATGGAAACGCCTGTTTTTGCTGTTTTTGACCTACTGTATCTTCTCCGGCTGATAACTAAAGAACGGAAAATTATATCAATAAACTTTTTTTTGCTGCTGATACAATAGTCTCATCGTTCTTTGTGCGTGTTCGGTGTTTACATAGTAATATCACACAATATTCTGTGGGCCTCGAGAAATCACTGAAAACGCTCTGAAACTCTGGCACTGGGAGCGTCCGTTCTCCAAAAGTGGCTGGCACTCAATGAGTTAAAGGTTCCATAATATAGAACCACTTCCTCCAAGAGTGTAGCTATAACCAATAGCAAGTTGACTTAATAAAAGATATATCTATATATTAGAAGACATTTGATTATGAGTCAAAGTCAAGTTAAATCAACTTATACTGTTGTTGTAGCCTATGCATGCATTGTTCATGTGCATTTATACAAATGTGAGTTCTCCTTATGTGAACTCCTCCAGCCTGCCTCTCATGCTGTGGCCCATTACAAAGTGCTGCTAAATTTATATTTTATTCTTTGTGTATTTGTTGTGGCTGTGTATGGATGTACAAGCATCGCCCTGTTCCATCAACATCATTATAATCAATATTATGTTCACGTGCTAATCTCTCTAAGATAGCGGACACAAACACTGTTGCACATCACAGTTTAACTTCACCCTCAATTTATTTATTTAGCCTGCATTGTGCTTATAGGCTACATGCTGCATGCCTCTACAGTATGTCAAGCAGCACTGCTCAGAGCCTCCTATACAGTCTGGCGTCCAGCACCGTGTGTTAGCATTGAAATTGATTGGATTCTGTATTAGATTTGACAAATTCCCTCAAATGGGAGAGAGCAGCTGTGGGCCTATGAGGCAGAAAAAGCCCAGAATGGCAATGTTTTCCACGTGGGATACAGGCACTGGAGGATAGGCACGCGCACGCACGCACGCACGCACGCACGCACGCACGCACGCACGCACGCACGCACGCACGCACACACACACACACACACACACACACACACACACACACACACACACACACACACACACACACACACTCTGAGAGGTATACACACTATTTACAGTAATACCCTTTCAAACTTGTTATACAGCCTCCTCATAGCCACTCACTATACTCTAATTGGAACATTTACAGAATGACAACAAGAAAGAGAGAGAGAGAGAGAGAGAGAGAGAGAGTGAGAGAGTGAGAGAGAGAGAGTGTGAGAGAGAGAGAGAGAGAGAGAGAAGCCACATGGTCAGAAAGCTGGGAGTGATTATGGTTTGGACAGAGAGATACAA
>NC_139643.1:43301925-43306925 GCF_964638095.1 Poromitra crassiceps | reverse complement strand
CACACACACACACACACACACACACACACACACACACACACACACACACACACACACACACACACATCCACGCATGCACACACACACACACACACACACACACACACACACGCATGCACACACACACACACGCACACACACACAGGGAAACACGCAATGTGCAAAACTGTTAAAAATGACCACCCTGCTCTCTCTGCACAAGTCAATCATAATCCTTTTTCAAATATCAAGCCTGCATTCAGATACACATCGATGACATTTCCTCCCACCCAGAGCCGTGTATATAGAAGAGTTGCGACATCTCCATTCACTCCAATGGACCCATTTTTGACTCTCAAGACAGTTCCAGGAAGTATAATGGGGCAGATTAAATGCTCTTTTAATGTAAAATCGTTCACTTCCGGAAAGAACCACCAAAGTTGGCACACATACTCCTTGTGGATTGTTATGTTCATAAAAGCTATTAGCCACGCAAAAGTCAAAAAGATTCCGACATGGCCTCCATTTCCAGCCCGAATATACTATTTTGGGTGCAATTTTTGTAGAATTGTCCAATATGAATGATTTTGCTATCAAGCCATACCATTTGTGAACACAGAGAAACCAGATTGATTCCACGTAGATTTCAAAATGGCTGCCATTTTAAAAGATGGCTGCCATTTCAGCCATTTTTACCATAGAATTTCACTGTTTTGATGATTCTGGTATCAAATTACAGATTTTTAACTGTGGAAGATCCAAAATTATACATCAGAAATGCTTTTTATATTTCCTTCTGCCATTTATTTACTCTGCATATTTAAGTAATGTGAAAAATATGCATAAACAACATTATGTTAGCAAAACTTTGATTAGAAATGACATGCAATGCATTGAAGACATCTTTAACCTTAATCATCTGACCATTCGAGGATCATCTGACAGTCCTTCGAGTCAGTTCTGGTGGAGCAGAAAGTCCTTCATCACTTGTGTTAGTGGTAGGGAGTGGACTTGGTTCAGGCGATGTGTTCCCAGCGCTTGGCGGATCCGGATCCGACACAGGTGGGCCAGACTGCGAGGACATTTCTTGGCCTCCCGAAAGACCCTGAGAGCCTCTGGATCCGCAATCTCCTCCAATTGTCCCTGCTCCAAGGTCACCAGTGCCGGGTCACCGCCATGGTCCAGGAGCAGCTGGACAAAGGCCGCGTCGCACCTGCGTCGCAGCACCTCCTGCAGCAGGTAAGAAGCCACGTCACGGGTCAGAACGCCAGCGGCCTGGAGCAGCAGGCGGAAGCAGTCCATGTGGTTGAAGTTGATGCTGATGTAGAGAGGAGACTCCGTGAGGTGATCGCGGTCCATGTCACCAGGAACAGCGGCACGGAACCTGATGAGTTCCTGCAGTATCTCCAGCCTTCCCCTCTCGGCAGCACAGAAGATCGGGGTGTATGAGCGGTGTACGCTTCTGTTTGGGTCGGCCCCAGCTTCCAGGAGGATCCTGACGCAGTCCATGTGACCAAAGAACACGGCCCAGTAGAGAGGCGCGTGGTCTCTCTGATCAGCTAGGTCTACATGGGCTCCCTGGGTGATCAGGTAGGCCACACAGGCAGCATGACCCCTGTAGGCTGCGAACACCAGAGGGGTGGTGTTGTAGTTCAACACAATCATCTTCTCATTGATCCGCCTTCTGAAGCGCTCTTCCTGCAGGAGGGTCCTCAGTTTGTCCAGGTCTCCTGCGTGGATGGCACGGTGGAGCTGCTTGTAGTATTCGTCATCCCATGTTAGAGCAGCCATTCCTTTACGTCTTTCACAGTCAGTGTCGCCAGGTGGGAAATGTTGCAATATCGTACCTGAGGGTCAAAATTATAGTTTTTGAGGGAAATTATCATGCAAGCAGCGGCCTTCTTCCACCGTGCTTCCACCACTGTTATGCCTAGTTTACACTACAAGACTCCCCCCCTCCCGATTTTACACAGGATTTCCAGTTGGGCTCAGTCTGTCTTTGTTGACTCTAGTCTGCAGTTGTTGTCTGCAGTTGTTGTGCCAGTCCGCAGTAAACTATGTTAGTGTATATACTGGGTACAGATTTCTAATCTGTTAGTGTAAACTGCCTCCAGATTTCTAGCCTTAAGCCAGGAAGGATTTATGACATCACTGATGACATCACAATTGTCGAATGACATCACTGATGACATCACAATTGCTCAAATGACATCACTGATGACATCGCAATTACTCAGCAATTGTGTTGACATCACTCATGACATCACAACTGGGTGATGTCATCAGTGATTGAGTAATGTAATCAATGATGTCATCAGTGAGTGATGTCATCAGTGATGTCACTTGAGCATTTTGAGGGTTGTCAGTCAGTCAACTTCCTTCCGACCTGGTGCAAATAGAGTAAATAGCAGAAAGGATTTTTGATGTATAATTTTGTATCTTCCATCGTTAAAAACCTGTCATTTGACACCAGAATCATCAAAATCCCCCTGGACTGTAAAATTCTATGGTAAAAATGGCTGAAATGGCAGTCATCCTTAAAATGGCAGCCATTTTGAAATTTACACAGAATAAATCTGGCTTCTCTGTGGTCATAAATGTATGGCTTGATAGCAAGATCAATTCCACACAAAGTTGTCCCCAAAATAGTATTTTCGGGCTGGAAATAGCGGCCATCTTGGAAACTTTATATGATAGCTTTTATCAAAATAATAGGAGTATTTGTGCCAATTTTGGTGCTTCTTTCCAGAAGTGAACGATTTTTCTTTAATCTGCCCCACTAGTAAGGTCCTGGATTAGTTGCAGCAAAATGGACAGTTTGTGTTCTACTTTGAAAGTTTTTTTTATCAAATTGTACATTATCAGCTTTATTTATTTATTGGCTTGCCTTTATACAGTACATTACAGTAGCTCATTTATTGGCTTACCTTTATACAGTGCACTACAGTAGCTCATTTATTAACTTACCTTTATACAGTACATTACAGTAGCTCATTTATTAACTTACCTTTATACAGTGCACTACAGTAGCTCATTTATTAACTTACCTTTATACAGTACATTACAGTAGCTCATTTATTAACTTACCTTTATACAGTGCACTACAGTAGCTCATTTATTAACTTACCTTTATACAGTACATTACAGTAGCTCATTTATTAACTTACCTTTATACAGTACATTACAGTAGCTCATTTATTAACTTACCTTTATACAGTGCACTACAGTAGCTCATTTATTAACTTACTTTTATACAGTACATTACAGTAGCTCATTTATTAACTTACCTTTATACAGTACATTACAGTAGCTCATTTATTAACTTACCTTTATACAGTACATTACAGTAGCTCATTTATTAACTTACCTTTATACAGTGCACTACAGTAGCTCATTTATTGGCTTACCTTTATACAGTACATTACAGTAGCTCATTTATTAACTTACCTTTATACAGTACATTACAGTAGCTCATTTATTAACTTACCTTTATACAGTGCACTACAGTAGCTCATTTATTGGCTTACCTTTATACAGTACATTACAGTAGCTCATTTATTAACTTACCTTTATACAGTACATTACAGTAGCTCATTTATTAACTTACCTTTATACAGTACATTACAGTAGCTCATTTATTAACTTACCTTTATACAGTGCACTACAGTAGCTCATTTATTGGCTTACCTTTATACAGTACATTACAGTAGCTCATTTATTTACAGTAGCTCATTTATTAGCTTACCTTTATACAGTGCATTACAGTAGCTCATTTATTTACAGTAGCTCATTTATTAGCTTACCTTTATACAGTGCATTACAGTAGCTCATTTATTTACAGTAGCTCATTTATTAGCTTACCTTTATACAGTGCACTACAGTAGCTCATTTATTAACTTACCTTTATACAGTACATTACAGTAGCTCATTTATTGACTTACCTTTATACAGTACATTACAGTAGCTCATTTATTAACTTACCTTTATACAGTACATTACAGTAGCTCATTTATTGGCTTACCTTTATACAGTACATTACAGTAGCTCATTTATTTACAGTAGCTCATTTATTAGCTTACCTTTATACAGTGCATTACAGTAGCTCATTTATTTACAGTAGCTCATTTATTAGCTTACCTTTATACAGTGCATTACAGTAGCTCATTTATTTACAGTAGCTCCTTTATTAGCTTACCTTTATACAGTGCATTACAGTAGCTCATTTATTGACTTAACTTTATACAGTGCACTACAGTAGCTCATTTATTAACTTACCTTTATACAGTACATTGCAGTAGCTCATTTATTGACTTACCTTTATACAGTACATTACAGTAGCTCATTTATTAACTTACCTTTATACAGTGCATTACAGTAGCTCATTTATTGACTTACCTTTATACAGTACATTACAGTAGCTAATTTATTAACTTACCTTTATACAGTACTTTACAATAGCTCATTTATTAACTTACCTTTATACAGTACATTACAGTAGCTCATTTATTAACTTACCTTTATACAGTACATTACAGTAGCTCATTTATTAACTTACCTTTATACAGTACATTACAGTAGCTCATTTATTAACTCACCTTTATACAGTACATTACAGTAGCTCATTTATTAACTTACCTTTATACAGTACATTACAGTAGCTCATTTATTGACTTACCTTTATACAGTACATTACAGTAGTACTGTTAAGTAAACGCTGGCCCTTCATATTATCCCCCCTCCCCTCTCGTCCCATATACAATTATCCACTCAGTGTGCTGGGCCCAGTGTCAGAGCTGCAGCGCCACTATAGGACGTCACGTTCACATTAGCTGTTAGCAGTCGGTGCTTTCAGGCTCCAGAATGAATGCCGGGGACCTTTTCTACCCCCACGTGCCCACAGGTAGAATAGTAAGAATGGACAGCTAAATTATAGAGATTCTACTGCAAGCGGACAGGTTAATAGCCTGCATAGAAGAGGAAGGGGGGGGGGGGGGGTGCCTGCATGTCTTGTGTGTGTGTGT
>NC_139643.1:43266925-43286925 GCF_964638095.1 Poromitra crassiceps | reverse complement strand
CAATGTGTACCGATACACACACGTGCCCAAACACACAGTGTGGGTCATGTGCGAACCTTAGATAGATGGATGACACACACGCACACACACACGCACACACACGCACAGTCTGCAGGCAATCGTCAAACTGGCATCACAATTGCACATTTCTTTGTCAGCTTAAGTGGCCTCACAGCCTGCCTCCCAAATCTGCATCTCCTCCTCTGCACAGTGCCAGGCATGTAAACCCTCTCACTCAGGTCTCCTGCTCTGCACAGTGCCAGGCATGTAAACCCTCCCTCACTCAGGTCTCCTCCTCTGCTCAGTGCCAGGCATGTAAACCCTCTCACTCAGGTCTCCTGCTCTGCACAGTGCCAGGCATGTAAACCCTCCCTCACTCAGGTCTCCTCCTCTGCACAGTGCCAGGCATGTAAACCCTCTCACTCAGGTCTCCTCCTCTGCTCAGTGCCAGGCATGTAAACCCTCTCACTCATGTCTCCTCCTCTGCACAGAGCCAGGCATGTAAACCCTCCCTCACTCAGGTCTCTTCCTCTACACAGTGCCAGGCATGTAAACCCTCCCTCACTCATGTCTCCTCCTCTGCACAGTGCCAGGCATGTAAACCCTCCCTCACTCATGTCTCCTCCTCTACACAGTGCCAGGCATGTAAACCCTCCCTCACTCAGGTCTCCTCTACACAGTGCCAGGCATGTAAACCCTCCTCACTCAGGTCTCCTCCTCTGCTCAGTGCCAGGCATGTAAACCCTCCCTCACTCAGGTCTCCTCCTCTGCACAGTGCCAGGCATGTAAACCCTCTCACTCATGTCTCCTCCTCTGCACAGAGCCAGGCATGTAAACCCTCCCTCACTCAGGTCTCTTCCTCTACACAGTGCCAGGCATGTAAACCCTCCCTCACTCATGTCTCCTCCTCTGCACAGTGCCAGGCATGTAAACCCTCCCTCACTCATGTCTCCTCCTCTGCACAGTGCCAGGCATGTAAACCCTCCCTCACTCATGTCTCCTCCTCTGCACAGTGCCAGGCATGTAAACCCTCCCTCACTCATGTCTCCTCCTCTGCACAGTGCCAGGCATGTAAACCCTCCCTCACTCAGGTCTCCTCCTCTGCACAGTGCCAGGCATGTAAACCCTCCTCACTCAGGTCTCCTCCTCTGCACAGTGCCAGGCATGTAAACCCTCTCACTCAGGTCTCCTCCTCTGCACACAGTGCCAGGCATGTAAACCCTCCCTCACTCAGGTCTCCTCCTCTGCACAGTGCCAAGCATGTAAACCCTCCCTCACTCAGGTCTCCTCCTCTGCACAGTGCCAGGCATGTAAACCCTCCCTCACTCAGGTCTCCTCCTCTGCACAGAGCCAGGCATGTAGACCCTCCCTCACTCAGGTCTCCTCCTCTGCACAGTGCCAGGCATGTAAACCCTCTCACTCAGGTCTCCTCCTCTGCACAGTGCCAGGCATGTAAACCCTCTCACTCAGGTCTCCTCCTCTGCTCAGTGCCAGGCATGTAGACCCTCTCACTCAGGTCTCCTCCTCTGCACAGTGCCAGGCATGTAAACCCTCTCACTCAGGTCTCCTCCTCTGCTCAGTGCCAGGCATGTAAACCCTCCCTCACTCAGGTCTCCTCCTCTGCACAGTGCCAGGCATGTAAACCCTCTCACTCAGGTCTCCTCCTCTACACAGTACCAGGCATGTAAACCCTCCTCACTCAGGTCTCCTCCTCTGCACAGTGCCAGGCATGTAAACCCTCCCTCACTCAGGTCTCCTCCTCTGCACAGTGCCAGGCATGTAAACCCTCTCACTCAGGTCTCCTGCTCTGCACAGTGCCAGGCATGTAAACCCTCTCACTCAGGTCTCCTCCTCTGCTCAGTGCCAGGCATGTAAACCCTCCTCACTCAGGTCTCCTCCTCTGCTCAGTGCCAAGCATGTAAACCCTCTCACTCAGGTCTCCTCCTCTGCTCAGTGCCAGGCATGTAAACCCTCTCACTCAGGTCTCCTCCTCTACACAGTGCCAGGCATGTAAACCCTCCTCACTCAGGTCTCCTCCTCTGCACAGTGCCAGGCATGTAAACCCTCTCACTCAGGTCTCCTCCTCTGCACAGTGCCAGGCATGTAAACCCTCCCTCACTCAGGTCTCCTCCTCTGCACAGTGCCAGGCATGTAAACCCTCTCACTCAGGTCTCCTCCTCTGCACAGTGCCAGGCATGTAAACCCTCCCTCACTCGTGCGGTTCCAGCCATTTCTGCCTGATTGATGCGAGCGCTTAGCTGGGCGACAGATTCAGATTCAGATTCAGATTCATTTATTTAAAGAATGGGACATTACACGTTAATGAACAGTACAGCCGTACAGTAAACATGTCAGGTTATAGCCCAAGGGCTAGTTTCCACCTGTAGTCCCATGGCAGGTTGATGTAATCATGAAGGAGAAAAAAGATTAATAGTACAAAAAAGATTAATAATACGGAAGATTAGTAAGAACAAAAAATGATTAAAACACACACAATTAATAGAACCAAAAAATTAATAGTACAAAAGGTTAGTAAAACCTAAAATGAATAAGACACATAGAGCATGCAGCGAAACATGACAGATGTTAAGTGTGGTCACATTGTTGTTTTGATCTGAGCCATACTTTCAACTGGCCTTTGAAAGTGGCGAGACTAGGGCATTCTCTAATAGAGGGAGGTAGATTATTCCAAAGGGTGCTTCCCGTAAAGGATAGGGTCTTCTGACTAAAGGAAGTTTTTCTAAAGGGGACCTCACAGACCTTGTTCGTAATGGCCCGGGTGACACGGGTCGAGTTGGCGGTCGCACGATATTTGATAAAGTCAGCAAGAGGAGGCGGCGCCAGTCCATGTAGAACTTTGTATATGAGACAGGCAGAGGTGAAATTTCTAAAGTTCTCAAAACTTAGCATGCCATATTTACGTATGATATGGCAGTGGTGATGAGAAAAGGGTTTTTTATCTAGTATTTTCAGGGCTTTTTTATAGAGTAGTTCGGCTGGTTTGAGGATGGTTACTCCTGTCAGCGACCAGCTAGTTATACAATAGTTCAGATGCGAAAGGATCATTGAGTGTAAAAATAAAAACGCAGCGTCTGTGGACAGACAGCTCCTTATTTGTCTGAAATTATACAGGTGGAATTTAATTTTTTTGGAGATCATTTTAATGTGATTGCTGAACGTTAAATTGGAGTCCAGCATCACGCCTAAATATTTAAACTCGTTAACTACTGATAATTCCTCTGACCCCAGGAAAACATTGGAGCGCGAAGGTGCAATGTTTTTTTTAGAAAAGAACATGCAAACGGTTTTTTTTGCATTCAGCACGAGACAAGATTTTGTTAGCCATGCCTGAAAGCGTGACAGAGGTCACGCTGCCTGGGAGATTGTTTTAGCCCTACCTGCTCTTCTCTTTCACTTGCCTCTCTCTTTGCTGTTCTTCTCCCCTCCCCTCCACTCCTCTCTCTCTCTCTCTCCCTCTCTCTCTCTCTCCCCCTCTCTCTCTCTCTCTCTCTCTCTCCCTCTCTCTCTCTCTCCCTCTCTCTCTCTCCCTCTCTCTCTCTCCCCACCTGGAGTGTCGTGAACCCTCTCCACACTCCGCCGCCTAATTATATCCTGGACGTGTAAATGTATTCATATTCATGAAGGCACAGATGCTAAATTAACTGTGGCAGGGACACGTCGCACTGTGCCGACTGCACAATCTGCTTCCTGCACTTACAGAGGGGGGGAGGAGGGGAGGGGGGAGGAGGAGGGAGGGGAGGGGGGGAGGAGGAGGAGGGAGGAGGAGGGAAGGGGGGGTTGTAGCTGGAGGAGAGAAGACTGAGGGGAAGACAGGAGAGAGAGAGAGAGAGAGAGAGTTAAACAAAGAAGGGAAGGAGAGGAGGAAGGGTGGGTATATATAGGGGAGGAGGTGCAGAGAAGAAACTAAGGACGCAAAGGAGGAAGAAGGAAAGACAGGAGGTGACAGTTACGGTTAGGGCTGGTCAAGGACGGCGACTAGACAAGAGCGGGCCACCTTGAGTGACCCCGAGACCGTCCGTCACCGTCGCAGATCGCCCCGAAAAGCCACGCCACCGCGGGCCCTGCCCCCCCCCCCCTCCACCCTGTGAGTGAGCGCGCCCAGTCGCTCGCACGGGCCTATAGGCGGCGACGATGAGTGACAAATCAAAAAGCCAGGGCGCACATAAAAACTTGGAGCCGGTGGCGGGCGGCGGAACGACGCGCGGGGAACTCAGGGGCCAGATGGAGGGAGGTGCAGCGGTGCGCAGCGAACAGATGGCCGCTCCGAACTTGATATATGAAATTAATAACGTTTCTCAAATAGAATTCAGAAACAGGAATACATTACCTGAATTTTAATAAGTGATTTTCTTTATTTTGAAGGATGGGGGGGAGGGGGGCAGGATACATTTGCATGTCAATGAGAGATATGCGGGTAAACAAATATGCAATGTGTCCAATTTTTAGGGCTGTTTTTGTCTCCTGTGGAAAGCAGACAATGAGAGGCCGCTGATGGCAGCTGGGGTGTTCAAGACCAGCAGGCCTGAATCATGGTCAAAGATGGCTGCAGACAGTCACAGTACCACGTAGTAATGTTGAAAGTTGTTTGTTTTTGTTTTGTTTTCCTCTCTTTTCCTGTGTCTGAGCCTGTGTCTTGTCTTGTTTATTTACTGTTCTATAAAAACTGAAAATAAAATATTGAGGGGAAAAAAAGATGGCTGCAGACACTTTCATTATGTCAAGTTTCTTAGTGCTAGAACCTCTGAGAGATTTTTTCTGCACCATCAGTATTACGGTGCACATTGGTTATATTAATCATAATATAAATTGTGATTATAACACACATTACATTAAGAGAAAATGTGTCGAGCCTTAGACCACTATGAAAGGCTTGAACTTTCAACTATTCCTGCACTGCCTGCATGGAACAAAATCATCCAGGAACTTAATTTTGACTGGCTGACTCTTCCATTCCTGCTTGAGGTGGCTCATTCATGCAGTTTGAGAAGTTGAACGTTTGTAAGAGGTTTTGCTTATTTGACAGAGTGTGATTCAAAGCTGCTTGGGTTTGCTCCCACCAAAAAGAGAAGCACGCACATTCACAGTCCAACAAAGACCACACTTGATATTCAGGGGCAGAGCCTATTCACTTACATCATCATTATTTTATTTGTTACCTTCAATGCTGAAGTCAGTAAGACTGTGATGAAAGAAAAATGACACTGAAATTAAAATCAACCAATGTCTTTTTGCTGAATCGGCAAAACAGATTTGTGTATCGCTACATTAATTACACTGAGAGATTGTCAAGGGTTTTGGTTGATATATAAACATCCTAGAATGATTCAATATCTGTCATTTATGTTTTCTTACAGTAGCAGGTCCTTTCTGTTTAAGGTCTTATCAGGCATGCAAGAGAGAAGGGACCATCACAGATTGTGTCTATATGGTAAGAACGTAAACCTCATTTCTGGACTTGCTGTCACAAGATAAATGGTGAGAGACTAATATAATTTATAGACACAGCACAACATACAGTATCAGGTGCAAGAGGACACGACTCAGTAATATACCGCAAGTCGAATTTGACAATGAAATCAATTCAATACTCATTTAAGGAGGGACTGTATGTGTTTGTAGTGAGTGAGCTGCAGAGAAGACACACTGATGAACTGATGAAGCTGTGAGCTGAAGTGTGTTATTTATTCTTCGTCTTTGCCTATTTTTTACCCTTCTTCTTTGCCTTTTTTAATCATAAATGTATACCGTACATACATATATATTTATTTGTTCTCATTCTCCGTGGCCTCAGGTATTTCAACAAGGTTGTCTCCTTTACTCCAAGATTGGAAAGCTACTCATTAAGAAAGACGTCCCTCCTTGTTTATTTGGTTCTCTGCGTGCCTGTTATGTTGGCCCTTACAAACAGTGTTCTTTGCAAGTGGATTATAACAACCCAGTTAGCACGTTCATTTATAACAACCCAGGTAGCACGTTCCTTTATAACAACCCAGGTAGCACGTTCATTTATAACAACCCAGGTAGCACGTTCATTTATAACAACCCAGTTAGCACGTTCATTTATAACAACCCAGTTAGCACGTTCCTTTATAACAACCCAGTTAGCACGTTCCTTTATAACAACCCAGTTAGCACGTTCATTTATAACAACCCAGGTAGCACGTTCATTTTGATTGGTTCTATGGTTGGCTGGCAGCCAAGGAAGGGAAGCTGTTCATGGCGTAATGTGAAACCTATAGTTTTTGTCAAAAGCCTCACAGCTGTATTATGCAAAAACAAATTGGAGATGGGCTACCACAGATTGGCTAAGAAAAATGGCGAGGCATCACAATAGATGTGACGAGAGAAAAACACGAATAAGGCTAATTCTTTCCAGATCATGAAAAGACCATAGCTGCTTTCTTGATTAAACAAAACTGAGTTAACTTCACAACATGTTCCTCATAAATATGCGGGTCGATACATAATACTTAAATTTAATAATACATAGTTATCTTTTTTGGGGGGGGGGCGGGGGCGCTGCAGGAGACAGCCAATGTTTCCTTCAGCTGGGACGGAGATGGTTCCTGTTTGTCAGCAGAACTCTCCGTTTCCATAATAGCCTGAGGAAGATGCCAGTGTGTCGGGGGACTTGCGGACGCGGCACGCTGCGTTTGGAGTCTCCATCCGGGCTTAACGCCACATTTCTGAGGCGACCGGATCGTTCTCTCTCTCTCTCTCTCTCTCTCTCTCTCTCTGCTGAATAACATCAGACTTTCACGCAGGAAAAACGACATATTGCTCAAGGATAGAAAATGAACAGCATGTGTTTGGAGCTGTGTCACTCTTCGTCATCTCGCTGCTGCTGCTGCGCACTACTGAACAGCAGTGTTGTCTTCACACATGATGGCGGCGACTATTCAAACAAACACACGACGCATATGAGCCGAATTCACCTCCGATTTCTCATCCTCCCTTTGGGAAGCTCATCTATTAAGCGCTATAAAATAAACATTTCCATCACCCCGCATATTGCATCTTTAAATACTCCAGTCAGTCAGTGTGAGTGTGGAGGGATTCTAATTTGCCTTATTCACTAGAGCTCATTTGAGCAGAAGAAGTCAGCGTTGTCGAGGTGGAGAACTCTGACAACCGTGCAGAAACGGATGAATATGCAATGTTGTATATAGCTGGTGATAGTGATATTGTACCCCTGCAATGTGTAGTGGGAGTGGGTATGGAGAGGAACTTGGAACTGGTTCAGGCAACACAGTCTGTTCACCTTGATGGGCGACGTGACAGATGGCCTGGGCATAGCTTTCTGCAGTACAGCACACAGCACAGCGACTCATGTCATGAAGAAGAAGTTTGCGTGTGTGGGAGTTTTGACAAGCTCTGCACTCCTGCTACACCTGTGCGCAGGTGTAGCAGTGTGTGTGTGTGTGTGCGCACACACACACACACAAACAAACACACATTCAATTTAAAATAACTATTAAAAGCTTGTTTGTTATCTATACCCTCCCCAAACCGATCGCCCAACCCAAAATCCATTATCATCACAGCGTCATTATCGTTGGCGGTGTGTGGGGGCAAGTCGGGGAGCTTGAAGGTACGTCTCAATCCGCGGGGGGAAAAACAGAAGGTGGAAGTTGGCGAGGCGTGGTGCAACACGGAGAGTGTTACTTACTGGTTATTGTGGTGGTCATACTGTGTCCCGTATGGCAGCGTATTAACGAACAGCATGCAAACACCTTCTGTCCAAACATCTGCGACAGGCACATTTTCAGGCTGCCTTCCAAAAACTAAAAAAAGATGGAGAGAGAGAAAAAAACTCTCCCTCTGCTCTGCTCGGCTCTCTCTCTCCCTCTCTCTCTCTCAGCTTATTACTTTCTTGTGGGTTTTCCTCTCGTCACTCCAGCTTCTCTTCCACTCTTGAATGAATCACAAATTCACAATGCGACTTTTTCATTGGGTTTTGGGAGTTTTCAAGGACCTGTCGAAGACTCCGAGATCGAGCGGGAACTATTGATAATGCACCCATCCCGGGGAGCCTTGGCTTTGTATTGTCACCATCCAGCCCTTCTGAGTCATATTGAGAGACTTTGAAAAACGCTGCCTTCTCCATTCCTGCATCCTTCGTCGTTACAAATGAGAGTGCACCAGCTCCCCAAAACTGACAATGTGACTTCAGAGTGTGCTCTGTATATAGCGACTGTATTGTCATAATTGGAGGGATTTTTCCCAACAAAAACCCAGAAGCTCCATTAGTTACAGTCTGCCATCTCCTGCAGGCTGCAGCCATAAGCAAACACGTTCAATACAATTTCTGTTCACACTCATGCCTTTCAGCGTGAATGTGTATACGCCTATTCCACATCCCACCCAAAGCAGACATTTTGTGTCTAAAATGCAGGAAGTAACACAATATAAAAATTAGACGTAAGGGCCTTACTTTTCTACTTTGACTTTTTGGGGCTCACCATTGATTTGTAGTCTCATGTGGTAATCTATCATATACAAGAGCCGTTCACTCACTCACTATTGCCCATGCAGTGTTTAGCATAATAGTGAACTATTTGGGGAATGATCAAGTTTCGGACACGACCTGACTTTTACTTTGGTAAACACGACCGCATTGCATTGTGGTATGTGGGAGAAAATGTATAGGGTACATTCGCTGTTCACTAGAATTTGCAGTGCATTGTGGATATTGTATAGTGGACTATATAGTGAATCAAATTCACAGTTGAGAATTCGGGACACTAGTACAAAATGGCTAACACACTACTGTATATAGTCCACTATTTCTGTAATAGGGACTGGTTTCGAACAGGGCTAATGTCACTTTCACTCTAGTCTCAACAGTATAACATTTAATATAATATCTTGTTTCTTGTCAGTAACCAAGTTGCATACCAGTACCCACAATGCATGGCACTAGCAATGCACACTGTCCCACAGGCCAAGTGTGTAAATCCTTAAGAGGCTCCGTGCATCTCGCTGTTAAGGAAAAATAATGAATCAGCTTTATTGATTTGTGAACTATATATTCAGATGCAGCACTGTGGACTCGAATGGTTACATAGTTACAGCTGCAGTATTGAATTAAAAATAAATGTGATCTAGGCTGTTACAATGTGTCAGTCTGGGTCTTGCCTAAATCCCGCAATTTGTGTGAAATGGACTTTTCAGTGCTGTTCTGGAGCTTTTTTAATTTGCTGTGGGAAATCATCGCAACAGCAACAATGGCAGAAAGCAGTAAGAAAGAGTGAAGCTAAAATGTGGCCGACAATACAGTACGTACAATACATACAGACTTTTTTCTTATATTGCAGGGACGAGCAGGTGAAGGCTTAATAGCCTCGAACAAAATCTTTAAATAAAGGTTATTTGTCATTTCCCTCCTCTTACACACATGGCGAATGATTCCCCTCAGGTTTGTGGGAATAATTATTCTGCGATTATATCCTGCAGCACGGCTCCTCTGTGTTTTCTCTCGTCGCTGAACCGACACGGGCAGATATGTTTTTCATCTACAACTTACATGACCTGGCCAATGCTGTGTACACAAGTACTTGGCAGGACCCATACATAGCTGGCCAAGGAGGCGCCTGTTATAAAAATACACAAGTGGAAGCTCGGGCTGGAGCGACTGCTGCTCCTTCTCAACGCATCACGTCATGCATTCCTTCTGTTTCCACTCATTTTCCAGCATTTTTTTGCTGTGTGTGTGTGTGTGTGTGTGTGTGTGTGTGTGTGTGTGTGTGTGTGTGTGTGTGTGTGTGCGTGTGTGCGTGTGTGTGTGTCTGCCTCCAAAGCGTTGCCCCGCTGAACACGACTTATAAAAGACATCCAGTGTCAGCCAATTATTTTGGACTTTGATGGTCATAAATCAAGAGCTGACCAATAAAAATGAAGACAGCCAAGTATAATGTTCGTGTGTGTGTGTGTGACTCTGGACTGGATTGTAAACGAAGCCAGATGGTCTGGGAGAGTGCCACCGAAACAGAGCTGGATCCCATCACTAAATGGCCGCATGTGTGTTTTCCCCTCGCGCACAAATTACAGCATCACCTCATTTCGCCGGCATAAATCAAAGCACCAGGCTGTGATATGCGCAGGGCATCTCTCCATCTCATTACTAAAATAAATTCCCTGGCAGCCTCGGAACGTGTAGCGCCACGCCACATTGGTCGATAATAGCGGCAATCGGGTACCTTTATTTCGGAGACGCTCTTATTTTGAAGCCGTTCGAGTGATTTCGAGCGAGCCGCATGAGACATGCTTGGAGACGAAACAGAGCCCCGGGAGGAGTGTTACCTCATAGGGGACCTCTGCGGACATTTATAGCGGGCGGACTGACATGTTTGGATCAGGGAGATGAGTCGAGACGCAGATGGAGGAGGGCCGAAAAAACAGACGACGACACGTGCGGACAGCTGCGAAAGAGAGGAGAAAGTCGGCGATACATCCCGTCACCGCACGATAGGCAGAGTTGGGACAGTGACGAGCAAAAAAGGGACAGGCAGGCCCTGACAGATAGAGACAGATATACCGTATGTGGGCAGACAGACACAGACAGGCAGACGGTGAAGGTTTGGAGGTAGTGTATTCGGAGGTAGGTTCAGGGAACGCTGTGTGTTTTTTCCCAGACGCACAACGCTGACCCTCATTCGTCTGCGGTGCGTCCCAGCGTAGAGTTAAGAAACAGACCCGCGCCCGACGAGGAGCCTGGCTTTCTCATCCCGGCGATAAGACAGGTTCTCTCTCGTAACAGAGACGGGTTTCTCTTCATCGTTGCAAATTTACAACGTTGGCTTATGATATTTTCGCTGTCTGCCGCGCCGCCGCCGCGCGCTACACAGCTCAAGGAGAGCGCCGCAAAAACAACAGTGCTGCCGAGCGGATTCATTAAGGAGTTTTACATATGGTATTCCCGAATTCCCCAGGTCAGGGAGGCTTGGCCAAGCTAAACAGGATTCCCTATTTCACCGGGCTAGACTACTTCATCAGCCCGGTGATGAAACAACACCGGGGGTTGAAAGATCGCCCCTTTTCGCAGGGAATGATTCATGAGGCCGGCGAACGGCTTGACCCCTTATGCTTTCTGCATTACGCTTTCTGAGATCTGTCATGCGATGAAAGGAAGCTTTCAGTCGATTGCTTTGGTCTGGTGTTTGAAACGGAAGGTCTGCAGAACATAAGACATGCCGGGTCTGAGATCTATGTCGGCTCTAAGTGGCGAGTACAAGCAATTAAGGCTGCAGACGGAGTTGGTCAGCTGTCAGTCAAAGGCTGCGAAAACAGATCTATATCATTATGCAGTCGGTGGATAAGCAGCCGCGGGCAAATCTCTCTCCAGCTCCATCGCCACTTTGCATCGGCTCTACTTTGTCCTCTAGGAACTGATTAGTGAACATGCGCCTGATTGGCCGGCTGTACTTTGTCCTCTAGGAACTGATTAGTGAACATGCGCCTGATTGGTCGGAGTCTGCCCTTTCCCCCATGTGGACGCCCAAACCAATCAGTCTATACGAGAGACTAGAGATCTACTTGTTAGAGCCTTACTGCGGGCTATCTAAAAAAGTATTCAAATTGCTCTGAAATGTTAAGTTGCAAATGGGATTACTCTTTTATGAATCCAGGATCAACGATCCCATCTAAAACTGCATTAAAGTGTCAGGAGAGAAGTAAAAAAACCTCAACCGAAGTGACTCAGAAGTGAACTGAAGACAGAATCAGATTTGCAGAGAATGTAAAATATGCAGGTGTGCTGGTTGCGGGGGTGTCAGCTTTATCATGCACCGGGTGTTCGGCGAGGATCAGTCGGAAGGCCCGGCCGTAACCTTTGGTCTTTCCCGCAGGACGCTCTGCATGCACGGGAAGAATTTGGTACGGGGAGAACCCGTCTGCAGCCCCCTCGCCGTGAGCCATAGCAGGCACAGCGCCTGCCTGCCACAACACACACATCATCTGGTACACACTCCAGGAGTGGTGGAGGTGCGCCGCAGCAGGCGTCAAGCTGCAGACAACTCATACATCTTCTGTGTTTCGCTTGGAGGAAGCGGCCGGGGCAGTGGACAGCATCTGTGCTGGTGTGTGTGTGTGTGTGTTTCTGCTCGTGCACGCCTATGTTTTCATGCATCTGACAGTATGTGTGTGTGTGTGTGTGTGTGTGTGTCAACCCGTGTTTATCTGCGTGTCTCAGACAAAAGAGCCCATTGGTCGGTGTGGAAAAAGAGAGGAGTTAAGAGGGGAGGAGGGCTGCTGGATCTTATCACTCAGTGGTTTAACACTGTCCAGGCCGCTCGCTCGCTCGCTGAGGAGCTGGGAGCTGCCGGGCTGGGCTGTGAGTCTGTGAGTCTGTGACAGGGACGTGATGGAGAGCAGGCGGGCCGCGCCGCTTCACAGCCTGCCTGGACCGTGATAGGAAAGGAATGCTACCCACATAGAGCTAGAATAGATAGAGCGGAGGTTCTGAAATGTGTATTGGTCCATGACAGGTCTATATATATGTGCATGGATTTTATTTTGATATATATGAAGTATATCTTCATATTAAGTTATGAAGATCTACTTTAATAATGTAGGAACACTCTTTTGCCAAGCTGATCTGTTGCATCAGCCAAATTGCCTTTTATGTGCTATGGGGGTACAGTGTGTTGAGTCTTTGCTGTGTATTTCTATCATATTGGGGATATAGAGTTAGCTGGAAGATAGGGGCTCCCAGGCTTGGAACTGTGGTCCTGGGAAGGTCTCTCTCTCTCTCTCACACACACACACACACACACACACACACACACACACACACACACACACACACACACACACACACACACACACACACACACACACACACACACACACACACACACACACACACACACACACACACACACACACACACCCTGCCTGGGGTCAAGAGGCACCACCCCATCTCATCACAATACACACATTCATACACAAATCCACATGAAGCACTTTCACATATAGCTGTACAGTTCATAAACATGCATGCTTACACATTCACTCTCTCTCACACACACTCTCACACACACACACACACACACACACACACACACACACACACACACACACACACACACACACACACACACACACGCACGCACACACACACACACGCTATACCCCATTTGACTTTACATTCCATACCATGACAGTCTGACCCCCCGTCGACTCCCATTTGCCCTGCTAGAACCTTGAATCTAAGGTTATTTCCCTCCTCCTCTGTCTGCCTCTCTTCCCCTCTCTCACATGCACACACGCACACACACACGCACACACACACGCACACACACACCCCCCCCCACCCCACACACACACACACACACACACACACACACACACACACACACACACACACACACACACACTGTTCATTTTGGACTTGACTCAGGTTAGAAGTCATCCTTCAGCAGTCGTCTGCAGAGCACCGAGCGAAACACCTTGGCTGGACTCAGGACGTTGGCAGGACGCCAGCAACTTTTTCCACAGGCTGGCTCAACTTTGAAGAATTATTTTCATCATGGCAGTGTTTTCTTCTCTCTACTAACCTCCTCAGCTCTCACAGGTTTCATTTTCTATGCAGCATTCATTTGTGTTATATAATCCGTTTTCTATATCAACTGGCTGGTACTTGAGAGTGGGTATCTTGAATTGAGGGCTGGTCTTCCCTTTCAAAACAGAGACAAGTCAAACAATTACACTGGCCAAATATGTAGTAGTCAAGATGGTCTTCATGAGGATGTTAAAGGGACAGCTCACCCTAAAATCCAAAATACATATTTTTTCTCTCACCTGTAGTGCTATTTATCCATCTATATCGTTTTGTGTTAGTTGCCTGAGTTTTGGAGATATCGGCAGTAGAGATGGCTGCCTTCTCTCCAATACAATGGAACTGGATGGCACTCAGCTTGTAGTGCTTGAAGCACCAAAACAATGCATTTGAAAAAACAACAGCATTGTCTCTTTCCAGAAATCATGACCCGGTTACTCAAGATAATCCACAGACTTTGTTGTGAGCAGTTTCATGTAGGGACTATTTTCTTTTATATGAACTAGCTAGCAGCTAATGCAGCCAATGCTTTAATAGTTCCTACATGAAACTGCTCATAATAAGCTCTGTGGATTATCTTGAGTAACCAGGTCATGATTTCTGGAAAGATACAATACTGTTGAGTTTATCAAATGTATTTCTTTGGCACTTTGAGCACCACAAGCCGAGTGCCATCCAGTTCCATTGTATTGGAGAGAAGCCAGAAACTCTGTGGCCGATATCTCTAAAACTCAGGCAACTAACACAAAACGATATACAGTAGATGGATACTGTAGATGGATAAATAGCACTGCAGGTGAGAGGGAAAATATGTATTTTGGATTTTAGGGTGAGCTGTCCCTTTAACTTTGGTTCATACAGTACAGTACATGCCCAGAAGAATAAAGACGCTGAAGGGATCTTATACACTCATAAAACGCTCACACATTCAACACAATGTCTCTGAAGCTGTGCGCCTATTTCACACAATAAAATGTGATTTTGCTTTTGCCGTTTTCCTCTTGGTAATAATATACAATACAACCCAGGTTTATATTAACAGCTTGTTCTCAAATAAGTCCAACGTATCTCTGGAGATCATGCACACACACACACACACACACACACACGCACACGCACTCACACACACACACACACACACACACACACACAAACAAACAATAATTCCTAACAGTGGTGATATGTTAATAGGGAAAGTTTTAAACTACAGTACTCTTATATTAACTTCAACTACTTTTATATTATGGCTATAAAGATGGATGACTGTGGTTTTGTGAGTGCGCTGACAAATCAAGTGTGTTATATTTTATATAATGGAACAAATGTTTTTTTTTATGTTACAGTGTAGAATGTGTGTGTGTGTGTGTGTGTGTGTGTGTGTGTGTGTGTGTGTGTGTGTGTGTGTGTGTGTGTGTGTGTGTGTGTGTGCTCAGTGAAGTAGGCTTGAGGCCAGGCGTCCCTCATGTGATCCGGTGTCTCCAGGCCTTATCAGCGGTCCTTTGTCGTCCTGCCTCTCTGCCAGTGCTGTGTGTCTGCAGCACCTCCCTGTCTGATAGCCTACAGCCCAAATACACCTGCACTCTGTCACAGCTGCACTGTGCTGTCACAAGAGTTACTTTGGACATGTGCATTTTGAAATTACTCTTCTGCACTTGAATAACATTGGAAATCAAAATAGAGGTCTACTGCATTCAACTTTAATGTTTGCATATTTACCAGTGTGTGGCCGGAGCGCGCGCGCGCGCACGCGCACACACACACACACACACACACACACACACACACACACACACACACACACACACACACACACACACACACACACACACACAGCATCTCATCACAATACACACATTCATACACAAATACACACAAAGCACTTTCACATATAGCTGTAGTTCATAAACATGCATGCTTACACATTCACTCTCTCTCTCTCACACACGCACGCACGCACACACACGCACGCACGCACGCACACACACACACACACACACACACACACACACACACACACACACA
Source organism: Poromitra crassiceps (assembly GCF_964638095.1). Taxonomy (NCBI): domain Eukaryota; kingdom Metazoa; phylum Chordata; class Actinopteri; order Beryciformes; family Melamphaidae; genus Poromitra; species Poromitra crassiceps. The sequence goes on along the minus strand of NC_139643.1, from coordinate 43,271,324 downwards.
CACAGACACACACACACACACACACACACACACACACACACACACACACACACACACACACACACACACACACACACACTACGCCCCTGGGCCCACAATCATTTTTAAGTGGCGGGCATTGCAAGCTGATCTCTAATTTACATGTACTTTGGTATACAAACCTTTCCGGGCTGAAAATATGCAACAGCTTCAAAGCTTGTCTTCAAGCACGTTCGTGATCAAAATTTGATTAACAACCATCGCCGTTAATTCGGCGTATAAACTGCAATGGAAAAAAAATGGCCTTAAACTACTGAGATAAGATAATGCATTAGAACAGATAATCAGATAACACATTGTCTGACCATGGGAACATTCACCAGTGTTTCCTGTTTGTCATTGTGTGTAGTGTGTGTTGTTATCGCTGCCTTTGTGAATCCATTGTTAAGTACAGTAATAAAGATCTAGCGCTCTACTACAAACGTTTATCACATTGTTCCTCGTGTTTCCTTCCACTGGGTAACTCTTCTCTCTACAGTCGATCTATCTTCTCTCTCCATCTCTCCATCCTGCTGCTGCTCTACCTCTCAGCTCCACACTCTTGTCTGCTTTTCATCAACTCAACCCGTTGGCACCGCAGTGACGCCCACCAGGCGAGCTACAAGCTAGCAGCCTGCGGTGGCTGATAACCTGCCCCGAGGCTGCCCCAGTGCCCCGAGCCCACTGAACTTACATGCAGTCCTATGCCTCTTATAATGTTTCATGTGTATGTTCATATATTTCCATGCCTGAGTGAGAGCAACTGTAGCATGACTCAATTTCCCCTCGGGGATCAATAAAGTTTTTTTCTGATTTCTGAACAGGCCAGAATAGAACAGAACAGAATAGAATAGAATAGAATAGAATAGAATAGAATAGAATAGAATAGAATAGAATAGAATAGAGAGCAATTCTAGTTCTCGCCTGTCCTATTTAGTCTTGATGAGATAGTGGCCTATCATTGGAGGAATATACTTATTATTTCCTAATATAGGCTACATAATATGATGTACCGTATATCTTATGTAGCTATATTTCCTATTGTACAGTACATGTCCTATTTTTATTTGTATGCTACAAGGTTGCTGTGCAGCCTAGTCACAACTAAGCGCTTCATTGTCCATAATTTATATAATATATATATACTGTATATATATGTAACTATATGCTAGGAAAATGTGGGTGGGGAGAGGAAGGAGTAACAAACAGTGTTGAGGTGCCCTTGAGGAAGGCACTTGACCCCTAACTGCTCCCCTGCAGCTGCTCGTTGGCCGGCAGCAGAAGACTGTGGAGCAGCTCCCACATGTGAGTGTGTGTGAGTGTGTGTGTGTGTGTGTGAGTGTGTGAGTGTGTGTGTGTGTGTGTGAGTGTGTGTGTGTGTGAGTGTGTGTGTGTGTGTGTGTGTGAGTGTGTGTGTGTGTGTGTGTGTGTGTGTGTGTGTGTGTGTGTGTGTGTGTGTGTGTGTGTGTAAAGTGTGTGAATGTGAAGCAGAACACTGGTGGAAAAAGAGCAAGTGTGCTCAGTCAAGTTTCCCTCGGGAGGCAGCCGGGTGAGGACCCGGGTTCAAGACCAGCAGGCATCTGCCCTGCTTAGGCGTCCTTGAGTAAGACACCTGAATCCCTACCAGCTGCGCGGGCACTGTCCCCTCTCCTCACGTCTCCGTTTGGAGAGGGCAAACGTGAAAGAAAATTTCCCTACAAGAGTGAAAAAAGTATCACATTATTAACGTATATTAACGTCACATTCTGGAAACAGAACTGGATATCGACCGCTAAAGGGCATTTCAAGTGCCAAGAAAGGCAGCCAAATCTATGCATAGAGTGAGTACGTGGTGAGATCTGATTTAGCAAAGAGGTGTTCTCACTTCTACTGGGAACTTTCCCAGTTTTAATAGACCAAATCACCGTGACGTCACCATGTAAACAAATTTACTTCCGGGTACCACTTGGGGAAGGCGGCAGGTTTAAATGTGCGTGTTGTCAAATAAATGCTGTCAAACCCTCTCGTTGTTTTCGGCCGACTACTTTCAATTTAAATGGTTAAACGGTTGGTAAACATGCTTGTCCGACGTATCTAGCCTTTCTTCTGTGTTTGTTTTATGTAGTGTTAGCTAGCTAATAACGTTTGTTTGTCTGTCAAACTCGCTGTTTTTTTGCAGACTCCTTAACGTTACAGACAGAGCTACCGACGCCACGTTAATTTAATTTAGCGTCAAGTCTACTCTGGTCTGGTCCAACAGGTAAATTAGCTAGTCTGGTCTCCACTAACGTTAGTGAAAGTGTTGTTATGAATGATATTAAACAACAACACAACACGGACGAACCATTTTTGTCTTCTTTGTCTGTTTTTGTCTTCAACACGTCAGTTTGTGCCGTTCACCGCCATTATAATGTGTGGACCCAGGGGTACCCGGAAGTAAATGTAAACATCCCGCTGATTTGGTCTATTGTGTTCAATGTCACGGTCTGATTCATCACTTTCCCCATCCTAAGACTGGAACTGTTGTAAATGTTAGAGGCAGACATGCAATATATTAAATGTGTTGTGTACCTAAATGGCCATGTAACCTATATTATGTTGGAAAAACCACGCGTGATTTAAAAGCAAGGATTTGTGAACCTACTTTAAGGGCCCCATCGTCGTACAGCGCTATCGTTTGCGCGCCTCTTATTGCTATCTTCCCAGCGTCTTAAGCTATCGTCTGCCTCCACCGTCCAGTTTTGCGCTGGGATGACGCAGGTGTAGGCGTGGCCCAGGCGTGTCCGTGGGCCTCTAGCCTATGATCTGTCTCGCGCAAGTGTCATTTAGCGCTCTGGGGAAGATACTGTCGGTATGTGGCGAGCGCAAAGAGAGGTTTGGGCGTTGCTCGTTCCAAAATAGGCAAACAACCCCACTACGCCAGGCGTGTGCCTGAGCCGAGCGCAGACAGCATTCTCCATGCAGTGCAGGAAATCCTTGCTTGGATACATTGACGCACGGCATGGATGTCACTCTCCACTCGTGCCTGCACACACTCTTCTCTCCTCGGAATGCCACGTTGATTTTCAACTATAGCCTGCATTGCAGAAGAAATACACCTCGATTTAAAAATGAGAATTCGTTTGTCATGGTTTTATTAGGCTACATAATTCCCGACCATACAGGTCTGTGGTGTAACATTAGATTACTTTAGGTAGGAGAGGGTAGGAGAAAATAAAATGCAAAAGTTGATCTTTTCCAACCATTATACGTTTAATAGCACCGCAAATAGCCCTCTCCACTTCCCTCGTCGGGGGGAGAGAGGGATAGAGCCCTAAGTGTTCAATCTGCAATCATGGTGTCAAATCACAAGTTTCTGTGCCTTTTAACAGCCACCACCACACAACAGGAGATGTCAGATACATGAGCACTGAGGCTAAATCCTGGCTTTTTCAAAAGGAATGCTTTTGGATACATTTGATTGATACACTGGAGCCAAGGGGACTCAACGAAGAGTGGTCTTGATCTTTTTTCCGAAGCTCCTGGTCAAGCTCTTCTTACTGTGGACTTTGACAAGGGCCTACAACCCTATAATATAATATAGCATTCATTTCCTTTTGGGAAATGTAGGAAAAGTTGTGTGGCTATACTTTTATGGGTACAATTTTGATAGTTTGGACTGGGTGGCGGTCACACATGAGCACCCGCCAGCTGCAGACCACCTTCTATATAGTCTCTGGCGGGCAGGGCAGCTTCAGCGGGAAGCAAACTGCGTCTGTTCGTAACCAGCACCACCTCTTCAACCAACCGCCATCGCTAACCGCCGGCAAATAGCTACTTGTCTGAAATTAGGACCATGTCAAAAGTTTCCCAAAGAGAGCCTCTTGCTGCGGTCAAAATGTCAGCTTTACCAGCGCCCAGGGCAGAGCAGACCTTACCGTGGCTCAGATATGCTCACAAGTCATTTTTTGCAAGTCTAGTCTCAAGTCTTTGAGCTCAAGTCCAAGTCAAGTCTCAAGTCTTTGAGGAGCAAGTCCAAGTCAAGTCTTTGGTCACAAGTCCAAGTCAAGTCTCAAGTCTCTTATGGATGAGCGTTCTATCATCTGTTACATGCCATCCAGTCTGCTTAGAACACTGCATAGCTAAAACCAAGGAATTCAAAGCATGTACTGTATTATCCTCACTCCTTTAACTATTAGCATACATTATCAGCATTGATTGGATGACATCAGTATAGATTTCCTTAATGTTAATGCACCAATTTTTTTTAATAAAAAATAAAGATTGTTCACAAGTCCCAAAACTCAAGTCCAAGTCAAGTCTCAAGTCTTTGAGGACGAGTCTCAAGTCAAGTCTCAAGTCACTGTGAGTGAGACTTAAGTGCGACTCAAGTCAAAGTCCCAAGTCCAAGTCCCCATCTCTG
>NC_139643.1:43256925-43261925 GCF_964638095.1 Poromitra crassiceps | reverse complement strand
CTTCTCAATCTCTGACAATTCCAGACGTAATTTTCTTTCCCTCAGGAGCGACTGTGTAAAGTGTCTTATTTGTAAAAATTTATAAAGATCCCTATTGGGTAAGTCAAAACCAATTCTAATTTGTTCAAACGATTTTATATTGTTCTGTGAAAAAAGACCAGAAAAATCAAAGAGGCCCTTTGAGAGCCAAGTCAAGAGGCCAATATTTCCCATTTGTGGGGGAATGTCAGGGTTGAGAGCAATAGGGGACCAAAGAGAAATACATTTAGGAATATTTAAGTATTTTCTCACATCTCTCCAAACTAAAAGTGTATTATATACAATCATATTACTTGATAGAGACTCCACCTGATCGAAATTATAGATAAAAGGGAGTGACTTCAGCAGTCTTGGATGGCAAGCATATGATTCAATACTAGTCCATAAAGAGTCATGCCTGTCCAAAAACCAATTTGACATATTTTTAATTTGAGCTGACCAGTAATAAAGCTGGAGATTTGGCAGTGAAGCTCCGCCCCGGTCTTTTGATTTAGTAAGCGTAGAAAACTTGATTCTTGGCTTTTTGTATTTCCATATATATTTAGAAATATGATAATTAAGTCTTTTAAAAAAGGTAGAAGACAAAAAACAGGGAAGGCTCTGAAACAAGTAGTTCAGACGGGGAAGAATGTTCATCCTTATGGCATTGATTCTCCCAAAAAAGGAAGTTGGTAAAGTCGACCATTTAACCAAGTCTTCTTTGATTTTCTTAATCAGAGGTGGATAATTAGCATTGAATAAATCTGTGAGGTCAGGAGTAACTAAAATACCCAAATATTTAAAACCTTTCTCTGACCAATGAAAAGGAAAATGCACAAAAATGTCGGCCTTAGAGGAAATGTTTAAAGGCATTGCCATTGATTTATCTAAATTAATTTTATAGCCTGATAGCTTACTATAACAAGCGATGGAATCCAGAACTATGGGGATCGAGGTCTCAGGATTGGTCAAGTATAAGAGAACATCATCAGCGTATAACGAGATACAATGCTCTACCTCGCCTACTCTTACACCACAAATATTGTTATCGGATCTGAGGGACTCTGCTAGGGGTTCAATAACTAATGAAAATAAAAGAGGGGATAAAGGACATCCCTGTCTGCACCCCCTGCCTACTGAAAATTTCTCAGACAACAGTCCATTTGTGTTAACAGCTGCCAATGGATCGGAGTATAGGAGTTTAACTAAGGAAATGAAGTTAGAGCCCAGGTTAAACTTTTCCAAAACAGAAAATAAAAACGGCCACTCTACTCGATCGAATGCTTTTTCTGCATCAAGGGAAACGATCAAAGCTGGGTGTTTAAGAGTATTAAGATGGTGTACAATGTTAAAAACTCGCCTCAGATTATCAGCACCATATCTGGACTTAACAAAACCTGTCTGGTCTGGTTTAATAAGGTGAGGAAGTAATCTTTCTAATCTGCGAGCTAGTAGTTTGGCTACTATTTTAAAGTCCACATTAAGTAAACTGATTGGGCGGAAAGATGAACAATCAAGAGGATTTTTATCTTTCTTTATCTGAATTATTTAACAAATCTTTGGATGAATCAACTTTGCCGTGTGACTGGAAAGTGGCACAAATTAGTGCAATTTTCAAAAAAGGAAACAAGGCATTAGCAGGAAACTACAGACCAGTTAGTCTGACATCTGTAGTATGTAAAACGATGGAAAAATTAATTAGGACATATATTGTCGATCATATGAAGTCCAATGGACTTTTTAGTAACAAGCAGTATGGATTTTTATCCGGAAGATCAACGACACTTCAACTTCTTACTGTCCTCGATAAGTGGTCGGCAGCCTTGGACAGAGGCCAGCCAGTAGACTGCATATATATGGACTTCCAAAAAGCCTTTGATAAGGTCCCTCATAAAAGATTAATATCAAAACTCAAGTCTTACTGCATAGATGATAGAGTCATTGACTGGATACAGGACTTTTTACGTAATAGGAAACAGCAGGTGATGGTCAATGGGGCCACTTCAGATTGGAAACCAGTGACGTCAGGAGTCCCTCAAGGATCAGTGCTGGGCCCTGTGCTTTTTGTTGTTTATATAAATGATTTACCATGTGTGATACAATCTGATGTATACCTCTTTGCTGACGATACGAAAATATTCCGAATCATAGCTGGGGACTCAGATATAGACCATCTTCAAGCAGATCTACACAGCATGAGTAAATGGTGTGACACCTGGTTACTAAAATTGAATCCAGACAAATGCAAACAGTTACATATTGGGAAATCAAGTGCAGAGGTTTCAAACTACACTGTTGGGGATCTGGGGATCCAACAAGTGGAGGAGGAGAGGGATATAGGAGTTGTAGTTGACAGCTCACTTGAATTTCAAACACATATATTGGAGAAAATAAAAAAAGCTAACTCTATGTTGGCGATCATTAAAAGAACCTTTTTGCATTTAAGTAAGGATTTATTTTTACCCCTGTATAAATCTTTGGTGAGATCTCAGCTGGAATATGCAAGTTCTGTGTGGTCTCCTTATAAAGTGAAATACATAGAAAAAATCGAGAAGGTACAGCGAAGAGCAACCAAATTGATTCCAGGGCTGGATGAGAAATCATACGAAGAGAGGTTAAGATACTTACAATTACCAACTCTAGTATACAGGAGACATAGAGGCGACATGATCGAGGTATACAAACTTGTTCATAAAATATATGATTTCACAGCCGAGCCTATTATCCATTTTTGGAAAAATAAATATGTGTTAAGAGGGAATTCCCTGAAGCTATTTCCAACAAACTGTCGCTCTGAAAGGAGGAAAAACTTTTTTACAGTTCGTGCTGTAAGAGAATGGAATGAACTTCCAGACGAGGTGGTGCAGGCCCCTTCAGTTAACACGTTCAAAAACAGATTAGATAAACATTGGTTAACAAAGGATTTCTTGTATAACTATAGGGCAGGCTGTTGATTCTATTATGAGACCACGTATTTGGCTCTGGTACTTTGTTTTAATGTATGTTATATGTTGTTGTGTTGTATTGTTTTTTAAATGTATATTACAACGTGACTTCTTTTTATTTTTGTACTGAGTGTGAGTCTGGTGTAGAGGACTATAGTCCTGTACCAGAAATTTTCAATAAACTTCAATAAACTTCAATAAAATTAAACTAATAGAAGCCATCTTCCATGTATCTGGCAGAATTCCATCAGACAGGTTTTTAAGTACAGGCATCAGGATCGGACAAATCGCAGGCCAAAATGCCTTGTAAAACTCAAGCGGATACCCATCAAGGCCTGGTGCTTTTCCAGAGGGCATAGATTGAATAGTTTCCCATACCTCTTCTTGACTAAAAGACACATTCATAAATAAACGATCCTCCTCTGTGGCAGTAGGCAGAGTGATTCTATCTAGGTAGGAACCAATGTCAGAGAGTGAACCTGTGCACTGAGAAGTGTAAAGAGTCTTATAAAAGTCCCTGAAGGTGTTATTTATCAGAAGAGGGTCACAAGTAAGCAAACCCTGAGTTGTCCTAGCAGATTTTATCGCCCGATCGTTACATTCTTTTTTTAACTGATAAGCAAGTAAACGACTGGACTTGTTACCAAACTCATGATGTTTTTGTTTAGTGAAGAGCATTAACTTATTAATAGGACAGGTATGGTCTAAATTGAGCCTTGTTTTTGCATTAATCAATAAGTTCCAATTATTTTCAGTGGGAGACCTCTTATGTAGCTGCTCTAAATGCATCACCTCCTCCTCAAGATCTTTCCGTTTTTTTGCTAAGATTTTTTTCTGTAGGGATGTATAAGAAATAAGATGTCCACGTAAAGTGGCTTTAGCTGCATCCCACATAGTCGCAGGAGAGACAGGTGAGAATTGATTATCTTGCCAGAAATGTGAAAGTTTTTCTCTGACAAATGAACAGAAGTCCACATTATTCAGGAACGAGGAATTAAATTTCCAATGTGAGGATCTGGGAATTGTGATCCCAAGATTAATCTCCATATACACTGGAGCGTGATCAGATAACACAATAGAGCCTATCTGACAGGAGCTCACTGTGTGTATATAATTACTGGGAATAAAAAAATAATCCAGTCTGGAATAAGATTTATGAGGATTAGAGTAAAATGTATAGTCCCTGACTGTGGGATGCAGCTCTCTCCATACATCTAATAGGCCTGTGTCTTTGCACATATTGTTCAGAGTACGAGAGGATCTTGAGTTGGTCAGAGGTGTGGTGGAGGACTTATCTAGATTGATATTCATTATACAATTAAAATCACCAGCTAAGAGGCCAAGACCTTTACAATGTTGGTTAAAGAGCAAAACCATCTGTGACATAAATTGAGGAGAGTCCACATTAGGAGCATATACATTTAAGGACCTTTCTTCTTTTTGAACACACGCATCATCATCACTTTTCCCTGATCGTTGTCTTCTTCATCATGTGCACACCAACACAGCCCCTCGCTATACGTCCCAATATAGACACACACACACGCTCAGATACATAGGGGGGTCTCCCACCACCACCACCACCCGCCCTCGCTCCCCCACACACGCTGGTAGACAGACGGACACCCGCTCATTTGCTCGCTGAAAAACTGAACAGATGACGGCTTCTCCTCTCGGCGCGGTGCCGGGCCGTGGTGGTGGTGGTGGCGGTGGCAGTGGCGGCGGTTGGCGGCGGCGGGTGTGCGCTCATCATTCCACAAAAGCCCCAGCCAGATGTCCCTGAGCCTGGGAAGCAGGTGGGCCGGGGCCCCCTCTGCCGCAGCGCGACGGAGCTGGCAGCTCTTCAAACCTGCTGGGTATAACCTTTAATTCACATGCTTTCCCTGGCACGGCAGGCCGAGGGGCTGCCATCTGCCCGGCCTGACGGCGTGCACAGACTGAGAGACGGAGCGAGGGCGAGCGGGAGGCAGAGAGAGAGAGAGAGAGAGCGCGCGAGAAAGCGTAGATAATGTGTGTGTGTGTGTGTGAGTGTGTGTG
>NC_139643.1:43231925-43246925 GCF_964638095.1 Poromitra crassiceps | reverse complement strand
AATGGCTGCTGTGAAAGAGGCCCATATCAATGCATTTGAATGCTGTAATAATTTAAACTGCATTGTTTATCAACACAATATTTTTGAATGGCATGAGAATCTAGCAGTTGCAAAGAAAATATTTCCCCACAGCAAGACCTATACACATTCAGTCTCTGTGTGTTGCTCATCCTGTGTTGTGGCTCGAAAACGATTTCACAAAATCAACACTTTCATTCATCAAATGCCAAATGTGGGATAACACCGCCTCCTTATGCTCCCACAAACACAAACAGGTGTAAACAGGCCTGCGTCTAAAGAGCGGAGACTCCTCGCGAGGTGCTGTAAACAACGCACACAGCCAACAAAGTGTTTGTGTGGCGGGCGGCCATGCTGCGTCTGTGAGTAAATACGCTGAACCACAACAGCCGCACCAAAGGCACGTTCAAGAGCAACACCGTGAAGTTAAGTATCTCTCCGAGTTCATTTAGAACAGAAGCATGGCGCGCTGGGAAGGCTGCCACTGCGGTGGAGTGTATAGGCTCTGTTTTGGGAGACTGCAGCAGAATGGGGTATTGTCTGTGTGTGTGTGTGTGTGTGTGTGTGTGTGTGTGTGTGTGTGTGTGTGTGTGTGTGTGTGTGCGTGTGTGTGTGTGTGTGTGCGTGCATGCGTGTGTTTGTATGTGTGTGTGTGTGTGCGTGCATGCGTGTGTTTGTATGTGTGTGTGTGTATGTGTGCATGCGTGTGTTTGTATGTGTGTGTGTGTATGTGTGTGTGTGTGTGTGTGTGTGCGTGCATGCGTGTTTGTATGTGTGTGTGTGTGTGTGTGGGGGGGGATTAAGTGTTGAATAGAGTGGGCACCTGCTTTATAGAGTGTGATGACTAGGTCAGATACAAACACAGACTCTGTCTCTCTCTCTGCCAGGATGTATTTGCTCATGGGTTGCATAGTTACACTTTCTGTAATATAATAACATCTAAAAGGAGAAATTTTATTAAGATGGGGGTCCCTGCCCTGGGACAGAATCGTATCAAATAGGGGTCCATGGTCTAATTTGTGTCAGTTTAGGGGTCCTTGACGTGAAAACATTTGAGAACCACTGCTCTATACGTCCTTCTCACTTATTCAACCTGTTCTCAAGAATGGAACAATATGAAAATGTCATATCAAGATTATAGTGACAAAAATGATCACGGTTATCAGTATTATCACGGTTTGTTAAAATGTGCTGAGCCTGAAAATGTTCAAAAAGTACTAATACACTCACAGAAATCATTTCACCAAGTTTTAGAGCCAAAAAGGATTGATACACTCACTGAAATCATGTCTCCAAGGATGCACGTCTGCATCTGGGAGACGGTTGGCAACTTTGGTTGCTGATGAACAGTATTTACCATGTTTTTCAAAGCACTGTAATCACGGTAAGACGGTAATCATGCTACAACGGTTTTAATGATAATGACAATTTGAAACGGTACGGTTATCATTAAAACCAGTTATCGTTACATCCCTGTAGGCAAGTATATGGGAGGTTGGACAGCCAAGCTGCAAAGCAACCAGGCAGCACCAACCAGCCACCCGGCCAAGCAGCCGAGCCATCCAACCAGTCAGTCAGCCAGCCAGCCAGGCAGTGCAGGCGAGTGTCTCCCTCGTGTTGCCAGTTCCCTGTTCTCTCCCCGCAGCTCCAGTGTGGGATTGTTTACAGCTCTTTTTATAGTCCAGTGAATAAGCCCTTATTTTCTCCCAATCTACTCCTGCTGGGAGAGCCAGCCCAGACAGTGGGAAGTGGCCCTGGGAAGTCCTCATTATATTTGGCAATGTGCAAGGAGCCAAACACACACACACACACACACACACACACACATGCGTGCGCACACCCACACACACCCGGGCGCACACACACACACACACACACACACCCGCACAAACACACACACACGTGCGAGCGCACACACACACACACCCGCGCGCACACACACACACACATACACACACACACACACACACACAGCAGTAAGTGTTTGTGTCTGGTTAATACGCATCAACACACATGCAAGATTTGCACATACACCTGAATTTATACGCTTGTAAAAAAAGAATACACAAAACGACCCCCCCCCCCCCCCACAGAAGACATCCTGCATCTCCCTAAATGTGTAGAGACTCCTCCTCCTCATGCAGCCCTACATATAGCCTGGCTTGAACCTCTCTCTCTCTCTCTCTCTCTCTCTCTCTCTCTCTCTCTCTCTCTCTCTCTCTCTCTCTCTCTCTCTCTCTCTCTCTCGCTCTCTCTCTCTCTCTCTGCCTGCTGAAACAGATGCTTACCAAGCACTCCCGCCCGTTTGGCTGCCTCGCTGCACGACGTGATGAGGAGACTCAGAGGGCTATATAGTGAAAGATATGGGCTGCGTTGACGACTGCATATCTATTGGCTGATTTGGCGCGTTGCCTTCCCCACAAACCAATCGCTTCACGGGCGAGGCCACCAATTAGAGTCACTCTGCCGTCAAGTCCCTCAAAAAAAACCAACAGCTTGGTTTCTTCAACTTTCTGCAGCTTTCTGCAGCTGTCTCTATAGACTCACCTGATGCTGCTGCTTGGAAAATACAGTGATGGTGTCGGGTATCGTTTTTTCCCCCAGAGAATTTACAGTATTGCAATAGAATACATCTGCGAGCTAAAAATGACCTGCTGTGACCATCTGCAAATGTGCAGAGAATAACTGTTAGATTTGGCCTTACATGCCCCATCCATCTACTAACACGGGGACGGGGAACTCACAATGCATCTATCCTGCGTTAAAAGAACAGTTGAAGATCTTTTTTAATCCGTTTTGCCTCTCGTACCTCTCAGGCTCAGTCTCAAGAGTCTTCTAATTCAGTCGGTAAAGAAGGAAGTCCTCCAGTGTTAATGAGACACCGCCAGCTGCGTTTTTTGAAAAGTTGCATCAGAAAAGTCAAATCAGGCAACAAAGCTCATGACTGGGAAATAAAGTTCTGTTATTAACTGCTCGATATTAACGAGTGCATTCGGGGGTCTGGCTTGCTGCATGTCCAATTTCCACATTCTCCAAAACTCCCAAATAAATCTTTCATAGCTAATGTTCTCTGCTGCGGTCACATCAAATCACAACTCATGTTCTCTGCTGCGGTCACACCAAATCACAACTCATTCTAGCCAACAGACAAGCCAAAGCAAGACCTTTCTGTCGGCCATAGTCCATGCTGTTAAATAAAGCTAGACGTCACACAGTTAAAATGGCCACCGTGTTCTTTACAGGGAGTATGTCATACTAACAGCATTCATTTAAAAACAGTTACTTTGAAAAACAACTAATAAAAGCACAGGAAATCAATCTACAGATATTGATACAGTATAGTAAATGTATGAATTGTGCTTTAATGTTAGCAGCCTTACAGCCTATAGAGAGCCAAAGTGGACGTCGCTTCCTGTCTCAACATGCATACCAAGGTCTTAAAAAAATATGAATGGAGGTGAACGGCATGAGACGATACCTTTTTTGATCCTGTTTGAACTGTGCCATGAGGGCCACATGTACATTTTGTCAATTTAAACTTGCTCTCTTTTATTTGAAGGATAACTATGCCTGTCAAGAAAGATGCAATTTGTCCTGAAACTGAAATTTAATGTATAGTTTTCTATGAAACCGTTCAATTGACTACATCTCTCGTGTCGCACAATATACGTGACACCAACAACAACAGGGCCTAGCGGGAGAGACCACACGTATGCGACTGGTTGTGCGTAGTCTTTCTGATTTATAACTTATAGTGCCACACAGTTTTCCCACAAAATGCGACTTTCTTGACTTGCAAAGTGATCTTTTAAATGGACAAACATCTGTGTATCCCGTGGCACAATTCAAACGGGATCAAAACAAGTAACGTACCCCTCCGTTCAGCACCATTCATACATTTTTAAGACGCTGGTGCGCATAGCGTCTGACCGGAAAGTAGGGGTGGGGGAAAAAATCGATTCACCTAAGTATCGCGATTTTTAATGTCACGATTTTTTGGATCGATCTTTTATTCCAGAATCGATAATCGCAAAAAAAAATTTTTTTTTTTTTTTTTTTTTTTTTTTGTGTGCTTGCAGTCAGGCCACTCACTGAACAGCAGGCCAGGCGCCGCCTACTGGTTTACTAGTGGTTTTATTACTTTATTAGTTAGTCTGAAGTAATAATTACACTTCAGGGTTAAAGTGGGTGCATCTCATTGTAAAATTGGACTTCAAACGGCCCAAATCTGGCTTCAAACGGCCCAAATTTCACGCGCGTTGGCCCATATCGGCCTGGCCTGCTTGGTATCTAATGCCCGGCCTGAATTATGATCCCAGTCCGCCCCTGTTTTTAACTATATCGCCCAGCCCTACTCATGATATATAATATACAGTCTCTAGTGTATGATTCAACTTTTCCCATGTTCTAATCTAGTGTAAAAAAGCAAACAAACTGAAAAAATAAAAGAAAAAAATAAACAAAAATCGCAATAAATCGTAATATCGAATCGCAATAATCGTAGAATCGCAATACTTAAGAATCGCAATATAAATTGAATCGGCACCCAAGAATCGTGATAGTATCGAATCGGGAGATAAGTGAATCGCCACAGCCCTACCGGAAAGGGGAGGGACTTTGGCCCTCTATAGGAAAGTGCAGTCACTTGACAGGTCATTGTTCCCCTTGTGACGGCCCGAAAGGACCAAACCTTGATCTCAAACAACAAACGATTCCTCCTGGTGGTGGAGCAGCAGAGTGACAGTGATGCACTAGTGCATAGCAGTTAAAAAAAGGCCCGGCTACAGCTGTACACACACACACACACACTCCCCCACAGAGGCCGTGTGTGTTACTGCGATGGCAGATTACACTGATTTGTCACAAGTGTTGCGGGTGTCAAACGCTCGAGTGAGGCTCATAGTGAAAGAATGGGAACAGCGGGTGGAATGGTTTTGCCTATAGCTCTCTCTCTCCACGGGCAGTTGCAGGGGTCCTCTCTTTAAGTGCTCTTTGTGTCTGTCTGTGCAACTTGTGTGAACGTGAACGTAATCCACTTCTATTCACACGTGTAATTCAGCCTTTCAGAGGAACAACATTAAATGAGATGAATAGTCCATCAATTTGCGACACGGAAAATATTGCTCCAGTTGAAAATTGTTCTGCTGCTGCAATTGGGTCAAAATTGATTATACAGTACTGTATAGTCCCGCTACCTCTCTCTCTCATCCCTACTTCTCACTTGTACGGTTTTTCTTTTACAAAGAGGCTTTAGGTTAACATTAAGCCATAATAAACACAATCTTACAACTCGAGGACAACAAATTTATCTTTTCCTATTCAGCTGACGCTGTTCATAGCATACAATTGGAGCTCTGCGGGAATTCCATTTATCTGTGCGTGTGTTACTTGAATGCTGTCATCATCATAGCAGCAATGTCGGCCTCTACAAATGTGAGTTAACATGGCCGACCAAGCTAGATCCCACACACACACACACACACACACACACACACACACACACACACACACACACACACACACACACACACACACACACACACACACACACACACACACACACACACACGTTATACTGTAAATGCCTCAACAACAGGTCATGCTGGTGAGTAATGGAGAACAATACAGTATCAGCAGCTGCCTCTGCAAAAGCAATCTGCTTCACCAGTTAAGTGGACTTTTTTATGTGCAACATAACCACGACAACAACGGGTCAGCGTAGCACAAAATATGACTCATGGCGGATCATAAAAGAGCGTTTATGCAGCTGTGCACATCAATAGTTTTAGGTTTCTACACGATTGATAGTTTTACCTGTTTTTTTATAGCCTATGCGTATAAATACTCATTCTGAATAACAGGGGCGTTCATTTCCCTGTTGTTATCTTCCTCTCAGAATGTCTCCATCATCTTCAGCAGTGACTGAACAGAAGGACCGATAGAAACGTCACAGCACGTTTGTGACTGTCCTCCGGAGAATGTAACGGTCAGTCCTGTGAGGCCTGTGGTCTTCATCAACATGAAAGGTAACTCCATAACATAAACTACAGTAATACCGTACTGTCTGTCTGACCACTGAACGTGCCACGCCCACCCACAAAAGGCCTTCTGGGAGCCACCTCAACATGTGTCTGTCTGTCTGTCTGTCTGTCTGTGTGTGTGTGTGTTTCTTACTGTAACATTGATTATTGTAATTAATTACTAATTTGGCTCTATTTGATAGGCTATTCAGCAGATACGTACATCTGTTGTATCCCCCCCCCGCCTGTTTTTTTTACTGTTGTATTATGGTTCATTTAGATGGCTCAAATGTGGAATTTTACACTATCTTTCTGAGGTCAGATGTTTTGCTGTCTGTCTCTCTCCACTGAGCCTGCTATAAATTCAGAGAGATAAGAAAACTGTTAAGCTGTACACGCACTTAAATTCAACCAGACAGAAGAGGGGGGGGGGGGGGGGGGGGGGGGGAATTGGAGCTGCTATGAGGAAGTGACAAGTTATTAATCAGGAAGTATTATTCGCATTAGTTACTTAAGATGCTTCGACAGTTGAGAGCGAGAGAACAAGATCGAGAGATATATATATATACATAGATTTTAAGGGACTCAGAAAGAGCAGAATGGCTGAATTCAGCCGGACTAAAATCACTTTGTTTGATACTTGTGTTTCATGTAACAGGTAAGGCTGTATTACAATTGATTAAATAACAGATACTGTACATTACAAAACTGAACTCACTCACTAATATTACTGTATTGTATACTTGATCAATAAATCTTAATTTAACTGAGACGTCAATTGATTTTTTGAACAAGCTATTTTGTGAACAAGCTAAATGATTTGTTTAGTGGACTCTTTCGGACTTATCAAGGCAAACATATGCTGTATCCAAAATTAGTTACCCTATGAAAAATGTAACTATGAACATAGCAGCTACATTCCTATTCTGTTTCAATTCAATTTTCATCATATTTCTCTAGCAGTTTCTCTAGCAGGAACCAGAATCCCACATTTTGCTCTCCTTCTGTCAGAGATGGAGATGAAGTGACTCTGCCTCGTGAAAATGTGACACCTCGTCAGGATAAATGTGATTGGCACTTCAGTCATGTTCTAGATAAACTCACCACAGTACGGCTGCTTTCTGATGGGCACATTTCTGAAAATCAGTTTGCCAAAGATAAAGCTCAGCCAGACTGAGTTACAGCCAACTGCTCTCTCTCTGGTTATAAAGAACATCACAGGTTGGTTGATCTCAGGATGTTGGTCTCTACACCTGCAGAACTTACAAATCAGGACAACTAATACTTCAGTTTGCTTTGGTTGATCTGTCTCTTGTAACATTACACCCTATTGGGTGGCTGGGTAGTACAGCGGTACTGTAGATTCCCTGCCTACCAACACGAGGGTTGCAGGTTCGAACCTCCGTGTTTCCTCCATAATACACGCCCAATTGGCCATGTCTGCAGGTGGGAAGCCGGATATGTGTCCTGGTCGCTGCACCAGTGCCTCCTCTGGTCGTTCATTTGGTCTGGGTCTGGGGGGGGGGGGTGATAGCGTGGTCCTCCCACGCGGTACATCCTGCGGGTGAAACCCCTCGCTGTCAGGTGAAAAGAAACGGCTGGCGACTGCACATGTATCGGAGGGAGCGTGTGCTAATCTTACAACTCTCCCCAGATGGACAGAGGGGGTGGAGCAACAACGACCGGGACAGCAGGGGGAATTGGCCAAGGACAATTGGGGAGAAAAGGGCAGAAAAACAATCTTTGTGTGCCAACTTAGACCTGATTAACTTTCCACACTCGCTTCACACAGCGCTCACATTTGAGTGAAGCTAAACCGTCTTAATCGAGGCAGACAACCATGAGAAATGTATGAAAACTGCCTCTGTCTTCTTTGTCTGCTTTTCTCTAGCAGGATGCTTCAATCTTGCCAAGACTGCCAGTTAGCATCAATCAAAGCAAGAAAGGGTCAATGGAAATCCCATCTGTGTCACCTGATTAATGGCTGATTGCAGTGTGGATGGACTGTACATATACATGGCATGGTCAGCTGGGCAGCTCCTGGGTATATCTCTATCTCACCCTGCACATAAGACCATGGTCAGCTGGGCAGCTCCTGGGTATATCTCTATCTAACCCTGCACATAAGACCATGGTCAGCTGGGCAGCTCCTGGGTATATCTCTATCTAACCCTGCACATAAGACCATGGTCAGCTGGGCAGCTCCTGGGTATATCTCTATCTCACCCTGCACATAAGGCCATGGTCAGCTGGGCAGCTCCTGGGTATATCTCTATCTCACCCTGCACATAAGACCATGGTCAGCTGGGCAGCTCCTGGGTATATCTCTATCTAACCCTGCACATAAGACCATGCACTGCAAAAAAAAAATCTATATTAGCAAGCTACTTACAGTAGACTCGTATTGAGTGTTAAAATATTGTTTAGCATAAAACAAAGGAATCTGCCAATAGAGACAGAGATAGATCAAATGATGACAGAGAATGCACTGGTAATATTATACAGTGAGAGCGACACTTCAACGACAACAGACAAACCTGCAAATTAGCAGTGCATTCTAATGAGAATATTCCATATGCGCTGCGATATTAACATTTATTTGCTGTTCTGCATCTCATTATCATCTGACAGAAAGACATTAATAGAGGAAAGTAATTGAGGAAAGGGGACAAAACAAAAGTAGAGCATAACATGAAGTCTTGAGTCTTGAGTTTCGAACAAAGAAATGAAAACAAAACACAACACATAAGTTATAATCTCAAAGATTTTCACGTAAATAAATGTCTGTAAATAAATGTCTAAATCTCTCACAGACTGAGTTAAGACAATTAGTGATTGAGCCTATGGCCCATTGCCCAAGCCTTTGCATTTTCAGTATTGCAGCATTTATGAACTTGGTGTCTGTGGAGACACAGGGTGGGCGGAGCTAACACAATAGACTCACTCTTCACGTTACTGTAGGTTCCCCACAACTCTTGTGTGAAGTAGGATAACAACTAGCTACTTTCTCCGCTCTCTGCTAGCATCACGGGTGGTTACTATGGCCGAACAAACGGATTAACATCACATTATGCAACACTGTTTGGATCCCACCTGCAATTACCGCTCATCGCCATAGGTGTCGCCAAAGAGAACAAAACTGAAATCTTCAACTTTATCACTTTAATGCACCCACACACACACACACACACACACACACACACACACAAATTGGAAATGCTGTGATGTTATTAGAAGGCAAATGATGAAGATGGTGGCTTGAGGAAAGGTGAACAAGATGGGGGTGGGGGGTGCAGAGAGAGATAGAAGCAAGATAGCAAAAGCATTGGCTATAGTCAAATCAGTTGCAAACAGGGAGCTGGAAGAGACAAGAGGAGAGAGTGGAGAGGCTGGAAGGTGAGAGAGATGATGGAGCAGGGAGGGACGGGGCGCGTGGGAGACAAAGGAGGCGGAGATGGATGAGTTCAGCCCAGGTTGGAGGGTGAGTCAGGGGGCAAGTATGCAGAGGATGCTCCCTGATTCACCCTGGTACTGGCTAGCGACGCGAGGCCTGGGATCCGTCTGACTCGCCCCCATTCTTACACTATCTGTGGCTGAGGGAGGGGAGGGGAGGTTAGGTTAGGGCTAGGTGTGAGTGTGGGTGTGTGTGTGAGAGAGAGAGAGAGAGAGAGAGAGAGAGGGGGGGGGGGGGGTGCCTATGTATTTATGTCGATGGGGGATGCAGTGAGATGGCAGATATAGGCTATACAGTGTGTGTATGTTAGAGGGGTAGAGGGACAACCTGGTAAACTCCCCAGTGAACCAGTGCAAGCTTGAATTCACATCACCAGACAGACAGCCAAACCACAAGGTTTAATGGGTCACAGGTGGTAGATACACACACACACACACACGCACACACGCACACACACACGCACACACACACACACACACACACACTCACACACACTCTCTCTCACACACACACACACACACACACACACACACACACACACACACACACACACACACACACACACACACACTCACTCTCACACACACACATACACACACACACACACACAGACTCACACACACTCTCTCTCACACACACACGCACGCACACACACACACACACACACACACACACACACACACACCAGCCACGTTTATTTAGACAGGCACTCAACACCTGTAAATGATTTCCAGGGACCTCTTGGCTCCGTCGGCGTCACACTGGTCAAGGTGGTGGAATGATGAGCGAGGTGCGTGTGAGGAAGGCTAGTTGTAGCGTAGCTTGTGGGAGTTTACCAAAGCACCACATTTCAGCTTGAATCTTAAGAAAACACGGGCTTGTTAGCTTGAGATCCTTCAGATCTCTTTGAGGAGGGGGAGAAGAGGTGCGGCGACATACCGGAAACGAAAGCAGCGAGTTCGATTGGAGGACATCGTTGTGAGTGATGCATTTACAGCAATAAGAGACTTGGAAAAGTGCCGACAAGGACCTAAATAATCATCACCATCATCATCATCATCATCATCATCATCATCATCATCGATCTTATGACATTTTCTCAAAACACAGTTACAAAGCGCTTTACACAAGAATAAAAAAAAAAAAGGGTTTAAAGTGAATTTTAAGAAGTGATTTAAATGCCAATTGTTCCAAAGTCTTCGAGCAATTTTGACAAAGACTCTCAAGTATGCCCAGAGTGATGAAGGTAAACCGCCAGATTATAGCGGCGAGATGAAACTTTTGTTTTTGTTAAAATAACAAATCAATATATATCTCATAAATGATCAGTCTGTCTGTAACACTGTACATGCTTAAAACCCCCCGTATGTTCGCTGATGTTTGGTCATTTTTTTGTGTTTTGCTGTGTGCTCAGCCAGCAGTGAGACAGCACCTGCCTGTGTAAATAGCACCATACTGTAGCTGTGTGTGTGTGTGTGTGTGTGTGTGTGTGTGTGTGTGTGTGTGTGTGTGTGTGTGTGTGTGTGTGTGTGTGTTAGATATGTTCATAAATTGTAATTGTAAATCTTGTAAGTCGCTTTGGATAAAAGCGTCTGCTAAATGCAATAAAGTAAAGTAAAGTATGTGTGTGTGTGTGTGTGTGTGTGTGTGTGTGTGTGAGAGAGAGAGTGAGAGAGAGAGAGAGACACACACAGAAAGAGAGAGAGTGTTGAGGATATTTAGGATGCTAATTTCACAGGAAGCTTTTTTCCCCCTTGAGAGTGGACACCTGTGCAAACTGCTATGTCATTTGATGCGCCACGTGTGTGTGTGTGTGTGTGTGTGTGTGTGTGTGTGTGTGTGTGTGTGTGTGTGTGTGTGTGCGTGCGTGTGTGTGCTCAGCCCAGACAACCGCCTGTCAGGTGATGTTGACTATGTGACAACATGATTACGTTTTTTATACACAAAAACTGCAAGGCACATATTTGAAGTTTGAGGTCCACTGGGGCCCATACAGTATAATAGGTGTAAGTATAAGTGTAAGTTACAAAAGTGCCTGGCAAACCACAAGGAAACACAAGGCACAACAGTAGTACAGTACTATAGTTTGATACTAAGTAGACTTAAAGACACAAAAATACTTAAATACTCCTGATTTGCTCATACTGCGATATCTAATGAATGCATGGCAGATTCGAAGATATTACAATTAATTGAAAGTCAATATTATCTGTGCTTTTAAAATTGGCTCTTCAACTTGTATGATCTGAATTGTTCCTGCATGGTCGTATAACCCTGACCCATCCTGTCTATTGCATCATCGGTCACGGTGGCCAGTGGTTGTGTGGCAGCTGGAACAGCAGGACGTCCCACTGATGTGTCATGTGACTGAACAGGACGTCCCACTGATGTGTCATGTGACTGAACAGGACGTCCCACTGATGTGTCATGTGATTGAACGTAAAGTCAAACAGTCATCCGGGCACGGCGAGATCCAGCAGCTGGCCGCCATGGCAACAAGTCGGAACACTGACCATTACCCTGGGTCTCACACATGCTACCCTTTGATGGAGGACTTTCAGCCACCATACATCTAGAAGAATGACAGAGGCGGAGAGATACAAACAAAAACTGAAACCAGAGAGAGAGAGAGAGAGACAGAGACAGAGACAGAGAGAGAGAGAGAGAGAGAGAGAGAGAGAAGTTCTTTCTGAATGGGACTCTTTCTTCCTCCAAACTCTCTGACTGAATGATATCTGCTCTGACCTCTAGTGACCTCTGACTTCAGGGGGACAAGGCAGACAAGAAAGAGGGAGAGAGTGGACAGTGGTGTGCGAGTAGAGAGAGCAGTGTGTGTGTGTGTGTGTGTGTGTGTGTGTTTGAGAGAGAGAGAGAGAGAGAGAGAAGAGGAGAACAGGGAACAGGGAACAGGGAGAAAGAGAGAGTATATGTGCACCGGTGTCTGCTCTCCGTTTGCCCTGAGGGTAGGCCTCTGGTGGCTCTGGGACAGGCCACAGTCATGATCTTTGACAGCCCATTAAGGACCCTCTTTACCTCCTTGACCAGGTTGCAGGGTGCTGCTCTGTCTTTCTTCTGCTCTGTCAGGGAGGCCTGCATGGCCTGGTGGTGCCTGCGTGGTTCTCATGCCCCGGCTAAACGCTCCCTAAGGACCTCCAGGAGATCACCTCGCTCCAGAAACCCTGCTCAGGTAAAAAGCACAAGAGGGAGAGGGAGGCTTGTTTGACAGTTGTGCAGGTGGACACTGGGTAAAATCTGACCAGTAGTGAAAATATTAACTGCTACATAAGGCAGATGTGCACACAAACACGAGCCTCGCTCGGGGGGCGTTCTGGCTCGTTACCCTTGTGTCATGGTGGTACCTTGCTTTGGGTGTGCTTCACCCAAAGAGGGAACACATGAACAAGATAGGGAGATCAACAGAAAGATTGATGGCCACCATCTCGTTGGACAATGTATCATCTGCCGTCCTCGCTGTTGCCAAAACACAGAAACTGCAAGAAAGTCGCTGCTAATGATGCAAGTTACGCCACTAATGTAGCTAATGTGTTCTTCCTAATGGGTCATTATATCATGCCCAGTCAGACCAATGCCTGTAAAACCCTTCTTTTTAGTGTTTCCACTTTGCAACTGTGCATCTCTTTGTAGGGTTAGATTCAAGAAAACAAATACATCATCATACATTGAAACAAGTCAATTATGTGTTAACTCCAGTTTCAAAGTGGCCCTTTGTTGATGAGAGTACTTACTAAACTACTTGTGGTGGGGTACATAGGTTAATAATATACTTCTACAAACAATCTCATAAAATATTAATAGTATAATATTATATATATATATATAATATATTAATAGTTATTTTAAGCTACAATGAAAGTAAAAGCTACTAATTTATCACTTCCTAGATGGAAGAGTTTTCCCTCTGAACTGAGCTTTTTCCACTCTAGGTACTGATTGCAAGGGAGGAGAAAGCCCTATGCTTCTTGAATGTACCCATCCATACATGTCCAGTCTCTGGAACAGTGCTTCACAGAGAGGATGAAATAAAGGCATGAACAGCCAATTCCAGTTCTGAGTGGGAGACAATGGATCTGAGTTTGGCAATGTTTTGCCAAAAGATCTCACAGTGCTTCAAAACGAAGCACTGTGCTGGCAATCTTCACAGTGCTTCACAGAGAGGGAGAGAGGGAGGGAGAGAGAGAGAGAGAGAGAGAGGGAGGGAGGGAGGGAGAGAGAGAGAGAGAGAGAGGGAGAGAGAGAGAGAGAGAGAGAGGGAGAGAGGGAGGGAGAGAGGGAGAGAGAGAGAGGGAGGGAGAGAGGGAGAGAGAGAGAGAGAGAGAGAGAGAGAGAGAGAGAGAGAGAGAGAGAGAGTGGAGATCTCCTTTCTTAGCAACATAAACCCAAACCCTGTTGGTCGTATTCCCTCAGGTAATCCCACACTCGCTGGTGCGTGGCCAAGCGCAGCATTGTGGGAAACACAGTAAATGTGCTGTTTGGTGGAGGTCTCTCTCTCTCTCTCTGCTCACTGGGTATCACGTTGTCTTCTCCGCACATACCGAAGGCCAACGTGTGGAGTGAGACAGATGAGCCTGGGCACGGAGATTTGAAACGGTATCAAATATTTGAACTACTTCAGGTGCACCTGATTTATCTTCTGAGACACTTGAGACGTCTGAAGTAAGACACGCCAGCTCCAGTAATGTGTTCCTTACACAAAATGCGGTCATCTCTATTGAGCAGGGCTAAGGGTAGCTATATAGAGAGGGTTGAGTGTTGACACACTGTATAGTGCAGTGGTTCTCAAACTTTTTCACGGACCCCTAAAGTGACACAATTAGTCCACGGACCCCCATCTGATAAGATTATAGCTTTTGTGACGTGTGTAGTATTGTTATTTTTTTATTATTCTTTTAAATTTTACTTTGGCGTATGACCCCTTATTTGTTACTTCCAGTAACATATGAGCGAAGTCATATACACCAAGGTAAAAGTCAAAACAATAATTAACTAAAATGGAAAATAACTAGATAACTCAAACTACATTAAACAAGCAAACAGAACAAAAGGTGCATCAGTGAGGAGGGAGAGAGACTGAATGGTCTTATTAAGCCCAATGAGCCCAGATGTTTTATTACAGAAAGTGTATGAAACCCATGACCAAAATATCCATTATATTCTGTCATTGTGTTACTTATGATTGGAATTCTAGTTAAACTAAACGATTACCCGTTTTGCTGGGGATCCCCGGGAACCCCCTCAAGGACCCCTGGGGGTCCCCGGACCCCACTTTGAGAACCACTGGCTATAATGAATGTGCGTGGAATGGAACGCTTTACTAGGTGCTAATCTAAACAGACAAGCCTTGCCCCGGGCTTGCATTCGCCAGTGGAGACACTTCACTGAAATCTAACTCCGTAAGCCGGGATAGCTTTAATAGCTGGCTTGATAAAGGGGCTCTCGAAAGGCAAAACGAATGCACACGCTCAACACGTTCACCCTTAGAGAATTCAA
>NC_139643.1:43206925-43226925 GCF_964638095.1 Poromitra crassiceps | reverse complement strand
ATATTCCGTGTATCAAGAGCTTTGTCAGAGCTAAAATTGACTTTAAAATGCAAAAGAAAATTAAAAAGTTGCATATTATACCTTTAATCACATGCCACGCTTGTTTGTTTTCATGGAACAACTACGTTTGAACATTATGTACTAGATGGATATAGTAACACATTAGTTATGAGAATGCAAAGGTATTATCATTAGGATGTTCACTTTGGTTGTGAATGTAGAAAATATAGCTGTTTAAGGATTTTACTTAACAGCATTGTACATTTGCAAATGCACACAGCGTCTTTGCTCTGCCCAGCCATTTGAAAATGATGCTTAATGGTTGCCGCCTCGTCGCCTGTGAACCACCACCTGTTGTTTGTCATAAACATGGTGAGGTGTGAACGCCCCTCAGCTGCCTGTGTCACCTGCATGCATGGTGTTGACGGCACGTGCAGCAACCCGTGTTGAGGGCTTGTCCAGGGCTGGAGCGGGATTTGATCCGCCGACCTCCCGCTTCCAAAGTGCACACGCTAACCACTACGCCAACAAAGCCAAGAGCTTGGCGGAACTGATTAACGGGCCTTTTATACTGGGGAGTGAGTTTAACCAACCTACTCGCTACCACTCAGGGACTCACATTCATTCGATTACACCTACATGCTTACTATACTGTAAGTCTAGCGTAATTATATATCTAGCATGGAGTCTATCTACAGTATGAGGGTTCAGCATTTCAGGATATACTGTCAAAGCATTCACCGATTGTACCAAGACCTTGACACCAATGATCAATATTTTTCATGTGCAGTTTGACATTTTACAGAGTTAATTGACATTTCAATCCAAGGAGATGCACAATTTCATTTTTAAAGCAATTTAATCAAGGATAGTCAAGAAGATATAGAATAAATCAATATATGACAGTATATAATAACTGAACCATAATTGTGTATGATAAAGCAATGAGGGGAAAAACAGCACCAACCAATTAATTGCCTGAGAAAATGGCGAACATCTCGTCTTTCTAAACGTGGCCCCTGAACAAATAGGTTGTGCTGCAGGTTGCTTTCCATTGTGCTGATGTCAGAGCCCTTGTGGCTGGTAATGGTGACCCCCGTAGATAACAGGTGTCATGTATGGAGGCCTATTAGGCCCAGGCTATCTATTGTTAGATGTTTGAGTGACTCAGTGATGGAGGGGGGGG
The DNA here is from genome assembly GCF_964638095.1 of Poromitra crassiceps. Lineage (NCBI taxonomy): Eukaryota > Metazoa > Chordata > Actinopteri > Beryciformes > Melamphaidae > Poromitra > Poromitra crassiceps. The sequence goes on along the minus strand of NC_139643.1, from coordinate 43,225,739 downwards.
GGGGTTTGGATGCACCAAGGCCAGATGAAGCCCATTGGCTGAGGGTGCACAGTATGCTTATCATAATGGCTTCTTTGACAAGTGATCTTATTCTAGGGGTCAGGAGGTCATGGGAGAAAAGAGGCAGAAGGAAAAAAAAGGGACAGAATCCGAAAGCTCAAAATCAAAGTCTTTCCAGAATCTTACGTCAGCCTTGGAACAGTCAGGCACAGAGATGTCTTTTGGTGGGGGGGTTAGTAAAAAAATAAACTCATGGTAACTTCATGGACTTCATGGTAAAAAAAACTAAATTCCACCCTGTTTTTACAACATTTAGATAAATCTTAGAAGCTCAGATAAATCATGAAAAGAAAAGGGGGAAAAAAGTCATTTTACTACAGATTATTTGATAATCTGTCATGTATGTATTGCACTAAAAGAAACAACATATATCCAAAGCATTGCATCCATTTCCTTATAGACATTGTATTGCTCTTGCTGATTGCTGCACTTGGGCAAAACATAGTCAAAGAAAACAAAACCACTCGGAACAGAGAGTCAGTCGTTATATTCGCATATTTGCAACACAACTTCAAACAATTAGAAAACAGCAAATGGACTAAAATAGTAGCGTTAATGGTTGCGCGCTCCTTTGCTAACAAAGAAGCTCTGAGTCAAGCGGCCCGTGGAAGGTCAACCTCGCTGACATACTGCACAAACAGCAAAGTAACGGACTAAGAGAGGCATTCAGTGACAGTGCTTCATGTTCCTTTCTATACAGGAGATACATCAAGTCCTTAAGGGCACAACAATACCTGCAGTCGACGAGGAGGAAAATCACCAAGGTGTTCTTTATGGGGACGATGTGGCCTCCCCTCCATTCACTTATCACCATCGCTCATCTCTGTACCTTCCATTGAAATGTGAAAGAACCCCGGCTCACATTTGTAATGGTAATGCTGTCGGGGCGCCGACGTGCCACGGCTAGCTTGTTCTGTATTCTGCACACATGTTCAATCAGCAGCGCGGGCTTTGTGGATTCTAATCTCACACTTTGTGATCTCCCAGATATCCGGGAGGAGCGAGGTGTGTGTGTGTGAGAGAGAGGGGGGTGTGTGCACTGGAATGCGAGGCAAGTGATTGTCTCGATGTGACGAGAGCTTCGGAGGGGGATTTACATTTTTCTATCAGCGGTGACGACGGCGACGGCGACGGCGAAAACAGCGGGACGTGACTCCGCAGGGGTGTGATTTATCAGAGGCACGCTCCTGACTGCAGGGGGCGTTGGAAGACTTTTGTTCAGGTCAGTTTTCTTTACTGCATGTAAACATTTGTACGCACGTGGCGTTCACTCGTTTCCCCAGCAATGGTAATTATAACTCCATTCTCAAACCCAGGATCACAAACACATGGTTGCTGTTGTTGTCATGAGGAGAGCCACCAAAAACAAATTCATTACATTTAGGATCCTGAACCAGGTAGTAGACACATGAACATGATAATGACAAGACAGCATCACACTGCCACAGGACTAATATTCAGCAAATGAAAGGAATGTTGAAATCCAGTATAGAAAAACAGTATAAAAGGTTTAAGAATGTGGTTGATTGATGCATTGTGACATCCCTCCTGGAGAGGCAGCGCATCATCGCTGTCATCAGCCTGTTCCATGAAGAAGACAGTGTCTATCACACCCAGGCTCTGACAGGCCTCCTATGTATTTTAGAGCTTCGCAGATGGCCATTAAGACACAGACGTGTGTGTGTGTGTGTGTCTGTCTGTCTGTGTGTGTGTGTGTGTGTGTGTGTGTGTGTGTCTGTCTGTGTGTGTGTGTGTGTGTGTCTGTGTGTGTTTACTCTACATCCGCCTCACATCCTCATCTATAAAGTGTAGAAGAAGAATGGTCGTTGTCACAGTGTCCGCGTCATGTTGTCTCTTTGTTTGTGTGTGTGTGTGTGTGTGTCCCCTTCATGTTAGTCCACGTCCACGTCCATGTTAAGCTCGGTGCTCAGGTTGAGGTAGAAGAAGGCATAGATGCAGAGCACCAAGAACAAGATGGCTGCAATGACCAGGAAGGCATCCTGTTAAAAAGGAGAAGAAGGTGGGGGGGATGGGATAAATGTCAGTTTTGAGATTTGATATCTGCTTCATCATGAATGTTCTTTGATCATTCCAGTTGGTTCCTCCTCACGCAGTTAATATCTCAACGCCTTTGTGAGCTAATCAACTTGTTCTTCTATTGTTTTTAACCAGGTCTTGATGAAGTCTTTGTCTGTGCACTCGTCTGTCTCTAATAATATGATTTGATCTTTCTGGTGCCATTGCACTTTCTATTATTAGTGATGTACAGTACTGTATGTGTCCCGCTGCCATGTCCATATGGTATTTCTTTTCATCTAAATTCACGGACCCTTTGCTGGTTTGTCTTTGTGAAGAAGAATCTAGCATGCGATATATTAGCTTGTGTTGCTAAATAAAGCAGAAAGTTACATTATCATTTTAAGTTTTGTTCATGGGCTTAAAAGATAAATACAATCATAGGAAGGATATACATATATTGTCATGGTAAGATTAAATAGAGTAAACACATTTTGTACGGTCACACTTCCGTTTCAGTCATTAAAGTGAACTTGAAAGTGAAAATGAGTAAGGATTTTAGCAGAAAGATGCAAACAGTCCAAATGAGCTCAGATGATGGTCTCCACAGTAGGTGGGCCAGCTCATGAGTCCTCTTGCACACCGATACCACCAAACACTCTCCACTGATTTAAGAGGTTTACTTGAGGGAGTATCAAAGTGCCAAAGTCACATGACATCGGTGTCATCTTGCAGTAATATTAGAGAATATATAATTGCATAACATAATCTTGAATGTACGTGTCAAGTCAAGGAAAAACATAGTGCAGGGGTTCTCAAACTTAAGAATGCTGCGGCCCACTTTGAAATCCAAAAATCTTCTGGGGCCCGGCCCACCCAAACTCTTTAATCACAACTCTGATCAACACAAGACTAAGATGGTGAATTTGATGTTTTTTGTAGTATTTTTTTTATTTTTTCATTAACAGAGTATGTGAACTTGGGCATAAGGGAAATTAATAATCCATCCACATCATTTTTTTAGGCAAAATACCCAAAAGCAGATTGCCAACATCCCCCCCCCCCTTTACTCATCAGAAGTATTTATTTGCATTTAGAACACGGCTCTCTCGAATACTCGATTCTGATTGGTCAATCAACAATATTCACCGGTCATTATTTCTCGACAACCGACCGCTGCTCTGCCACACCTGGATTAATCAGTTGGTAAGAGCATTTTGTCCGCAGACGCTACTAATTAGGCCAACCAGTTGCAGCTGTGGTGTCTTGTGTGCCAATTACGAATGAAACCGCTTTGTGTTGAAAACGCTATTAAAAAATCTATTTGAATAATTATTTTTTCAGATTATTGAATGATTTAGTTGTAGGCCGTGTTCTAAGCGGGATAATGTATACTGAGCCGGTGATTACTGGAAATAATGACCTTCAGGTGAATATTAAGCCCTCCGCTGCGCGTCGGGCTCAATCATTCACCTGTCGGTCATTATTTCCACAGTAATCACCGGCTCAGTATACATTATCCCTTACGCATAACACATATGTTGAGACAAAATGTGATGAGCAACAACAAGAAATCAATCCACAAGCTATTAATGCTAGGCTGTGAAAACTACCTTATCTGTAAAGAGGAGACATTCAGATAAATTGAGCGGAGAGATCAAGGGACCCCTTTGAAATAGTTTTCCCTCCCCCAAATTTAACCTATGTTGCATTATTTAGCCCCGTTCCTGACAAGCTATTAGCTGGCCCCTGGCCTTCTATCATTTCACCAAAGTGGCCCCCGGGCAAAGCAAGTTGAGTATCCCTGCCTTAGGTCTTCTACTTTCTTCTGATAACAGGATCTCCACTGAAGCTTTAAAAATGTCCCTGCTACTGACTCTCTCCCTGGTCAGTGCCATGTGTCATCTCTTTTCTTTTGGTGTGTGACGTGCTTGGCGTGGTCTCCGCATCAACGGAGTTTACTCAAACTTTTTAAAACTTGTGCAATAATAAGTGCATAAACGATTTAAAAATGTGAGTAAACTATCTTAAAAGGTGCCTAAACTCTGCAGAGCATTGAAAAAGGTACCTAAACTGCATTTATGTGCGTTTAGCCACCACTAACAGCCCTGATCATCGGAGAGATATGACATCATCAGCGGAGCCATTAAATCAAATTAAACCATTATCATCAGTGGCATCATCAAAGATGACATTATCAGAAAATATTGACATCATCACTGTCAACATCATCACTGCAGCATCACTGTTGATTCCCCAATGATGACATCATCACTGTAGTTATGACATCATCTAACAGGAACCCCCCCCCTGTGAGCTGCTTTCCTTCAGCGAGGTCTCCAAGTCTTGCTGGCATTGTTTGCTCTTGACAATTTGAGCCTTGGCCTCGCTCAATTGGCGCCCGGTCGGACGCATGGAAATCCTGACTGAGGGGAAGGGTAATGGACTGATCCCAGGCGCTCTGCTCTGTAGGTCCAGCATCAGCTGCTTAAGGACATTCTGCTGATTCTCACACACCCCTCGGATCTGATGGAGCTCAGCCTCCATGCGTTCCTGTTTGTTGGTACACAATACCAGCAGCTCATCTTTCCAGCTGTCTTCCTGGTAGTCCTGTTTGAGACGCTTCACTTCCTCGCTGCTTTGCGTCAGCTCCTCTCTGAGGCGCGTGTTCTCCTGGCTGACCGCTCTGTAACGCTGCTTATGTTCCTCAACCTCTCTGAGGAACCTGCTCTCCCGTGAGCTGCTGTCCTTCAGCGAGGTCTCCAGGTCTTGCTGGCGTTTGACAATTTGAGCCTTGGCCTCGCTCACATCTCTGTGCTTCAGTTTGAGTTCCTCCTGCAGTTCTTCGATCTTAGTGGAGGATTGAATTTGCTGGTTAATCAGAACCTTCACATGCGCCGAGAGCTCCTCCAGAACTGTCTGGATAACTGAACCAGAATCGGGAACCGGGATCTGGTTGGGTATTGACTGGGCGCTGGCGGGTGTGGCTGATAACTCTGAATCTTGATGCGGAAGCGGGATCTCAGAGACTGGGATCTCTGGAAATTCATCCTTGACCTTACTTGATGTACCGTTGTCCGCTGAATCCATGTTATGATTTGATGGTACTGTTAAGCGGGGGTCAGGTGGATTCATTCGCAGACACTTGATGGCTTGGAACACCGGGAGCTTGATCAACTGGAATCGGCAACAGGTGAAATTAGAGACTGAAAGTCTAGACGGAAGGCTGTTGCAGAAGCTGATCGAAAACTGAATTTACGATCGAGTACGGAAGATTGGCAGAACTCACTATTATAGCTCCAGAACACGACATCACTTTACATTATGACATCATCAGTGGAACCATCAATGAGTGACATCATCAGTGGCATCATCAAAGATGACATTATCAAAAATTCTGACATCATCACTGTGGCATCATCACTGTGGCATCATCACTGTCAACTCCCCAATGATGACATCATCACTGTAGTTATCATCTAACAATTGATGGACTACAACAACTGTCAATGGAAACTACCACCAACAAAAGCCAGAAAAGGAGCTGACTTGTTAAGAAATAGATGTGAATGGAAAGTGGGACTGGAGTAAACAAGAAAAGGATTTGACTTCTCTGAGTTCTGAGATCATTTTCTCTTGGTTGGTTCTTTTTGATTCCACTGAAGGGAAACAAGTTAGGTTAGTAAGTTTCTGTGGAGAGAGAAATGCTCTATTCTGTTGCAAAGACATCCAGTTGTTTACATGCAGGATCGTAAACTAATCTAAACTATATAAAAGGAATTATAGAATATGAATAAATATGATAAAATACAAATAAAATAGAGATGCATGGATACATGGAGTATCTTTCCTGTGGATGCTGACACAGCACCTCTGACAGTCCCACATGAGTACAATAGTAAACATGTCGTCGCCACGAATGATGAAGTCACGTCTGGGCCAATCAGTGTCATTTTGAATGCTGGCATGCAGCGGTGAGATGCATTTAGCTCACTTCTGTCAACATCGGATCAGCGTTGTCTGAGATATTGTGAGTGACACATGGACAGATACATGATCAGTGTAATATTGAAAACGTGAGAATACAGAGATGAAAATACATTAGCCCAATCATTAGCCCACGTTTCAGCAAAATTCAACAAATGAAACAAATGTAGTAGCGCCCCCCTTAAGCCAATCAGGACAATTTAAAAGATGCTTGAACAAACCAATGACACACATCATTCTCATCATGCCTCCGGAGACATTTTGCAAGACGGACCGACGGACAGACCAATATAGTCCTTTCCCCAATTTCATTGTGGGACAACGATGCATTTCCATTTTTATTTTTGACCAATAACCTTTATTGGTAAAGGGCGCTTCACAGCAGCTGCCCCGCCCCCTCGTGCCCGTCCCGTGGAGGACGAGCCAGGATGTGGAAAATGCAGAGGACAAATTTCACGGCGCCTCTAAGCATGTGTGTGTATAATGCGTATGTGCATTGCTGCTTTGTGACAAATAAAGACGGGGTTGTCCGTCCTGTACCTTTATTCTTGGAAAGGATGTTTTAGGATTAATATAGAGGTGGAAGTGCGACAGCTTGTTGACTAATATTTAGATCTGCGGGGGGATAAACCCAGAGCAATTTAGAGAGAGAGTGGCGTCAGCGGAGGACCAAAATGCGTGACTCATTAGCCAATGAACAGCCATGAAGGGGTCTCGCGCTACTTTTGAATGCTAAAATAAAGCTGATAATAATGTACAATTTGATTCTAAAAAAAAAAGTTTCAAAGTACAACACAAACTGTCCATTTGGCTGCAACTCGACAGTGCTGCTTAATCCAGAAATTTTACTTCCTGGAACTCTTGACAGTAAAAAACTGGTCCATTGGAGTGAATGGAGATGTTGCGACTCTTCTATATACATGGCTCTGGATGAACCAATCCCAATTCCAAATCCCTCATTCCCTCCACTGGACAATTGTATGTTTATAGTTAGGTGTATAGTTTCCAACATAGAAGGGTGGTTAGATTTACCGTTTGGCTCAATTTACCACACTATCCCTTACGTAGAGGGGGAAACTGTATTTGAATTAGGGCTGCACGATATATCGTTTACACATCGACATTGCGATGTGCGCATGCGCGATAGTCACATCGCAGGACGTGCGATGTCAAAAGCAAATTAACTCGTCATGTTGCTTGATAAACTCTCACTTTAGGGGTAGCCTACTGAGTGAAATGCAGGCTCTCTCAAAGGAGAGAGACGCCCCGCTACTGTACTCACTCATTTAGTGCTTAGCTTCAACACAACAAACATGCACAGAGACCTAAATTGAATTATCTTTTGCTTATGTTGCGTTGCTGACAGTAGCCCGTCTGTAAACGATGTGGTTGTGGAGGCGGACTTGTCCAGTTTGCAGCGCACTCGCATACAGCAGGCTGGCTGCTGTAACTCAACATGTCCGTGGAGTGGAGATATTTACTCTTGAAACACCAAAAAGCAAGACCGCAACTTCTAATGACACGAAGGCTGATTACTGAGAAGTTGTCCGTGTTATCACTGTGGCTGTCTCTCCCCTTCAAGTCTCTGATGTTGCATCACATGATAGCAGTAACGTTACGGTAGAGTTAATCATACGACTTATTTACACAAAACATGTCAGTGAAAATAAAAAGAGAAGAGACATATCTGGGCAATTAAATGTATATTTATTACTTTTCACGAATGAATTGTTTGTCACCGGTCGGCTGCATGTGAATCCTCGTCTCTCTGTACTGCCAGCCTTGCGCTCAAAAACCGGAACTCCGCAGATGCGGAGTGTACCACTTGGTCGTTTCTGGAGGGGGTTTCCGGGGGGTCAGACCAAGTGTGTAAAGTGGCAGGGGTGTTTCATTGTTGATTTATTGAAACGTTAGAAGAACGAAAGAAGTTGAAAGCAGTGATTATAATCAATGAAATCTAATGTTTTTCTGCAAATAGCATCATTGGGAGGTAGATTCTGGCACTCAATATTAGGGGTGGGCAATATATCAATTGTATATCAATATTGTGATATGAGACTATATGGTCTTAGATGTTGGATATGGTAATATGGTGATACAGCATACATGTTGTCTTTCCCTGGTTTTAAAGGCTGCATTACACTAAGTGAAGTGTAGGCTAGTGACATTTTAAAGTAGAATGTCATAACTTACTCACTTTTTCATGTATGTAGCCTAAGTCATGGAAATCCATTGGTCAAAATGTGTATGCACCCTGATAGATGACGCTCTGAGGCCTACAGTATAGGCGACAGCCCAGTGGTTGAGAAACATTAAAATACCTAATTTCCCCTCCAAAATCAGATGGACTCCTCTACAAAATCATCCCAATCATTCTAGAAGTATTCTTTTCTTTAAAATAGAGCTATTCTGGTAATCTGGTGAAAATCTGTATTTTTTCATATCGCAATATATATCGCAGGGGCAGGGAATATCGCAATGTCAGTTTTTTCCAATATCGTGCAGCCCTAATTTGAATCGTGCACAATTAAACATTTTTGCTTTTCAGGTGATGCAGCCTAAGTGGGCACAACCTGTGGGGTAAAATCTGGCTAGAACCAGTGAATGACACAGCATTACAGTCAAACGATCTCTGCTGTTTTGCCTCCAAGCAGAAAGTCAATATCCACACAGCTCTGCTGCCATTTCTACTGAGAAGTTCAACTTTCTTCAACAAAATACTATAGCGTCCCCCCCTCCCACCCCCATTTTTAGATTTTCTATTGGTTAATTGCCAAACAAATTAGAGGCTTTCCAGAGGAGTGGTATTCAATTTGAAAATGGGAATTTGGAGCACTCGTTCATTACGCGGCGCACACACACGATTACAATCTTCTTCATCAGCTGGAGCTTCATTAGGGCCACTCAGAGTATTGAACAATGCCAGTTATTCTTTATCAAGAGAACTCATTAACAGTCAACTTTCTCATCAACACTGAAGAGCTGGGAGAGCTTTAAAAGGGTGCAGAGTACAATCTGATTGGAGATTATTCAAAAGGAAATACTGTATGTGATTTTTTTTTCAATCATGGAAATCAGTTTAATATGCAAACAGCAGAGGTGTTGTGTCATTCAAATTCACATGGTTCTAATCCCACAGGAACAATTTTAATCCCTAACATACAGTATGATTTAGATTCATATAGATATCTACACAATTGCATAATGTATGTGCTCGAGGGCAATGCATAGTAAACTTCCTTTTCTTTAAAGGTCCCAATTCGTGCAGCTGTAACCTCTTAAAAACGTTTGTCTCTGGTCCATAAAACATGATTCTGGATTAATTTGTCGAAAATATAGCAACCCCGTTCGTTCTGACGGAGTTCTCAGGAATGGTCTGTTTCTATAATATATTCAGAACTAACAGTTCCCATTGGCCGCTGGGGAAGAGCCCGCCCCAGGCCAATCAGATTAGCGTCCGTGGACCAGCACGCTAGGTTGTGTCCACAACTAACGTTAGCAACGAGCTATCGCTAACTTAACGGTTGCTACGCTAAACAGGACATCTCAAAATGCCTAGACTTACCGAATGCACCTCTGCAGTAGAGCTGTCACGATTCCTCGAGTACCTCGAATAACTCGAATAATTAAATTGATCGAGGCCAAAATGATTCGCCTCGACACGCATCTGAGTAATAGAAGAGAGTGGGTAAAATAGAAATTCCGACGGAACCTTAAGGCAACACGTGAGAGCGCGTTAGGTCAGTCCGTCACTGCAACATTTGTGATGTGAATTGCAAAGCTGCCCAGGGAAACACCTCAAACTTGAGGAAGCATGGTCAAACACAAGATATATTTACAGTAGCTAAATGCTGAAGACTGTAACGTATTACTAGATAGGCTGAGGGTGAATGAAGCAGGCACCGCAGCTAATGTTAGCAGCACCTCCTCAGCTGTAACGTTGAGAGAGGCATCGACTACAACATCAGGTAACGTTATTTAATTAGCTAGCGTTAGCTGGATAAGTTGTTTCACTGCAGTTGTAGTTGTTAGATAACGGGGCTTTTCACTGTCTTCACAACGACTGCAAAACAGAGATCGCTAACGTTGCTGCAGTAATTGTCAAGGGTTCAACATAACGTATTTCCTCAGCCTGTATAGTAGATATCAACATGAAATAAAAATCATTTGACAGCTTAAACCCGTGGCTTTTTATTTGGTAGGGTTACATTTGCCGTAATCTTTATTAACATGTCTTAAAATGCATTAGAATCTTTTTATTTTTAGGGGTTAAAGATTTTTAAGATTTTTTTTAATGAACATTAGAGCAAATATAATACGAAAAGCCAAAGGGTTAAGCTCTCAAATGCTTTTTATTTTATGTTTCTATGTACTACAGAGCCTGAGATATGAAGGCTTTAGTGAATACCGACCGCTCTCTCTGAGAAGTTTGGACCGTTTTCTGTGAGAAATACAAAGCTCAACCTAACATTAACGTTAGCGGCTAATTTAACAGCGTTTTGTGTGTGTGTGTGTGTGTGTGTGTGTGATCACACTAGCCTGTTGGTGTGTGAGAGAGAAAGAGAGAGTGAGTGTGTGTGAGAGAGAAAGAGTGTGTGTGTCATGCAGCTGTAAGGTAAATGAAGGATGTAAACTAGCTAGTAAGCCATTCATTCATATTATTTAACGGTTGCTGTACACTGGAAGAACTCAAACGTCATGTTGAAAAGATGAATGGTGCCACTGCCAGTTCTATGCAATTTAAAAATCAAAATGTTGTTTTTTCTAAGAAAGAAACTAATGTACCGGTAGTTGTTTATTTGAAGAGATTTATCTTATTTTTTGGTGTATATTTACGATAAGCCTTTGAAAACACAAAAAAGGGTTCTTATCCGATTACTCGATTAATCGATGGATTATTCGGTAGAATACTCGATTACTAAAAGAATCGATAGTTGCAGCTCTACTCTGCAGTTGCTGGATCACGTACAGTTGGCGTCGCTCCAGCTAGAAGTGCTAATTTTGTGGCTAAACCTTGATTGTACTGCCCCAGATTGTTGAAACATTCTGGGCTGAAATGGTTAGCACAGACCAACAGGTCATGATGAATCTCGCGCTGAAACAGCTTGCTATGGCAAACAATAGACAAAATGGCGCAGGTAGCTTGTGTGAGAGAGATCGCGCGCAGTATGCTAAAGGCGCGTTGTGACGTAACACCTATCCCTCTGTGGGAACAGAGTGTAAGGGGGCGTGGCTTGAAGGAGACCGCAGGAGAGAGCTGGATAGGGACAAATCCAACTCTGGCAGTTCTGAGGTTCTGAGCAGCACTAATTACAGGGAGGGATGACAACAGCATATATGCATTTACTGTAGAAGTAAAAACAGCTTTTGCACGGAATGGGACCTTTAAAGGTATACTATGCAACTATTTCATAAAGAAATAAATTTTTTATCCTTATGGAAATGTTTCCCATCAAAAACATAAATTTTAATCCAGTAAATACATTGACAGTGTGTTTGTGGTCCGACGCTGCCCCCTTTCTGATTTTGGCGCTGTTTACGTTTTGTTTGGCTGTGCCGCCCGGGACGTATTTGGGCAGATACATTGTGTAGAGGTCCACGTGGGGCTGTATAACACCCAGCCAATAACATCGCTCACAGCGTAACAGCCCAGCCAATAGCATCGCTAAGATGTTTATGAGCTGATCCCTCAGCAGAGCGGACATAAAAACAGGAAATAGAGCTTCTTCCCAGATCAGCTTTTGGGCTGTTTGGAGCTCATCCCACGATGGTCTGGAGGTGTGTGTGTGTGTGTGTGTGTGTGTGTGTGTGTGTGTGTGTGTTTTTAGAACATAACCGCTGTGAAACTATCAGAAAATAACATTTAATCCCTGCGTTTGAAGGGTTTACCGGCGCTCTCTCTCTCTCCACATAAACACAACCTCGCGCGACCACATAAACACAGAAGACACCAAAACAATCTCCCATCACGAAAATACACACGGGGCGCAGCGTCTCTCCACATGAACACACCGCCACACAATCATATGGCCGGGCCAGAAGTGATCATTTTGAGGGGAAACTTTTGTACAATTATATGTTTTTTTTTAATGACATAGTTGCTTAGTAAACCTCTAAGTCTCATGGGAAACGAACAATTTAATCATTTCCAACTCAATCCATTTGTAACGTTGCAGCAACATATGCTGTGTGGAGTTCTGTGGTGGTGGTGTGAGTATGGTTGTGATACTGCGAGAGAATGACAAACGGGAAAAAGGTGCCAACGAGACACGGCAGACAAGACGGAGAGAAAACAAGTTGAGAAAACATCATTTCAGTAATTGGCATCGACACCGAACACACACAGAGAGAGAGAGAGCGCCGTGCAAATTCAACCCACTGGCCAAATCGCAGCGAGCAAAAACAGAGACAACGACAAAGAATGAGAAAAAAAACAAGAGTTAACATTGAGAAGGAGTGAGAGATAAGGCTAATGCTAATTCCTCGCTTATGAAGGGTGTGTGTGTGTCTGTGTGTGTGTGTGTGTGTGGGGGGGGGGGTGATTATTAAATGAAGTCACATGGTCCGCGGCGGCTATCTGTGTACTCGCTGTAGTGCCTAGTCATCAGCAGCACTGGTCTTCATTAGCCTCGGCCCACATTTATCTACTTCCCGCCAGCCTCCAAACAGCTTAAAGTCCCTGCTTAATTGGAAAACTTTTAAATTTCATGCACTTTAGTTTCATATATTAACCGCCAGGCTCCCGCCGCTTGATTTACTTTTCTATTTTTGCCCGGGCCTCGGAGAAAAAAAGCACAGAATTGTTATCAAATCACAGGGCCTTGATTGTTTTCTTCTTCCCTTGTGGTTCTCTCTCTCGCAGCTTTGAAAAAGATGACAAAAAAAAGACGTCGAATTCTGTCAACAATGTCGTGAAGAAAATGTGTTGTTTCCTATTTGTGCCGTGCCGTCGTCGACGTGGCCGAGCATTTTGTTGCATTGCGTTGAAAAAAGGAGATTGGTGAAATGCATTTCAGAATCTTTCCTTGCTTGAGTTTAGGCCTGGGCGATATCCACCAAAAAGCATATCTCGCTATTTTTATACTGAATGGCGAAACACAATATATACATCTCGGTATTTTCTACGAAGTGGGCTAAACGTTTAGTTGTAAGTCGAAGCCACAAAGCACTTTTATTAAAACAAGACTGATCAAAATAAAATGCAAACACAGGGTTGAGATCTTTGATAAATAATCATCAGTAATGTGGATATGGCTAAGTTAAGTAATGCAAATAGAACAGCTAGAACAGTCTGGTAGGTTCAGAAAATGACATGACTTTACTGCAACCTTTAAAACCAGGAAAAGACAACACTTATGCCATCACGATATTACGATCTGCAAAATCTAAGACGATATCTTGTCTCTCACCACGATATCGATTTAATATTGATATATTGCCCGGCCCTACTTGGGTTTCAGCTTAGGGCTCAGAGTCGGAGAGAAACAGCTGGTTCTAGTGAGTCCGATGGTCTATGAACACAAGCTGCAGACGGGTTCTGCTGAAAACACTTGTGCTGTAGAACCACCTGCACCTCATTGAGATCATTGTGCTGGAGGAGAGCAGCCCACTGTGTTGAGTCCACACTTGTTTTTGTCACACACACACACACGCACACACACACACACACACACACACGCACACACACACGCACACACACACACAGCCCGTCTCTCTCCCCACATTGTGATGGAGACCCCTGGATGGAAGCCAAGCAGCACATCATCATCTTCATCATGTGTCTCTCTCAGCTGCAGCACGCTCGGCATGCTGGGAGCCGGGGCCCTGTCACCCTGGCGACGAGCCACAGCTCAGCAGACGTCCCCTCACCTGGCGCACCTTTTATTCTCCTCCTGGGTTTATTTATGTATATTTGTGTGTGTGTGTGTGTGTGTGTGTGTGTGTGTGTGTGTGTGTGCGCGCGTGCGTGCGTGCGTGTGTGCGTGCGTGTGTGTGTGTGTGTGTGAGTCAGTCAGTAGAGTATGCCATCTTACCCAAGCTTGCATTAAAAAGATATATTTTAGAATAATTTTCAATTCAATTCCAAATGTGAAGGCCCTAGATTCTGTGTGACTCCCTTCAATAAACAGGTTTCATTTGAACGGTCTCTTCTGAAGCTTTACTTCAGCGTCTGACTCTGAAACGGCTGCACGGAAACAGCACAGAGTCAAAAAAATTGAATAAAAGGGAACAACAAATAATGACATACAGTAGCAGCCAGACTCTGTGCTGGGATCTGGTAGCTACCGCAAAGCCCAAGATGACATCATCAAATGTCTTCTTTTGTCCTGACTAACAGTCCCCAACCCAAAGATAATCAGTTTAGAAGACTAAAGAAGCCAGAAAATATTCACATTTAGATTTGAATTTTTGTCTTTTTCTTCTTCTTACGGATATTAGTCTTAAACGTGCGGCTGGTGGCTCACCTGGTAGCACGCGTACGACAGAGGCTCGGTCAACCGACCCGAGGTCCTTTTGCCGCATGTCATCCCCCTCTCTCTCTCCCCACCTGTCCTGTCTGCCTACCGTCCTGTCTAAAGGTGTCAAAATGCACCCCCCCCCCTCCAAAAAAAAGTCTTAAACGATTATCAATTATAAACAATAGTTGGCGATTCATTATCTGTCGATCGAATAATCGATGAGTTGTTGCAGCTGTAATTAGGATTGCCTCATCTTAAAACAGGCAAACAAATTAAATGACCCATTAATCCCATCGAGTAATCGGATAAGAACTACTTTTGCGTTAAAAAAGAGCAACAGTAATTATACAAGTAGGGGAAATAAGACATGTCTCTTAAAATGAACAACTACATTGGTTTCCTTTTTAGAAAAACCATTCATTTTATTTCTTATTTATTATCTTTATTGCGTACAACTGTAGGCCTATACAATAATCAAAAAGTGGCATGGTTGTCAGGGTGCGACTCAATTTCTGTTCCTCCCCAAGAAAGTCACACGTCGTCTGTGGAGCCATTTTGGATAACCTTGTCTTGTGTTTAAAACACAGCTGTATTGTCCCACATGGGCAGCTCGTGTGTCCTTTGAAGCAGCCCACTATAAATTAATTGTGAATGAAAAGGCCATAAAAGCTAGGCGTTAGCATATGCTATCTGTCAACATGCATAAGCAACTCAGAGGTGTGAATGAGCCTCATATAAAGCTAACGGCCAGCACAGACAGCAGATCGGTCTGGATCCAGGTTTGCAGCGCAGCATCTCTGCTTCTCTCTCACACGGTTTGCTACCCATGATGCTGCTATTGAAATAATGACTGTGCCTTATAATTAGGCTACCTTCTCCAAGAGATCATGACATCAGTGCTTCATGACTCAAATCTAAAACGTTCTACTGGGGCAAAACTTGCTAGACAGCTTGCTACTTAAAGCTGAGCAGAAGTCTAACCGACACTCCTCGTGTGCTATAACTCGAAACGGGTCAAAGAGATGGAGGTGGCATCATGAAAAGACTCAATACAATTTAGTAATACTTTCCTTAAACTGTAGCGATACTTGGCAACAAAACCAAATCTCTGTCTTATTTAGTCTTCCTCGCCTCCCCAACATACATTCACAAATGACAGCTGGGAGGATACCCAAAGTCATTATCTGTAGCCTCCATCCTCTGCCAATTCCATAAGAGTTTTTTTTTCCCACATTTCCAGGCTCAGCGGCTAAATGAGACCCAGGGAAAACAGTGGAGAAGCGAACAGAAGGCTAGTGTGCCAATTAGACAAGGCAAGCAGGCTGCTTTGCTGCTGCAAGCTAGTGTGCTGCTGTTGCTACTTTGATGGAGCTTCTTCTCTGGGCGACGCAGGAGGAGACTTCAGCAGACTCACCAGCCAGACTCTCCCTCTCCGCTGGACTGTCTGACCCCCATGTCATCCAGCGCCCAGGGGAGCTGGAGAGGAAGTACTGTGTAGGCACACTATTGCATGTAGACGCACACACACGCGCACGCACGCACACACTAGAGTTGGAACGATATGAAAATTTCATATCACGATTATAGTGACCAAAATTATCACGGTTATTATCAGTGTTATCACGGTTTGTTAAAATGTGCTGAAAATGTTAAAAAAGTACTAATACACTCACAGAGATCATTTCACCAACTTTTATCCTGAAAGCTCAGAGCCAAAAAGGATTGATACACTCACTGAAGTCATTTCTCCAAGGCTGCACGTTTTGCATCTGGGAGACGGTTGCCAACTTTTTAGTTGATGATGATGACAGTATTTACCATGTTTTTCAAAGCACTGTAATCATGGTAACACGGTAATCACGGTACCACGCTTTTAATGATAATGATAATTTGAAACGGTACGGTTATCGTAAGGAATTTTATCACAGTTATCATTAAAACGGTTATCGTTACTTACATCCCTAACACACAGTCACACACACACACACACACACACACACACACACAGACACACACACACACACACACACACGTTGCTTCCATAAACACACAGCGAATCCGTGTGCATAAGCATGTGCACACATACAGCAGGTGGCTGGTTTCCGCCACTTCCCAGGTCAACATTTTGTGCAGCCCGACAACTGATCACTGTTCTGGGAACAGCAGTGGTCTCTCTCTCTCTCTCTCTCCCTCAATCTCTCCATCCTTGCCTGTGCCAGCTCACCCAGCTTGCCCGTGCCACCAGGCCTGCCCCGGGACAGCCTGGCCTGGCGGCTGCCAGCTTCTCCGTGCCCGCCTGTCTGCTAGCTTGGCCCCTCCGAGATGCCAGCTGCATCGGAGACCAGCATCTCCCCGACCACAAACAAACACATGGTGAGCACGAGAAGAGGGGAGAAGTCTCTCTATACATTAAATCCAACAACAACATGCCCGTAATAAAACATTATAAACCCAAAAGCTTCCGAGATCGCAACGGGGCTTTCTGCCCGCCATCACAGAACTGGGTAAAAAAATCACAACTTTTGACAACGTTAAAAAGGAGTCCGTGGGGAAGCGAGCGTGACCAAAATATCCATTACGTTTGAACGGAATTTCAATCGAACCCGGGGGCCGAGAGGTCCAAGTCAGTTTAATATCCTCGTCCCAGAGGTATTTTTAATCCGACCTCTGAAAATTCCTCTCGTCTTGGGCGTGAAAAAAAAGCTGAATTATTCATGAGAAATATCAATATTTCACGATATGGACTAATCTAATTGGATTAAAGACGTGCTTAATGAGGCCTTGCGTGTCTAAGAGATGCATATTTTAAAGCCTGACCGTTCCTCCAAGGGTTTAATCCTCGCTATAGTGTGAACGCTGTCCTACGGAATTGGACGATCATTTAGAACGAGTGGGGGTGAAAAACAAGTCCTATTAACATAAATATGAACATACTGTATGATTTGTTCATCATGTCTGCCAGTTGAAGCTTGATCACCAAGGTTATGGGCTTTTGTGGTACTGTAAATACAACCAGCTTTGACATGATGGAAAATACTTGCAAAAAAAACAAACAGCACTAGACACGGCGGAATTATATTTCCTTACAACTGATTTTTTTTTCTTCTTATACAGTTTCAGATCGCTAGTATTTCAATCTAATGAAAGCTATACAGTGGATTCACAAGTCATTTCACTGGCGGGGGGAAAGGAAACTAGGAGCGCCCCGCTCTGTATGGTCAAAAATGGTTAAAAAGTCAAACAGTTTATTAGTAAGCCCACCACCCACATGAGGAAAAGCATAAATAGCAGAGGCACACTTGGCAGAGTGATAAACGCAGAGTCATCCATCTTGTCTGCACAACAGCTTCTAATCTCTGCAGTGTGACAATGCAAGGATGCTCCTCACCCCCGAGAGAGAGACAGAGAGAGAGAGAGAGAGAGAGGGAGAGAGAGAGAGACAGAGAGAGGGAGAGACAGAGAGAGGGAGAGGGAGAGAGAGAGAGACAGAGAGAGGGAGAGGGAGAGAGAGACAGAGAGAGACAGAGACAGAGAGAAAGACAGAGAGACAGAGAGAGGGAGAGAGAGAGACCGAGAGAGGGAGAGAGAGAGACCGAGAGAGGGAGAGAGAGAGACCGAGAGAGGGAGAGAGAGAGAGACAGAGAGAGAGACCGAGAGAGGGAGAGAGAGACAGAGAGAGAGACCGAGAGAGGGAGAGAGAGACAGAGAGCAAAGCAGAAAGAGGGAGAGAAGCACTTTACTACCCTAGCAACACCTCCTCCCTCCCTCACCATCGCCCCCCACCCCCCTTCTATCTTTTTATCTCTTGCTTATTCATATCCCCTTCCTCTTCTCTCCCTCTCTCTGCTGCAGCACCATCTCATGAATATGGAACTTGTTGAATTTAATTCCTCAGAGAAATTGCATTTGTGTTGAATGGGTGTGAATGAGATCTCCTCCTCCTCCTCCTCCTCCATATTCAAGGTAGGCGATTCTGCTATGGAGACTCTGACCCCAGATGATCCCATTCCACACCTTTCCTCAGTGGCACTCGTGTGTCGTGTCGCTACTTTTCTGTGGATCTTCAAGGAACAGGATGTGGACATCTGCCGACATGGCAACGAGAGGCAGCTACTTCCTGTCACATCGTTTCAGGTGACACCGTTTACAACCGCAAAAGACCTAGACAAGAAGTGTCTAAGGAGGTGGGCGGGCTGAGAGTTAATTTTGGGGTGTAACAGTTTACCTATAGTGAGAGATACACTCATACCGGCTGGTAGTTGGACAAATGAACCAAAGATGGATGGCGGACA
>NC_139643.1:43131925-43201925 GCF_964638095.1 Poromitra crassiceps | reverse complement strand
TCTCGTCGTAAGGGCCTTTCTGTCTGTGTGGAGTTTGCATGTTCTCCCCGTGCTCCCCCAGGGGGGTTCCTCCGTATATAACCCCCCCCCCCCCCCCCCCCATTAAAAACATGCAGAAGATCAGATCGTCATCGTCGTCCGACCAGTGACGACAACATCCGAAGTTGGTCCCCGGGCGCTGTACGAGAAAAGCGACCACTGCTCCTGGCCTGCCCCCCGGAGAAAAGGACAAGCCAGGATGGGTTAAATGCAGAGGACAAATTTCACCGGCCACCGTCAGCATGTGTGTGTTTGTGGCCGTCCGTGCATGTGTTGATGTGTAATCGTGTGACAATAAAGACGGGCTTGTCCGTCTGAAATCGTGTTTATAATAGACAGAGGTACAGTACAGAGCTGCCAGGGGACAAGTGGGGGAGAAAAATAAGTCAGTGTGAAAATGTATACTCTGTTTTGTAACCTGTAGCCCCTGTTTAATCATTCGTAGTCATTTTAAAACCCCTGCCCACAATTTAACAATCTGTTTTGACTCTCATTAGCAATCCATGCCCCTTCCTGCAGCAAATACACCGTGGATAGGCTTTGATAGCCAGAGTAATATTCAAGGCTAGGTTATTTGGCATTGAAATTTAAAGTGAGAATTTGTAACCTTTGGGGGGGAAAAGAAGATTAATGAACTACTCTGCTTTACACAACACAAAAATGAATTGGATACTCAGTGGAATCTTTATCATTAAAAAAAGATTACATTATGATGCGTGAAATGTCCTGATGAAAGGCCTTATGCACTAGTGTCCAGTGTCCACGTCTAAATGCACTTTTCCAAGATAGTCGTCGTGCTTCTAAGTCAGTTCTGCCTTTTGTGTTTTATCACCAACCTTTGATCAAACCCCTAACCCTTATCATGAAAGGAAACACAAAGCACAATAACAGATTTTGTGGATAACTTTTACAGTTAAAATGTATTTTCTTTTTTTTATATTTTTCATGTATTTATTATGTGTACACAAAATACTTATTTATTACTTTCTCTTCTTCAAAGAGTGCTATTATTATGATTTCCAATGGAGCTTAGCAGAAGTTCAGAAAGAGAGACCTTTTAGTTGTCACACCCACTCATTCATTCACTCCTCATAATCAATCATTCACCCCCCTTTTCCCTGCTTCCAACTAGTGTCAGCTGTTCAAGGGCTGCACTACCCCTGCTGCTGATCATGACGTCATTATCATGCTGATGTCATGATGGAGTCTAATCGCCAAATATATTCTAATGTTACTTAAAGGCTCATGTAACTTAATCATTGTTAAACTAGAAATGTGTCTCTCCTGATTTAGCTTAACCTCCACTATTATGTTGGTACTATGGATAACTTGACACAGTTCATGTGACAAAGTTAATTTGCTGTAGCAAAAGTTACTTTGAGGGTGTGGATTACTAATCCAACATTATTAAATCCAACACACTACTCAAAACACGTACACATTTCCGCATTGTCTTTTTTTCCACACAGATGAGACTAATTACTGTCCTAAGTCCTCTAGTATCAACTATACAAAAATAGGTATCGAGTCAACGTTTTGAACACTGAAATACTATTTCCCAAAATAAGATTATATGATATGCACATTGCACGAGTAACAGTTTTCTGGCTTTCAAACCTCATGGCATTTTAAAAAGACATTTCTTAAGTTTTCGCCAGTATTCTCTCATGATTTTTGACACATTTGTTGGGGGAGTTAGGTCTAATTTGCAACAAGATATAATTGAATGTATCCTTGCCCATCTCTGGTTTTAACAATCAACAAAGCTACTGTAAGTTAATGCAACACTTCAGCATTTACATCTCTCCCACAAACTGCTTCCAAAACACGCCGCTGTGCTGTTTCCTATTGTGTGTGTGTGTGTGTGGGGGGAAAGTGAGACTAATCTTGCATCAAGTCTACATGATGTTTCTAAGTAAGATTCCATCACAGCCCGATACACCCAGAACCATCTGGTAGGAAGTGGAATCAATACTTAATTGCAGCTAAATCAAAAATAATTACACCAAGTAGGAGTATGAATTGTTGTTGAATGTTGATATGGAAGAGAAATGCCAGAGACGTACGCCCGGCCCGGGCTGTGTAAAGTATTGTAATGTTCTTGTATTACAGCACTGCTACTTTTTAAAGCCTCGTATTTCTTTCTCCTGTGGGTGTGTGGAGCCTGCACAAACAAACACACACACACACACACGCACACACACACAAACACACACACACACAAACACGCACGCACAAACACAGACACACACACAGAAACACACACACACACACACACACACACACACGCACGCACGCACAAACACAGACACACACACACACACACACACAAACACACACACACACACACACAGACACAGACACAGACACACAAACACGCACGCACAAACACAGACACACACACACACACACACACACACACACACACAAACACAAACACACGCACGCACACACACACACACACACACACATCCCGATGATATTGCATTGGGCCTAAGAGCACTCCTATTAGTCATTGTTGTTGCACCCCCTGCTGCACGGGCACAGTAGACAGTCCCTGTCAGCCATTGTCTGGCGGCGCTGGGCGACTGGGCGAGTCACTGCATCGTCCTCCCCTCCCTCCCTCCCTCCCTCCCTCCTCTTGCCTCCCACACTGAAAAGGCATCACTGTCCTCCTGTACAGCCGCGACACAATGCCGTGTCTCACAGGGACATTAGCCCTTGTCAGGCAGCCTCAAGCGCCCGCTGCGAGGCTCCCCTGAGTGTGCCTTTCATCCAAGCCGTCGCTGATTTCACGTCAAAAGGACAGGTGAAAAGTGAAAGTGGAACCCCCCCCCTGTACGCGCGCACACACACACACACTGTGTACGTTCCCGTGGATGTGCGTTTCCTCCGTGCTCGTTTGTCATCGGGTCTATCTGCAAAATGCTGTTTGATTAAAGAGAGTGAAAGGGAACGTGTTTTCGTCTTGAGCTATTGTTCTGCTTAGCTTAACGAGACAGGTAGGGGGCATTAAGCTAATATTAGCTACATGTGATTGTCTGAGCACTTGACAAAGGGGTGGGGGGGGTGGGGGGGGGTGTCTACAATTTGTGTCACACTTTACCATTAAAAGCTAGTGGAAACGGAACGGGGTGGGCATCTAAGAGCACTGCTGTTTGATTCAAAAGAAAAGGGAAAATTCATAGTATTCCCATGATGTCATAAGCATTTTCCTACCAATATGGCGCTACAATACACACAGCTCATTCATTGGTTGCTTGTGTCATTTGATTGTAATCACCTGTTAATTGATTACAATCACCTGTTATTTTCCTACCAAGATGGCTGTTTGGTCATGTCACAGAATACTATCAATAGGCAACTTATTTAATCTTCTTCTTTTTTATCCATCTGATTATACTAAACTGTAATGTGGACTCTAAATGCAGCAGCAAATCCCCATCACTGAATAGCTCTTTCAAATATGCCACTTATCTATTAAGATGTTTTTATTTCACCTGTTTCTCAAACACAGGTGGGTGGGGGCGGGGCGGGGGGGTGGTGTGACTGGAACCTCCCCCTTTGAACACCATGAAGTGACCTGCGGCCAGGATAAGTAAACCATGTACTCTGTACTATTATTATGATCCGGATGATAGAATTATGGCATTTGTTGGTCTCTAGCCTACAGAAAATCCAGCCAATCCTGTAATGTTTACAATTCCACCATCCTCAAGTGTCACGGGGGCAACATGCCAAAACGCCCAGGGATGACTGTGTCAAGGGAAAAGTGACATAGCCAGGGAGGAGGTCTAGTTTGTGTAGCTTGTGTGTGTGTACTGAAGGAGGAGGTCTAGTTTGTGTGTGTGTACTATGTGTGTACTGTGTGTACTGTATGTGTACTGTGTACTGTGTGTGTGTACTGTGTGTGTGTGTACTGTATGTTTTTAAGTGTCTGTGGAGACGAGCTGTCCTGCGTATGCAGCACATGTAGAGTGATGGGGGTGATTTGGACGGAGAGCCCTGGGACACGCCGGGCAGCACATTGACAGCGTGTCTTGACAGTTCCCCGTGCTTTGCTTTCTGTGTCTATTTGGCACGGCGGCCAAATCGTCAGTGACCACATGGTGCGGATCGCTGGCATCTGCCAGGATGCGGGGTAGCGGAACTGGAGGGCTGACGCCCAGACGCACGGGAGACATTTGTGCCTGGTGGCTGCCTGGCATCACGTCGGGGGAGGAGGAGAGAGGGTGGGCAGGCCAACTCTCAGATGGCAGAGGGGAGAACCTAGACATACATGTACAACACACTATGACTCCCAAAGGTCCATTTTGGGGCGAGTATTATGATTGTGATTTTAGGGAGAGATGGTCATCTTCCACTGTTTGTCTTGAAGATATACACTACTACCAGCTGGCCCCTTATTGCAAATCTAGGTGAGGTTTCTAAACCTGTATCTATAGTAAGGTTGTCAAAAGTATCGATAGTATCCATAATTTCCTAAATCGAAACAGATACAATACTAATTTGCAACAGGTATCAATATGTATCGATACTAAAATAAATAAATAAATGTATACAATACTCATTTGTAACAGTATCAATACCAGCAGTCAATGCTTTTTCTTAATGAAAAATCAAACATACTACAGATTTTTCCCTCCTTATCATTGGTGGTGATCTGTTCCTTCAACAAGCTAAGAGTGGCAACAAGCAGCTGTCACCGGCAATGGCGGTGAAGACAACAACTACAACTCCCATGATCCCATGCCACTTCACGACATCATTAAAACCTCGTCTTATGTTATTGTTTTGAGTGAGAGAGCCCTAGTGGCAGAAATGACATATTGTGCGCTTAAAAACGCCATTGCTTCTCCTTTTCCCAGGGCAGCTCAGCACAGTCAATTATAACACGCCTAATAATAGTATTTAAAAAGGGTGTGTCAACAGCGCCCCCTTGACTGCCATCACCATCCAACAAGACAAAAACACTCCAGCACAGACAACGGTGCAGGACGGGAATTACCCACCCCATCACGACTTCAAATCACCACCACCACGTGTGGACGACTCATCTCTCAGAAGACATGGCCCCATGTCTATTTTTGAAGACTTCATTTCCCTCAGACTGCCTTTTCCCCCTCCTCTCTGTTTTCCGTCTTTGCTGTTAAACAGCGCTTCACTGAAATTGCCTGACGGCCCTTCATTTCAAATGGACAGAAGAATAGTAGAAATTGAGGGGGTGGAAGAGGACGTGGAGGTAGAGAGAAGACTTAAGTGTCTCTGACCCCGGTGTTACATATTTTTGAATTGATGAGATGTGGAGAGAGGGAAAACACTAAAAGGGGAGGGGGGGGGGTGGGGGGATAAGATATTCTGCACTGCTCGTAGGGGATGTGGCTGTAGGGGATGTGGCGGTAGGGGATGTGGCGGTAGGGGATGTGGCGGTAGGGGATGTGGCTGTAGGGGATGTGGCGGTAGGGGATGTGGCTGTAGGGGATGTGGCAGTAGGGGATGTGGCGGTAGGGGATGTGGCTGTAGGGGATGTGGCGGTAGGGGATGTGGCGGTAGGGGATGTGGCTGTAGGGGATGTGGCGGTAGGGGATGTGGCGGTAGGGGATGTGGCTGTAGGGGATGTGGCGGTAGGGGATGTGGCGGTAGGGGATGTGGCGGTAGGGGATGTGGTGGTAGGGGATGTGGCGGTAGGGGATGTGGCTGTAGGGGATGTGGCGGTAGGGGATGTGGCGGTAGGGGATGTGGCTGTAGGGGATGTGGCGGTAGGGGATGTGGCGGTAGGGGATGTGGCGGTGGGAGATGAGTTGTATCAAAAGACGATGAGATTCCAAGCAAGACGGCCCAAGTTCAACTCACTTCCTGTCATTTTGGCACGCAGGTTTTGCCCGTGGCTTTCCACGGACACGCCCACTAAGAGATTTTCGGCCGGTCTGAGTCTATTGGAGTCAATGGGAAAAGTCAACGTGATCTTATGACAGATTCTTTCACCCCTGTATTCTTTAAAGTAAATATTCTGCCCGTTCTCCGAAGCCACATATCTTCTGAATATTCTGACACTAAAATGGCATTTTTCAGACAGATCAGGAGAAAATTAAACTTGTTCAAGACCTGTCTCTATCTCAGCAACACTCTTGTGAGATTTGGCAACAGGAACTCTTGTTAGCAGTGAGCGATTAGCTAAAGCTAAAGCTGGTTGATGTAGTAGCTAAATCTGTGTCTAGATTTATTTTTATTTTTATGGAATATCTTAGTTTCAACTGTATTGAGCTAACAAGGGGCAGCTTTGTGTTTATATGCATGGTTTGTGTGAAGTTTGGGAACTCACAATCTCTATTTCAAGTTAGCTTGCTAGGTCCGCACTAACCCCGTGTCACCAGCCACAGTCCTCTCACACAACACTTCAGGGGAGAGGTGACCATGTGACCATTTGGGAGACTTGCTGCTACCATTTGTTAGAATTGGCGGAGCCTGCTGCGGTGACCCATCTATAGTCATATAATATCTCTGGTTGTATGTCTTATGTCTGTCTCTCGTTTGCTCAACCTGCCGGGTTGTACACAAAGGCTGGCAGTTAAGGGATATCTGTGGGCTTAATAATCCTGTTCTGTTGTGCTGCTTTATGAGACTCTGGCCCTTGTAGCTGAGCAGAGTAAACAAGCTGGAGAAATGACTCAATAGGCTATCATGCACCGGAGAAAGACAAACATTGCTATCGGTGTCAGCTTGACAATGACATCTTTTTTTACCCTTTATACAAACAACATGAAAATAAATATCCGCAGATCATGTTGCTGCATAGAATTACAAGTTGTTTAGCAATGATCAACACCATCACAAGACTTATTCCTGTATCTTACAAGTCTACTTGTAAGTCTACCACTAGAGATGAAACGATATGAAAATTTTCATATCACGATTATAGCCACCAAAATTATCACGGTTATCAGTGTTATCACGGTATTGTGAAAATGTGCTGAACATTTTCCAAAAGTACTAATACACTGACAGAAATCATTTCACCAAGTTTTATATTGAAAACTCGGACCCAAAAACTCACTCACTGAAATCATTTTTCCAAAGGCGTCTGCATCTGGGAGACGGTTGCCAACTTTGGTTGATGATGGACAGCATTTACCATCTTTTTCAAAGCGTACGTTATCGCAAGCAATTTTATCACGGTTGTCGGTTATTACAAGAAATGTTATCACTGTTATCATTCAAACCGGTTACGGTTTCCTCCCTAGCCACCACACTGCATGTGCTGCATAGTATGGCAGTCGTGGGATCTGAAGTAAAACAGCTTTAGGCGTACAGTACGAGGGAGGGGAAAACACGGCTTCTCTTTCTGTTTGCTTCTGTCATCGCTGTTCACAATTTTCCAGCCTCGCCGTTGGCAACACTTTGGTTTCGCTCCGCAAGAAAACAAAAACAACAAAAAAACATGATCCTAGCCGTGATGTTGGAGCAACCACAGCTGGCGTGCTAACGGGGACCAAAACTCATGATTGATACCGACCATATTGTCTTGGTTAGGCCCTTTGTGATGTAAGGGGAAAGATGAGGGGGAAACAAAATAGCCCCAGATTAGAGCGGTATTAAAGTTTGACAAAACAGCTTCTGACGTGATATCAAAGCGGACGGTTTTCTTAAGCGTGGAATTCGCCGTCCGTCAGTAACGTGACCTCAGATGCATCCTCCTCCCTGAGCATAACGACTTCCAGGCCTCGTGCACTGGCTCTCGTCCAGTCAGTCTGCTTTCAGTTCGCATTCAATCCAATACAAATTGGAAATGTTTTCCAGGACTAAGCAGCAAGAAGATGCTGCTAATTCTTGCATGGCCGATGTTGATGAAGGTCCTCAAGAACAGACGGCTCGTTGTTTAGGCAGTTTGAGAGATATGTGAAACCGCGGGAGAATTGGACAACGCAACACACTATCATGTGTGAGTCATAACTCAAGTAAGGCATTAGCTTGTTTCCATGAGAGAAGACAAAGTTCAATAGCTGTGGTGAGCTAGCTTCCACCAAGCAAAACAAAACTACCAAAACATTGAGCGCGCCCCGTTATCAAAAACGCAGCCTAGAAATATGCTACTCTTCTATTCCTTTGCCTCTGGATATAAGGTAGCCCCAAGGCTCAGTAGGGGAGGGACGGAGCGAGTCTCACTTACCAATCTGTTTTCTATACTGGTCGACTGGTAAGTTGGTCGCACTGGCATCCTTCTTCCCCATCGTTGCTGCTGCTCCTCGACCTGAGAGAGGAAACGAGAAGAAATACAACCTAAGTGAGAGAGAGATTTCGCAGCTGAAACTGGGTCTCGATGTTACACACACACCTAATCATTTAGTTTCATCAAATACCAGATATGATCATGCCATCCCTGTTACCGTAGACCGAGATAACCTGTGAAATTTGCAGGATGGCTTCAGGTTAATTCACAATCATATGTATACAGGAGAGTAGTCAGTTTTGATCAGGCAGATGGTTTATCTTTCACATGCATCTGCTAGACATTATAATTAAATGAATTCTCACCAGCTTTCTTCCACGTGTGTTGCGTTCACACAGCATGTGCACTTCCTCTCCATCTCATTTAGCCTAACACCATTTCCCTTCACACCACGAGCTCTCTTTGATTAGCTTGACAGCTCACGGGGAAGATAGAAAAGGAAGACTGAGGAATAGTATAAATAATATCACCGGGCTCCACATGCGGGCGAGTGTGTGTATGCATGTATAAGGCAGCGCATGTATAAACACATATCTTATCTATCATCTCTATAGCACTTTTCTTAACAAAGTTGCAAAGTGCTTAAACTGAATGTGTGTGTATTTCTTTTTTTTTCGGACCCCCCCCCCCATTTTCTCCCCAATAGACCTTATTGCTAACCCCGGACAGCGCCATATTGTTGACATACCGTCAACAATATGGTACAATTACAACTATAGTAACGGCCTTATTGTCGTTTCTGTTCCATTACAAAATAGCGATGGTGATGACAGCAATAAAAACCCCAGAGTTGTTGTTTGTATGCTGCCGTTAATGCCTGTAATAATAAACAAAAGAAAAAACGAGGTGAACAGACTTTGCTGTGAGGAGCTGCCAGAAAGTTTCACCTGTCTCTCCCAACTGAAACTATCCACACACCTCTCCTGTGCTGACGTATCCTCAGTCTCGCTCCCTTCACGTCTGTGGACGGTAGAGATAGAAACAAACCACGGGGACTTTATTGCTGTCATTACTACAGCCATGCCTAACGCAGGTCACCATCCGAACACAATTGGAACGATACAGGTAACGCTAATGGCGGCTAGCTTCCTATAAACGCTGCTCTCAGATAGGTTGTCACTTAAGAGCTGCAGCGCTATGTCGAGAATATGGCGGCGGTGGGCGTGCCTGTACGTGAGTGACGTCAATCGAAAAAGGTCTATTGTACTTGGCCAATTCCCCCTGCTGCCCCGCCCCCTCTGCCGATCTGGGGAGAGCCGTAGACACACACATGCTTCCTCCGGTACATCCACAGTTACCAGCCGCTTCAGGGCGTAGCACGGGGGAGAATCACGCTAATCACACCAGTTCCCTTACGCCCCACCCTGACCGACCACAGGAGGCGCTAGTGCAGCGACCAGGACAGGTACCCTCATTCCGGCTTCCCACCCGCAGACACACAGCCAATCGTGCCTGTATGGATGCCCGACCAAGCCGGAGGTAAGACAGGGGCGCGAACCTGTGACCCTCGTGTTGGTAGGCAGGGAATCTACCGCTACACTACCCGGGACGGCCGGATGTGTGTGTGCATTGCTTGGTTGCATCCATCCAATGTTGTGGTTTCTCAGTGTTTCTCACTCTGCTCTGAATTCTGCGCGGGCTGCCTCACAACACAGCATCAATCAATACGCTAGCCTTTTGTTTAAAATAGTGGAAAAAGCGAGTCTGAGGCAAAGGGCAGGCCTGTGCTTTCTGATGATATTGAAACCCTGCTGACCTTCTCCGGCTGAAGGATCTGAGCAGGACGACCTTGGGCCCACACCCATCTGCTTTGACAAATAATCCTCAGCATTCTGCGCGAGACATCAGCCCCACCCTCGCCAGCTTCTAATGAAAATGATGATCACGAAAAAGAAAGAGAAAAGTGTGTTTGTGCGCGATAGAGACGGCTAGAGAGTGGATAGTAGATAAAACGCGCGTGGGTGCACGCAGGGGGGGGGGGAACAGGGGAGAGAGTAGACGGAGAGGAAAAAGTATCTTATGCGCATCCGAGAAGAACAAGGAAGTGGTGGAGAGTCTAGAAGAGGTGTGGCCGGGGGAATAGAAGAGACACACACTGAATTAGCATGTTTAAGAAGCGTGGCTGGCTGCCTGTGCTGACTGATACCTTCTCCTGGGAGACTGCTGCTGCTGCCTTGGGAGCCCTGAATTTCACCGTAGTCTAAAAAACACTATTTTCAGCTACATTTCAAAACGTTGGTGCCAGCGTAA
Source organism: Poromitra crassiceps (assembly GCF_964638095.1). Lineage (NCBI taxonomy): Eukaryota > Metazoa > Chordata > Actinopteri > Beryciformes > Melamphaidae > Poromitra > Poromitra crassiceps. The sequence continues at coordinate 43,191,409 of NC_139643.1, read as the reverse complement.
TAAGAGGATGTATGCAGCAGCTATTGTTCTCCGCTGGTTGTAAACCGAGGAGTCAGCAAATTTAAAAAGAAGGAAGTGAGAAGAGGACAAAAGGAAGGAGAGGAAATGGTCCTAATGTAATGTTTACAATAGAACGAGGTGCTGCAGGCTCTCAGGGTTGCAGGCTAGTCTTTTTTAGCACTGTAGCACCACTGCTCACACACTGAAGAGAGACAGTACCCACATTGCCCACAGCAACACATTTGAAGCCTCCATCATCACCCACGGCCATTCCACTCTGAAATTCCTACCGAGTACAAAAACTTTTCATCTGGGAGTGTGGGGAGGAGGAAACACACAGGCTCTGCTATGGGAGAACGGGAATGTTGGAAGCCTCGTGCATGCTGAAATGACTGCTCGTCTTCATTAGCATTTAGCTGTAATATTGTGTGCTAAGCTTCAGCTATGTGCATGCAAGTAGCCTACTACACTGTCTATACCCTGTCATACGCTACCAGTCTTTATATTTATTATTTTGCACATTTTAGAATAGAAAACACGACAATACTATGAGATGGATGGACAAAAATGGATACAGTGAGCAAATAATTACATCTAAACTATCCTATATTTTAGATTCTTTGAAGTAGCTGGCTGCCCTTTGCCTTGATAGAAAGGCAAAGGCTTTGGGAAGAAGTTCATACATAGCCAAAAACTAAAAAACAAATTCCAAGAATACACGTCCAATACACGTGCGTCCAAACATGTGACTGGTCGTGATTGTATGTGTGGCTGATGTGGTCATTTACAGTACATATTTAGCATCATCTCATTCTAAAACTATGCCTGGCCAGTATGTATCACAGATTTTAGTTTGGAGTGGCCTACTGTCTGCAACCAGAACAGCCAGTCACTCCTGCTATAGGGGCAACGTTAAGAGTGAATTTACCCCCTTGAATAAAGTGTATCAAACAAAAAAAGTTGTCAGTTTTTCATTTCCTATCCTCCTACATAAATAAATGTCTCTAATATCTATCTATCTATTTATCTCTATCTATCTATCTATCTATCTATCTATCTATCTATCTATCTATCTATCTATCTCCTAAGGTGTGGGAGGGAGTTCTATGTAAACACTGTAAAGAAAGAACTGCACAGATAGAGGGATAGGGAAACCAGGGATGGTGTGTCTGTCTACTGTATGCAACATTGTTTCCCTACATAGAGAATATATGTTAATGCTGACAAACCAGGAGCATATGAGCTAAGTAATCTGAAAGTGAAAATAGCGTTTACAGCAGGTTGGTAGGTTTGGAGCATAATAGGTCTACTGTAGTTTCATTGAAAGCAGCTGCAGCTAATAATGACAAGGTTTCTGAGTATCAACGCAGATGTCATGCATTTGTTCAAGGCTTTTCATCCGTCTGCACTCCTGTAGGATTAGGGGCGCTCACGTTTTTATTCATTTGAAATACACAAGGCAAACGATTCGTTATCGTAAACGATAATGTTAAAAGCATTCCCAGTGGAGCTGCTCCATGCATTACAGTCAGGAAGATACTTACAGTCGGCTACTTGTTTCTTTGGAGAAAACGCCGCTTCCTAGAGCTGTTTCTGCATTATGAAACGCCTGGCTGCTGTATGTGGACGAGGGACGAAAGAATTGGCGGCTTTTTATTGTACTTTGCTCCAAATTTATCCAGAATGCCAACACACCACGTCTTCCGTTGCCAGTTCCTGGTTTGACGTCAGCGTCGATGACAGACAAGCCTTTCGTCCACTCAGAGACGAATGTTTGTCAAGTTGACCAATAGCACGCACAAGAGGCGGGACTTACAGACAAAAACATTAGACAAGCACGTGATGCGTTGACAACTGGACTCTCCCACCCATCCCAAGTGTGAAATAATGCAGATAAATTGGTAGTTCTTCAAATGACAAAGGTAAGCCTTCAGTAAATCTTCAGAAAATAAATACACTACATCTTATGTCGGCTGCAAGGCGCAGAATCAACAATCACACTAGCTTGGGAGGTGATTACATGTAATCAGGTTACTTACTGTAATAATCAGGATACAAAAAAGGTAACTGTAATCCCTTACAGTTACAGAAAAAAAGATGTAGCCTTATAAAGATGACAGTTACATTCAGTAAAAATTTTGATTACTAGCAGGGTTACAATTTTAAAATACATTTATTGTATATTCCATTTATTGTATATTGTGTATTTCTCCAAGTGGCTGCACTGTAAATATGAGTTCTTATTCAAAGCAGATAATATCAGTGCATTGTAATCCGAAGATGGAAATATTATTGTTATTGTATTATTGTTAATGAGAAACAGGCAACACTGGATAGACTGGCGGAAAGCATGCTGTAACCACCAACACATGAAATTGTCTGAAATGAGTATTACACAGCTGAATGAATGGGGAACTTATTTCCGGGGGGCAGAAACGTCACGAAAAGTCACGTGTCTGTTGAGATCTATTAGGGGTCCTTGATGTGAAAAAGGTTGAGAATCATTACCTTACATCATTCTAATCTTGCCTTGACAGAATAGGCCAAGGAAAGAATGCCATAGTTTTATGATGTGTTAAAAAATACTGGCATTGTACTTTAACAATTAGCAGCCGACCTCGTCAAAGCAGACACAATCTCACTCCTCGCTGTTCTTTTCTGTTTCATCAGTCATCTACATTTTTTCTTTGTTTACTGTGTAGAATTGTATTTCCCCCCTAATTGCATCTAGGCTCATTGCTGCCTGCCTGGGGCTTTGGCAGATTATGGGTAGACTTGCCACCGCTTGTAACTTATTGAAGTTTAAAATGGTTCTCCGCTCTCCCATGGGCAACCCATTTGCATGCCACACAGCAGTAACTAATAGATGTAATCTGCCTATAATGTGCCTGGATGCATTATGCTTTTCTATGAGGCTGAGCTGACATCAATAGCCCTTTGATGGAAGTAAGTGTTCAAATTCTTCTTCTCCTCCTCCTCCTCCTTCTTCTTCTTCTTCTCCTTCTTCTCCTTCTTCTTCCTCTTCTTCTTCTTTGCCCTGGGAAATATTGACCAGGAGGCAATGCTGCATGATAAAAGGCTCATGTGTGACACTGAAATTACATGAAAAGTCTATTTCTGCTGCCTCCTGGAGGCTATTATTTATTACAGTAGGTCTGTTTAACTTACTAGGACTTCCTTCTTTATAAACCCATGCAATTTACTTATGTGCTATTAGTGCAAGAGCTGCTAAAACAGCTATGACAGTTATGAACTGTTAACAAATAGCCTTGAAGAAGCCAGAAAATGCTATCTTATTAATAATATGGCCATCGCAATTCATAAATACCATGATAGTTCATGCAGAGCAGTGAAATGTTCTCTCTTGTTATACTAAACGTGTGTGATTAATTTCTCGCGTTGAGTGAAACAAACCAACGTGCTGTGCCTGTCACATTGATAGATATGGAAAGCATTAGCATCAGCGGCTAATGGGAATGAAAACTAGGCAGGATGGATTTGCCTGATGAACAGTTGCAGTGTATGGGGCCGTGCACATCACTGACACCTATAGATATAACACTGTACAGTACATGGACAGGGACATGCAAATGAATTCCCCCACAGGGTCTGTTAGTCAGGTGAAAAGTGTTGACTTTATGCTCTTTTCCAAATTGAATCTAAATTCAGCTGTATGTGCATGTATGCATGGGGGATGTTTTGAGTGAGCGCACCACAATTGGAGACAATAAACAGTAGAGTTCAAACATGTCGGTTTTCATAACCTGATCCTCTACTTTCAAATATCTGTCTGTCTGTTTGTATGTCTGTCTGTCTGTCTGTCTGTCTGTCTGTCTGTCTGTCTGTCTGTCTGTCTGTCTGTCTGTCTCTATTTGTCTGTCTGTCTGTCTGTCTGTCTCTATTTGTCTGTCTGTCTGTCTGTCTGTCTCTATTTGTCTGTCTGTCTGTCTGTCTGTCTGTCTGTCTCTATTTGTCTGTCTGTCTGTCTGTCTGTCTGTCTGTCTGTCTGTCTGTCTCTATTTGTCTGTCTGTCTGTCTGTCTGTCTGTCTCTATTTGTCTGTCTGTCTGTCTGTCTGTCTGTCTGTCTCTATTTGTCTGTCTGTCTGTCTCTATTTGTCTGTCTGTCTGTCTGTCTGTCTGTCTGTCTGTCTGTCTGTCTGTCTGTCTGTCTGTCTGTCTCTATTTGTCTGTCTGTCTGTCTGTCTGTCTGTCTGTCTGTCTGTCTGTCTGTCTGTCTGTCTCTATTTGTCTGTCTGTCTGTCTGTCTGTCTGTCTGTCTCTATTTGTCTGTCTGTCTGTCTGTCTGTCTGTCTGTCTGTCTGTCTGTCTGTCTCTATCCCTTATTTCTTTTCTCTCTCTCTCTCTCTCTCTCTCCCATCTCTCTTGAGTCTCTTCACTCACTCAGTCTCTCTCTCTCTCTCTCTCTCTCTCTCTTTCTCTCTCCTATCTCTCGAGTCTCTTCACTCACTCACTCAGTCTCTCTCTCTCTCTCTCTCTCTCTCTCTCTCTCTCTCTCTCTCTCTCTCTCTCTCTATGAGGCAGTTAGACGACCCTTAATTGGCAGACATTAAACAGGATGCTAGAGAAGAAGGAGAATCCCCTGGGGGCATTGGCAGGCTAAATGGCAGCACTGCCGCCATCGCCTCCTAGATGTCGCAATGAGGACGTGTCAACATAATCTCGGGCAATTTACAGTCATCATCAGGAAGACTGATTAATTTTGCCACCGCGTGTGTCAGGCAAGTCTGTTGTAAACGGCTCAATTGTCTCCCTGCATTTTGGTGTATTAATGCTTCGATGCAAGGCAGTGAATATGTGTTCAGATGGATGCTGACGTTAATCCACCTGACCTGGTTAAAATATTGTTTAATGTTGATCATATCTAAGGCTACCTTGTCACATGGTGGTGTTGCTATGAAGATCAATTATTTTCTGTTAAAGGGACATTTCACCCAAAAATGAAAATGCTGTCATCTTCTGCTCACCCTCATGCCAATTGAAACAGGTGAAGTTTGAAGTCATTGGTGACTCGTTTTCTCTCAAGTTGTGCTGGCTAACCTCCCTGCGTGTGTTATATTATTGGCACGGGGCTGAGTATGAGGTGAACTGTCCCTTTAAGTCTGAAGCAGTGCCCATCAAGCTCACCTTAATAGATTTAATATCAAAGGAGCTTTCATAATTGAACTGAAATAACATCCCATAAAACATTCAGTTTTACACTCCCATAATGACATATAATCAAAATTCACCGGCCCAATCGCACGAGCACACACGCGCGCGCGCGCTCACACACACACACACGCACACGCACACACATAGACACACTTTCTCTCTCACAGACACACTATCTCTCTCTCTCTCTCTCTCTCTCTCTCTCTCTCTCTCTCTCACTCTCTCTGAATTCTGTCAATTGAATTCTTACAGGCCGAAGTTGAGTGTTCCCTTTTCATTTCCATCCGCAGCCATATTACCGGTTTGGAGGAGAAGACACAATTCTCTCTCCTGCTTAACATTCTTATCTGGCTTTCCCTGCGACGCCTGCAGTGTGTGTGTGCAGTGAATCCTCTCCCCCCTCTCTCTATCTCACAGCCCCAGAGTTCCCTCTCATTGACAGGGAGACTGTATCTGCACTGATACAGAGTGAAATGAATTTTGGGGTTTATGAAAAAGCGGGGCCTCATATAAGAAGAAGAGAAAAGTCCCACAGACCTAGAGATAGAAGTTATCGCACAATGGAATTCGTCCCATTTCGCTCCAGTCATTATCCTGTATATCAGAGCGCAGAAACTCCGATGGCTGGGAGTTCTCCACTACTAGTATGTGTGGCGGGTTAGCTGTACGTGTCGGGATATCATGGTCGGGCAACCCTTTGTGAACCTCGGCAGATGGCAAAAACTCCAGGAGAATGGCACACGCGATGGAGGTCCAGGTAGAAAACTGATGGAGCTGAAAAAGACCCTAAAGGGGGTCTCTCCGACCCCCCCCCCCTTCCCGGAGGAGGGAGACCCCCTGGTCATGCCTTCCCCTAGAGACCCATAACCAGGGAGATTGTCTTTTCCCCTTGGAAGACCAGCTCCAGCCTCCAACCCCACGGCGTAATTTGACCTTTGCCTGACCCCGACCAGGTGCGTCCGTGTTCATTCCATAATACGCCCCAGGTGCGGCCGCTTAATTAACGGGGTGTCTGTGGGCGTATCACATTTACGCACAAGGATAGCAGACGCATTCCATGCAAGGTGCATGATGGAGCGGTGATATATGACAGAGAGAGAATGGCCTGAAAGAGTAAATTGTTATTTTATTATTTTTAATAATTAATATCATTTTACTGATATGTTTCAATACAGAGTCATCAATCAATGTGTGGAAAGAAAGGACATGCTTTGGGTGCTTATGGGGTTGTTTGTCCACTGGCACTCAGACATAAGCCACAGTAAGGTCTGATCCCCTCTAGGCGCTGGTCAAGCTGATGCTGATGCTGATGACGGTCCTAATTTCTTACCAGTAGCTATTTGACACTTGATGGGCGTGTTTAGAGACACAATTTATTTTTTACACACACACACGCACACACACACACACACACACACACACACACACACACACACACACACACACACACACACGTAATTGTGATACTTTGGACCAGGTGGTGTGGTGGCTAGCGAACGTAGTCGGTGAAGAGATAGATACAGTCGGTCACATGACCTCTGGTAACATGTGTGTGTGTGTGGCCGTGGGGGAAAACAGGAGGATTTACCCCAGACACGTTTCCTAAATTTCCCCAAACAAGTTAATGCTATATTACGGTTGTAAGTCATTGTTAAAGTCCACAGTAAGAACTTTACCATGCTAGGTGCTGTTGGAGGCCAATGGATCAGCGTTCACATCGTACTCTCTATCAACACCCGGGTTCACCTGGGGAAGCTAAGCTAACAAAAACACACTCAACCTTCAGTTATTTATGTGGCTGCTACATGCTCGAAAATGTTTAACGAAATACTCTCCAGGAAAGCACCCCCATTCATTAATTTATATTTATTGCCGCACAGATGTTTCGGGCAAGACGCCTTTCTTCAGTGCGCTTTAGTAATTAGCTATATCATATCAAAACTCAGAGGACATGAAACGACCTCTAGGCTATTCCAACAATAAGCAAATATTTGTGGAGTCTTATACATTTGAAAATAGCCTAATAATTAATTTTCTGTATCCTAAACATGATCTGGGGGCATATATACAAGTTTTAACATACCAGAAAAATCACAAGGAAACCTTAAAAAAAGAGAGAGATAAACACAATCTTCATCGAGTCCCTTGGAGTCCTTTGACTGTATCAAGCATATCCAAAAACATTCATTTTGTTTCTTTTTTATTTTGATGCACCTCTCTCCCTGCTGATCCACAGTCAAAAACTGCACGACACGTTCGTTTTGTCGATACAGATGTTCGGCTTTACCAGGGCAAACTCTGCCGGCCAGAGCGCCGCAGCATCTGCCCTGGCCTCCCTGCAGTGCCGGCCTGTCTGTCCCCCAGCTGTGCGAGGTGACGCGCCGCGCGCCGACTTGACTGTTTATACAGGTGCTGCAGCTGGGACTCGGCTCTAGGTCCCCGCTTGGACACGCTGCAGACTGGCTGACTGGGCTGGAGTATTTCTCTTCACTGTTTACACTGGCAAGTCAGGCCCGGGGCCTGCTGAGAGCTATTCTTGAGGTACTTAATTTTTTGTGACTTTGACTCATGCAACGACCCACACGCGTGCACAGGCAGGCACATGCACACATACACACACACTCACTCACTCACTCACTCACTCACTCACTCACTCACTCACTCACTCACTCACTCACTCACTCACTGCACTCACTCACTCACTCATTCACTCACTCAGTAGAACACCCTTAAAAATACACATCACATGCACACACAACCATCCACATAGTCCTATATTCTGCAAACCAAATTTGGTGCACCCCTCCAGTACCCTGCCTAGTTGTCGGCAGACAGCTGCAGGGTTCTGACATGTTAATTTCAGCCCCGAGTTGACCCCCAGCTAATTATCCTTCAACTCCGTAAACACTAGTAGCACCAGTTAACACCAATTAATGGCCACTAATCATTGCCAGATGCTACCACCATGAGTAATTTGCCCCACTTCCTACTTCCTACTTCACACATTCACATGCTTCTGGATCTGCTTTGTGGAAGCGCTCGCTCAGACTATTAACCATGTAGCTTTGTGCAGCGTTGATTTATTTCTCTCTCTTTCTCTTTCTTTCACATATACAATTATCCAAAATACATTAAAATGTTGGATGTTTCATGCTTTTCACAGGTTATGTAGTTCCATGACCTGAGTGACCTAGTCCATGGTGCAGACAAATGGGTCCACCACTGCTTATACCGTTTTTTTTTGTTTTTTTTTAATACATGGCCCATCTTCAACCCAGCTAAACAAACAATAACATTTGTGAAAGAATGGTTTCATCTAAAATAACATTTTCAGACATTTTCACTTGTTCCTCTTGCTACTACTCTGTCTGGCTAAATGTTGCCAATGCTATTACCATAAAAACAAACAGATTTCCCCTGCCTGCTCCTCTTCAGGCCAAAGAAACCTCTGACAGTCTGACAGAAAATATATACAATAAGATGCAAATTCATTTCAAAATCATCCACTGTAGGATGACTGTGCATGCAAGTTGCACACACAGTGACTTGAGACTTGACTTGACACTCATTCTCAAAATACTAGGTGAGACTCGACTCAAGATCTGATTTAGGACTCGTGAACAATCATATTTATTTTGATTTGATTTTTTGACACATTAACATGAAGGAAATGTCTGAGGAGCTGAATGTCATTCATGATATTCACTCCGTTAACGGTATCAGGCGAGGTGCGCGTGGCCATAGAGCTGCAGCAACCATGGCGAGGCGAACACGCCTGCAGCAGCTGCTGTGCTATCTGTCATAACCTTTGGCTATTAGTAACTCCACACAAGGCCCAAACAAACAAATCGCTAAATCACTAAATGCAATGTTCATGCTATCCAAATAAGAGATGCTGGATTGACCTCATCATTTCAATTCCTCACCATGACAGACATGAGCTTCCCTTCACCTTTGTCAGACAGCAGCTCCCAATCAGATTGGCTTTCTCAGTTACCATCAACAAAGGTCAAAGGGCAAGAGCACGACTGAGTTGGCATCGACCTACCTCAGCCAGTGTTTTTCTCATGGCCAGTTCGACACAGCCTTCACCAAGGGAAAGCAAGCCAACAGCAGGAAAGTTGAAGGTGATGAGGAGGGAATAACAGACAACAGAGTTGTAGACCCGCATGCGCTTCCTCGTATACATGTGCAGTTGCCAGCCGCTTCTTGATCAGGTGACAACGAGGAGTTTCACCGGCAGGACGTGGCGCGTGGGAGGATCACGCACCACCCTCCCCCCCCAGTTCCCCTCCCCCCGAACAGGTTCCCCCCCGACTGACCAGAGGCGGCACTAGTGCAGTAGTGACCAGGACACATACCCTTAATCCCGCTTCCCACCCGCTGGTACAGTAACACGGGGGCTCAAACCTGTGACTCATGTTGATACAGGCAGGGAATCTACCTTTGCACTACACCGGACTCCCCTCTCTCTCATTTTCTGTCTGTCTACAACACGACTCTTAATTGCTGCTTCATTGTTTGTATTGATTAGTGGAGTGTGGAGTAGCTTGCTCTCTCGCCTGCCAACTGTACGATTGCCAAGGGAGAGTGTGAACGAGCCTCTGCCAGCGCCGCGCTCCTCCGACAACAGCTGTGCCACATATGCCACCGATCAATATAAACAAACATGGCCTCCCCGCACCAGGGACGTGGATTGACAGGTATGATTCATCTTATGTACCGCTGGTGGGAGAGATGCGAGTAATAATAAGCAGAGATAGATCTTCTCCCATTGCGCGGGAAGACCGCTGGGGTTATATAGTAAGGGGGTAGGTCGGAGATCATTCGCCCCCCAAAGGAAACTGGCAGGGTTCCCCACACAACCCCTCGCAGTTTTGCCCAGGATTACAGCAGCGTGAATCCACCACGGGCTGCAATTTGTGGCATTCCGACACACACGGAGTGATGCGGCGAAGATGAACGGGGGCACAGATCATTATGGTGTCGTGCCAGTTGCGCACGTACCCGCAACTGAGCGCATCTTCACAACACAGACAGTACAGTGGGGGAAGATCACAGTATATATCCAAGTGATTCACCACACGCTGTTTTTTAATAAGTACTTTGTAAGCTGCGCCCATTTTCAGCAGATGATCGCTTCGTCAAGTGAATGTGGCGTGGTGGTGTTTGAGGCGGCGGCTCACCCCCTCCGGCGAGATCATGATGAAATCGCCGTGCAAGCGCCATTTAAAGGCTTGGCGGTTGCTGTGCCTTCAGTCCTCCGTGGGCCACATCATGACAGGGGCTCAGTGTTTTACAGCAGCTTGTACATCACTCCGGCACGCCATTGTCTCAGAGGCGGAGACACGGGGGCCACAGAGGACAATGGCTGTGCCGAGCGAGTATGACGCCCTCTTGATGAAGAGTAATGGCTTGAAACGATATTTCCCCGAGGAGCGGAATTGAAATCTGAACACTGTGATATGGTTTCATCGCCGCGCAATTTGGAGATGTCAGAACCGTTTTACTGGGGGGGGGGGGGGGGGCAACACTGCATGAAGCAGCAAGGCGCGCAGCCACGGGAGGAATGGCTAACGTACACAGAGGCATATTTTCATAGGCTGTTTCAAATCTTGCGACATCCCATGGTGAGAAGAGGGCGTGTTGACATAGTTGCAAAGCGTAAAACATAAAAACAAAGTAAAAAAAAATTATGACAAGCCCATAAATTTTTATAGATATTTCCAATGTTAATGCTCCTAATGTTTATTGAAGCAATTTATCCACAATATCTGGTATGAACCCTCTGTGGTGAAAATAGCGATAAATTATACAGTCAACAGTTGAGATTATTACAGTACAACATCAAGGCACTACTGTATGTATTAGTCATATTGTACCAAGCCTTACAGAGCATTCTTGCTGTGAGTTTACGATCAAACTTTAAGTTTTTACTCAAATGTGAAATAGCGATAGTTGCACTACAGCTTATCCGTACTAGAATAGAAATTGCCTACAATATTGAAAAATCCCAGTCACACTTGTTTTGATGGCCCCCATGATGTTTTTCCCCCTTTTCTTTTTTCCTTAACATGTATCACCCACTACTGTAACAGTCCTATCCCTAAATGGTAATTAACCTAACTGTAATTAAATTCTCAAAATCTTGATGGGCTACTCTTAAAAATCTCCTATTTCAAAAGGCACTGATTACTGGAATAATTAATAATGAAATGTCTTCAATCAGAGCTGCTGATATGGAGCTGCTTAATAATCAGCATTGATATTTAGATAAGGGTTGATTGGTTAATTTAAATCAGGGCCATTGTGCGCCGGTGCCGTCATTAACAATGACTTTGTTGGAAAGCTCCATCAGGCAGCTTGTCAACAGCCAGTGCTGTGATGACAGTTCCCTCTGGCACCCTGCCTGCTTCCCCTCCATGACGTCACTGCTGCGGGGTACGAGGTCAAGAGAAGCCCAGAGAGACACATCGTTTACTGAAGTTAAAGGAACACTCCGCCCATTTTCAACCAGCTTTGTATCATTAGAACATCAGTAGCATATCAGAAAACTGTAAACGGTTTTGAAGTCTGTCATTTAATTTGACAATTATCGAGTGTTAAAGTGTGGACCAGTGACATCACTGGTCCACACTAACTCAAATTAATAACTCATTAACTCAAATCAACTCTCAATAACTGTCAAACTATTCATCATTCATCTAGTTTGACAGTTATTGAGAGTTGATTTGAGTTAATGAGTTATTAATTTGAGTTAGTGTGGACCAGTGATGTCACTGGTCCACACTTTAACACTCAATAACTGTCAAATGAAATGACAGACTTCAAAACCGTTTACAGTTTTCTGATATACTACTGATGTTCTAATGATACAAAGCTGGTTGAAAATGGGCAGAGTGTTCCTTTAAGTATTGATTTGAATCAGAAACTTGCCTTGCAAGGGAAATGCAATGTTTACAATGTTAATAATACATGTTCATAAGAAATGAACATTCCACCAGAACAAGTGTCAAAATGCACCAGTCGCTATAATGCATGCACTGCAGTCAACGCCCCTGCAACAGCTTTTTCCCTTTCTTCTTCTTTGTCTGGAGATGCACAGCTGCGGAGATAATTTATGTGTTTACTTTATTTACCAGTCAATTACATTTTAATGTGACTCGCCTAATGTCCGCGTTCTGTCTTCAGACGCGGCCCGTGTAACGACTGTGATAGATAAAAGACAGTTTAATTACACGAGACCCCTAATTGTCTACATGCAAAGCCTCCATCATGGGAGCCTTGGAATCTATACCATCATCAAGAGCGAATGAGGCTAATGTGGTGTCTTCTTCTGATGGTGCATGTTATAGATTTATGAAAAACATGAGGTGAAGGTTGCCTATATGGGGGCGTGAGCGATGACAACATGAAAGGATGATCAGTAGAAATTCCAAAATGGCTACCAAAGGGAAAATTGTACGGCTGTTAGAGAACAATCTCTGAGCTCGCACCCGTGTCTCCAAGCAGACTTCCATGGCTGAGATAACATGATGGAGACATAATGGACATGTTATGGCAACGGCAGCTGCACTCTTTTCCCTTCCCTGGGAACATTACAGCAGCCGCCCACGCAGTTATCATTCTGTCCTGCATGGACACCATCACTGGAGGAGAGAAGTTGCTAACAGGAAGTAGAATATTCCGGTCAGTCCTCGCAAGTTGTCACGGTGTATTTTAGTCCCTGTGTGATGCCATTCATTGCTGCCCTGTCAGAACTCTCACGACTCGGCGGCTCAACAGCTAATTGAGATGACATTTCCAAATACACACACACACACGCCGCCACGAGAGATAGGCGGTTATAGTGACGAAGACGCACGCACGCACGCACGCACGCACGCACGCACGCATACACACACACACACACACACACACACACACACACACACACACACCTACACACACACACACACATACATACACACACACACACACACCTACACACACACACACACACACACACACACACACACACACACACACACACACACACACACACACACACACACACACACACACATGATAGCATGATACATTCTTCAGAGGTTATTTCAACCCCCCCCCCCCCCCCCCCCTTCCCTCCAGCACTCAATGGATGCAAATGTAATAATTCAAATTCATTTTACAACCAGACTTTGAAAGTATGCTGCCGTACATGAAGGAGCTGTTGACATTATCGAGGGGGAAATGTGAATGACCACTAAGTTCTAGCTGGACCTTATATGAAACAGTATTATAGACAGTAGGACAACACATGAAAACTACTGTATCCTGTTGGAATTCACACACCTGTGCCCTAAGTTTAATTCTAAAAACAATACAGTACATTTGTCATCATACAATCCTCAATTATGTAGAGTTATCCTCATTACGATTCCTAGTGAGGTATACTTTGTCACCTTTAAGTACAGTATTTATCATGAGATTTCTCATCATATTAGATTAGGTTAGTTGAAGTTGGCAGCCTAACTAGATCAATACATTTTGTTCTGATGGAGAGAACGTCTCTATTAAAAAGTTAATGTTGCCTTTATCCTAAGCAAACGATACGCACATTGGAAAAATATTTTGAGTTTTAAATCTGAAAACTCAACCTTGTGATGATATAAGAACTTTATTAACAAGTAAGCAAGTATTGTATTGTGTCCCGGTTAGATTATAGATAATGTCATGTTTTACAAATTTGCCAAGGATATAAAATTACTAGTGCAAAGAGACAATGTAGCAACATCAACATAATGTTTGTACCATGGTGATGGTAGCCTATCGTCAGCCTTCCTCCGCCCGAGCACTGCCCAGATCGCTCCTCATGTGTGGGCGCGTTAACGTGCTTCACAGAGACATGGCTACAGGGCAATTATACAGCAGACACCAGCACACTGCAGGGGTTTCAGAGGGAAACAGAGCGGTAAGAGGGAAGGAGAGTGTCCGTGTAGCCCAATGCTGATCAGTTTAATTTTCAAATTCGAAATAAAAAATGGAAAAGCAAACATTTCCTGTCGTCTTCTAATTCTAAAGTGTATGTTTTTGGTAGCCTGGGTAAACCCATCCCCCACGTGACCTGCTCTCACTGGGAACTGAGAGAGCAGGTCACGTGGGGGCTGGGTTTACCTAGGCTATGTTTTTGGCTCTTGGATAAAATAATGCAAAAATCAAAACTTTCGGCTTGTTTTTAAAACGTTCTATTTCTTCTGCTTGAACAATGGAAATAGAACATTTTATCTTGCACACAAAACGTATATTTAATATATTAAAACATGCCACAGGTTAATTATCACAGGCAATACAAGTGCTGGACCCCCATCGTCCTGCCTCACTTTCAGGAGTTCAGATGATTCTGGTTTAGTGGTCATTCCAGGCAGGAGTCGTAGAGAGCCATCTCATAAAGAGATACTGTGGAATAGTCAGCCTTCTCTGGAGAGGGAATAAGATGCACTCAATGTTTAAATCCAGGCTAAAAATGCACTTGCTCACTGTTGCCCAAGTTGCCACCATCACTTTCTCTCCTCCCCCACGTGTCTCCTGGGACCTTGCACCATCCATCAACACCAGTGTCCTCCTGCTCTGCCATTCCCCACTACACACACACACACACACACACACACACACACACACACACACACCCACACACACCCACACACACCCACACACACACACACACACACACACACACACACACACACACACACACACATACATACACATACACACACACACACACACACACACATACATACACACACATACACACACAGACACGCACACGGGCATACACACACACATGCATGCATACACGCGCACACACACACAAATGCACACGCACAAACACACACACACACACACACACACACATACACACACGCGTGTGCACACATGCACGCACGCACACACACACACACACGCACACGCACACACATACACACACGCGCGTGCACACATGCACGCACGCACACACACACACACACACGCACACACACACGGAATTGGAAATAAATGTAAGCCAAAGAGCACAATCCACCAAGATGCACGCAACTGTCCACAAAAACATACATTTTTGCTTATGTTTTGGAAACTGATATCCCATGTAAGATTATTTGCAAAAACATGATATCTATCCTTAAATACATTAATTCTCATTTAGTTGTCAAGAAATAAAATATCTTCAAATTTACAAATGCCTGTTTTTATTGTTGCCATTCAAACACATTTTCATAGCAAAATTGCAAATACAAATTTGTGTAATTTTTGTGTGTACCACATGGACATTGTCACCTTGGGGAGAGAGCTCCACCTTTTCTATTTGTTGATTGGACCAAATGCATGGCTCTGATTGGTTATTTGGCTAGTAGACACTTTAGCAGGGTTTTGCGACTTACTTTTATAACCTGTTTATTAAATGTATGCTATAGGTACCTCGTCAGCTCTGGTACCAAACTGCTAAATAACATATTCCTATCGGGTTGACTGCATATCACTTACAAAGTATTTATCTTATGCAATATCAGCACTAATGGCAGTATTGATTCAGTAGTCAAAATTGTAAAAACAGAACAAACAACCAAACTTGTATTCAAGCTGAGTTGGCATTGCCAATAGACCCGATATGCTCCAGGCAGCCAGCCAGAGACACGGCAACAGCTCCTGCGTCTGGATGAGCACGCCTGCAGGCACCATGGCTCCTGACTGCTGCAGTCACAACTCAAAACGCTTCACAGAAAACTTTGCTTTTCTGGGCCCCAAGTTGTTGTTGGTGGTGTATCTTTCTTATGTTTGTGGATAATTCATCAAATGTAGATTATATGGCTTTCCCCCTCCAGTGATATTTCAAGAATTCAGCTCTAAAACAACAACAGCAATAACAAACAGTAAATGTCAGGTTTTGGCCTCTCCAAATCAAAGAGCAATAAGGGCTTCTTCTGGCACCATTTTGCAACCAATCAGAGAAGAGGCAGAGAGACCAATGTCTGTGGAGAGGGAGAAAGTTAGGTCTGTCTAGAGGGAGTTTAAGGGTGCTTTCCCACTGGGAACGAGTGCTTTAGTTTAGTTCCGTTCCGTTCTGCGCCGGGGAACGATTGCTCCCCCTCTCCCCCGCTTCCCAGCTTTCACATTACAACATTTCTTCCGCGCTCCGAAACAGAACAGAGTGCACTTGCATCATCAACTACGCCCGGAGTGTATCCTCGCCCGTGCGTTTTCTATGTGGTTCGGAACGGTTGGCGTTCACATTCGCAAGTGTTCCATTCCCGCGGGCACGGCAAAGCGTTCCCTCAGACCAGCTTTTCAAGTGGATCCTGTCACGGTTCCCCCATAACGGAATGCAACATTCACACTCATCAAACGTTCCGAAACTGGGGTCAATTTGGGGACAAGTGTACTCGGGAATGGTACTGGGCCGCCAGTGAGAAAGCACCCTTAAGCCCCAATGTATGCTTGGTCTGGCGCCGACAGAAATGAGGACTTGAGTCGACACTTTCAAGTGGCTGCGGCCACACTGATCCATCAAAAAACTGACATTACTCACCAATACATTTCTGTCCATTGGGCTGTTTTGAAAAGTCAACGCTATTAAAAACCAAAGAACCAAAGAACAAAGAACGCTTCTGATATGCATTGACGAACCCGTCCATCAAGAAAAAGTTCAACGTTGAACTTTCTGTCCATTAACATGAATGGAAATCTGCAAGCGTCCATTGCATAAACCTATTAAAGAATCTTTCACTCGTCTCACATCACATCGCACCCTTGGAACATACTACTCATCTTAAAATTGTTGAGCGCATATTTTTAGCACTATATTCGTATTTATTATAATTATTGTTCTCTATGCCGTTATTATTGTTGCACCGACATCCCAATGTCCCCACAGGCATGCGCAGGGCGGCCAATCAGGACAAGTGTTTAGAATCCCAGTGGGCCACAGGGAGGATGTGGGCCAGGTGGATGCCTCAGGAGGTCAGGTGGATGCCTCAGGAGGTCATACTTTTAGAAACTGACTAATTTGACTTTCTGCATGGCCCAAGCGGTGTCAGTCTGTGTGGTGGGTTTTGATGTGTGTCAGACTGGCAGTGGCACACTACATGGTGATGGTAATGATGAAAATGATGAGGAGATCTTAATTTGTCAAAACATTCTGTTACCTATGAGGAATCCCGTGAAACATTAAATAATACTGATATAATGTACTGAAAAGACTAGTTCAGTTCTACATAATTTGAGTACATTAAGTGCACAATTCTTTTTGAAATCTAATCTGAAAAATGACATTGAATCCTACACAGTACTTGTGCTTTTTCATTTGAGTCCATCGTAAGTTTGAGGTAAGGGAAAATTGGCTTTAGCCTACAAATTAGCGGCTTACATGCGGCGCGAAAGATTTATGGTGCTAACATGACCGACAATATGCTAAGTAAGCACTTTGCTGCTTTCTGATTTTGTAGAGCTTTTTGGATAAATGTAAAAATCATACACACTTGTGCACACAATCAGAAACACACACACACACACACACACACACACACACACGTGCGCACGCACACACAAATGCATCGCAAGTTGTTCCATCTCCCAGTGCTGTCAAGACCAGTGCTCTTCCTATCTGTGCTGTGGCCTGATATTTGTCTTTCTGTCTCCGGTGATCCCCACAGAGATCCAAACCCACAGTCTGTGTGCCTCTGACTCACCCAGTAAATGACCTCACTACATTGGAAGTAACCTCCCACCCCACTGGCTTCATGACCTCCAGTAGCCTACTAACAACGAGCCACGTAACAGCTCACGAGCGTGCCACACTTTTTATGCTTGCCAATCCCAACACAGCAAGGGTTGCAGTTCTTTCATTTTGTATTTAATTGGACATCGGTAAACGAGCAGATCGATAATAGAAGTGTGCATATTAGAGCGGACATCACGAGGTCAGATGTTCTTTTTGTCAAGTATAAAGAAATAGGAAAACATTTAATTTGTTATTGGCTCAGGGTGCTGATGATGATGTGATTAAAGCGTGGGTGCACGCACGCACGCACGCACGCACGCAGACACACGCACACACACACACACACACACACACACACACACACACACACACACACACACACACACACACACACGCACGCACTGTCCTCAAAACCTGGGAGACACCACACATGAAAGGTGGCTGACATCAGAGGGAGTCAAATTGGCCTTGGCTGGGAGGATTGGACCAATCAACCTCCAAGCGTATAATTAGTAATTAGATTGGGATTAGAGTCAACTCCGAGTGGAGGAGCGTGGCCAATTCAAATCAGCATATGAAATGTGATTAAATTAATATGAGAAAAATTGAAATATTAATGTCCTTTTTGCCCCACTGGGCCTCAGTCTGATTTGTTTGAACTTTGGTTAATTATGGACTAACAGAAAGTAAAAGATTGTTGGCTATTTTTTTTTAATAATCTTTATTTTATTGTACATTGTTGAATCAAGGGACAACTCCCAATAAACTCAAACAGTAGAATAGCTGAACAGTTATTTACATACCTGGACTTTTATATCGTGTTACAGTTTATGGATCAAAGCTGATACTGTTCTAGTGTACATACTTCCACTATTTTTTCATGCCACATATGTTAAGAATTAATTTTCATATTGTGCTACTGTATATCAGCAGTGAGCTAAGCTTACCCAACCCACTTTCTTGCAAAGAATATACACTAGTCAGTCCATGTTCAACAATCCATCTCAACCCAAAATAATCGCTTGCCAGCTGATTATTTGGAGGAGGTATAGCAGGTAATGGTGCTGCCTGCAGCCCCGAGGGCCTGTCCTTCCCCGAGATTGCCAAACTTCTCAGACATGTCACGGAAAACTCCTGCTCACCTTGAATGTTCACACTTCGGTTTCCCAAAGTTTGACAGAGTGCTGGAGGTCAGAATAGACTTTGTGGACTTCATGGCCTCGCGGGCGGAAACAGGAGTGGGTGCTCGCTGCACAGATGGGACGGAGTCACAGAAGTCTGATTCAAGGCATGGGAGCCCCAGATACATTCATAATCAGTCTCCTTTTCAGCTCTCCGATTGAATAATGAATTTCTTTCAAGGATTTTATTTTATTGAATTTTAGTTGAATTGAGTGGAGTTATACCATTTGTGTCAAAAGTTTCCTGGGCGCTTAGGCATTAAAAGGATTAATTTTTAACAATATGCCTGTCATTGCGATCTGGATTTTTTTTTTCCTCTTTAGCAGCATTGTGATCAAAGTGATTCTATGAATAAGCTAAAAAGGGCAGGTACGCACCTTGCCTATTAAAAGCACAATTCAGAATGTCTCCCATTGCCATTTTAAGCTTACGCCGTCTGAACATGCGAAAAAAACCTGTATTGAGCTTCAAATCAAAATTACCCATTGACCGTGCCTCACTTGTCTGGCACTAAAACGTTTAATAATTAATTTTGTGACTTTGGATCGGGCTTTATTTGCATGTAAACCTCTGTGGGAGACATCGCTGTGTTCTGAACATGTATGAAAAATTCAGCTCCAACAAGCCGTGTTGTTGAGTTAAATATTGAAGAGATAGGAGGATCTCACAAAAGCTCTGTTGTAATGTGTGCTGTAGCTGTGTGTTGTTTCAATGACGAGGAATAGCAGACTTTTATACCAACAGGCCAGGTGCATTTTACAGAAAAACCACGTCTGTGGGCAATGGTGGGATGGGGGATTGAGAGCGAGAAAGGGGAATGGGAGGCAGAGAGAGAGAGAGAGAGAGAGAGAGAGAGAGAGAGAGAGAGAGAGCATGTGCAAGCACGTGCAAATACAGTAGTCTGCCATGGCGTGAGCTGTCTCCCCTGGCTCTGCCCACAGCTTGTTGCCTTGTTCTCGGCTAACTTCGCCTGCTCTGACCCGACTTGTGTCTCAGCTGAAACAGGGCAGCAGTTTGCTCCAAACAAGTTCACTGGGCAAAGACAAGCAATTAGGGAGTTGTCAGAATGACGGGAATAGCTTCCTCCCTGCAATTTGATGGGACAGTAATTCAGTAAATGTCTGTTAACATTGCATGGCACATTATAGCACATTAATAGCATTTGATACTTTTGAATTTTATTGTCATCACTTTCTAATCCATACTATGTATATAGGTCAATGATACTATATCTAATTCAAGGGGTTACATTTTCCAATCCGTAAGAAAGCATTGCTACTGTATCTGATAATGAAACTAAAAATATCTAAAAACTAAATAACTGAATATTCAAAATAAATAACAAAGCATCGTTTTTCCTGCAGAGACATTTTTGGCGCCACCAAAGAGGTTTTAGCCAACCGCCAAAAGGCCCCAAATCAAATGCCTGATATATTTGAGTTCAGGACAACCCTGACTTTCATGTATACTTTTTGTTGTTGTTGTTGTTGTTTTTTATTTACAGTTATTTTCTTTTTTTCCGTACATGTTGCTGATTGTTTTGTCTATATCTATGAAATGTCACACAAAAAAAGTAAAAGAAACTAAGAAAAAAAGAACGAAAAGAAAGGAAAACCATGACTGCATACAGTTCTAACTGTCCTTTCCTGTATCATTTTAGAAAATGTCAAAGTTATCATCCCACATCTATCAAATGGCTTCCTTTCCTAAACTTGGGGTGCTTTAAAAACACTTTGCTCCAGGCTCTGACAATGACAAACTGTACATGTACATTTTAGATCAGAGCAACTCTTGACTAGACATACCAACTCAATCTAGAGAATTTCAAAGTTAAAAGTCTCACATTTGTATGTGGAAATGACTACGTCTGAAACCTGGGATGCTATGAAAACACATTGCTACATAATTTCTGACATATATATTTGTGTTCAGGATAACCCTGACACTATAACCCCAAAATGTAGGCTACACATGACAGGCTGACCCAGGGGGAAAAAAACCTCCAAGCATTGCCAGTATGTATCGATATGGATGTTTTGATCACAGCACCAGCAGATGTGTGTCATTTTCATTGAAATACATAAGAGCTCTCATGCCAGCCTATTATTTTGAGCTACTGTATATTTACTGAGAGAGAGATTCTTGGCAAAGGCATGTGCTATGTTTTATTAATAAGCTGCTTGTACTACAGAGGGAGGGGTAGAACACTCGCACACACTGCTGGGGGGACCTGATCACTCAGTGCATTAAAATGTATGATACAAGGGAGTGAGGCGGTTATCTATGAGGGGGGGGGGGGGGGGGGGGGGAGGAATAAATATTGAAACATCTTTATGAAATATTAACGCCAAACACAAACAATGAAAGTAATAAGGGATTTAGAAGTGGCCAAAAAAGTCTGCGGGGGATTTTCCAAACAGCGAGGCTGTACAGCTATACACAGTCTTTCAGGTACTAAGGGGGAAGAGGAGCGAGGTTGTGAAGTATCTGAGATGAACCGCTTCACAGCGTGAGAAAATAAACATCTTTCAGATCACAGGTTTCCCATCAGAGGAGTGAATCCTGTGTTTCTCTAATGCATCATTGGGAGATGGGTGGGTGGGGATGAGGGGGTATTAATG
The DNA here is from genome assembly GCF_964638095.1 of Poromitra crassiceps. Taxonomy (NCBI): domain Eukaryota; kingdom Metazoa; phylum Chordata; class Actinopteri; order Beryciformes; family Melamphaidae; genus Poromitra; species Poromitra crassiceps. The sequence goes on along the minus strand of NC_139643.1, from coordinate 43,169,676 downwards.
TGACGACTCGTGCGGTTGAAGCATCTTTTGATGTCATTTTAGAGAGCGCTGGTGAGCACAGGGGTTCTTCTGATGGGCAGGTTGTCATGCAGTTCTCTTATCTTATTGTTCCTGGAGCCGTATTCATCTGATGCTTTGATTTGCTTGTTCTCTTAAGGATTCCTCTCGTATTGATAAAGCAGGAGTTGTGCTCATGTTTACTTTGTTTGCTATATTTGATAGGGGTGTCACAATTCTACAAAATCCACGATTCGATTTGACTTTCGATTTGAAATTTTCTTTTTTTTTCAGCACAGACGGCTATGCCATTGTTAGACTATCGAGTCTTGATTTGTAAAAAGATCAGATTCAAAGATTCGGGGCGTAAACCCCCGAAAGAAAGCCCTTGGCCACGCCACTAGCAGGAGGATTGTCCAGCTCTGTTGCTTGTCCATGCAGCTGCAGTCTACCGGAGAGTTCGCTAACAAATAAAACGCCACAATCAAATGTATTTAGACGATTTATTGATGCAAAAGGGGGTTGAGGGTAGAGGGATGAAAGGATCGAGGATGGAGGGATGTTAGGGGTTGAGGGATGGTAAGGGTGAGGGGGGGTTGAATGAGTCTGGGTCGGTGGTTGTCTCGAGGAACCAGGGAATGGAGACTCAGGGTGGGGGTACTGTCTCGCTGATGAGGACTCTGCTTGACTCCATCTTAGCCCCTGGTTCCTGTACTGAAGGAGAAGAGTAAGGGGCTGGGAGGGTGAGATGAGACAACTAAGACATGCCAGAGAGGGAGCGGTCGTGGTTAGACGTGTATAAGGAACAGGAAGTTGAATGTTTGCTTGCGGCGTGGTCTTGTTCCCGAACTTTAACTCCATTTTGTTAACTAGCAGCTAGGCGGTGTCATCATTGAAATGTTTATTTGATTTTATTTTCTTATTTTGGCACGTGGAAGTAGGCGGGGGTGGAGAGAAAAGAATATTTGGAGAATTGTGATTCTGCTTGTGAGTTCGATGATCAAAATTGAACGCTCATTTCGATCGATTTTCTGTTTAGAATTGAAATCGTGACACATCCCTAATATTATATGCATCTTATATGCATCTTATATGCAATAATGCATCTCATCCCCATCCACTCAATACACATGCTAGTGCACATGCACTCTTCAACAAGTCCATGCTGGACGTGGACTGAGTTTATTTCTGTGAACTGAAAGAAAACTTGGCTTCTGTTCAACTTCTGCTTCTCTTTGCTAAAAGGCTCACACTTCTTGCTCTCTCCCACTGTGTTTTGGCTTCTGGAAGGGAGCTGTTGACTTGCATACTAGTTGATCTACTGTTGCACTGATCGCACTGGCAAAAAATACATGGAATACTGAGCTCCTCCTGGGACTGAAGAGGGCAAGACAAGTATAACCTCCACAGACTCCCTCTCACTGCAGGAGAAAGACAATGCCAGAATGCTGATTGATATGCTACTGCTGTCTGGGCTATGTTTCGGGGAGCAGAGTTATCAAGCGTGGCGAGATTGCAGAGGGAAAAGTTCTCTTTTGGGTGAAAGACGTCTGAAAGATACAACAAGTCATGCATTTCAAACTCAACCGATGTGATATGCTGCACAGGCGTTGGTGGCCATGCAGTGTGATACCGGTCCGCACCTGTTTACTGAGGTGAATGACAACTTTTCAGAACTGTCCGACATGCATGACCAATTCCTCCGATTCAGTTTACTAGCCTATATTTGTTCTTTTTCAAAGTTTCCTCAGCATTGCTCAACCATACTCGGAGGTAGACTCAGTTCTCAGTCTCTATCCGCCGTTGGCGCCGCTCACCAAACGTCTGGGAGCCGACACTAACTCGGAGGTGGAAAGTACTCAAGTACAAGTACCCAAGTACAAGCACGTAAGTCGTTCTTTTTTGGATTTGTACTTGTAGAGTACCGTAAAACTTCAAATAAATGCCAGGCTTTTATTTGAAGATTTACGGTATATTTATAATGCTATACTTTTACTTTTACTCTTGGTCACCACAGTACCACACCAATACAATAGCAGTGAGAGTGACACATGGGTGGCACTCCATGTTATGGACAGTTTTTACGGAATTGTCAGTCTTGTCATCAGTCCTGTCCTATTGTATTAGCAAACACTGCAACAGGAAGTGAACTGGGGTTCAATTTATGTTGTCAAGTTAAAACTGTCTATAGTGCTGCAGTGGGAATGATGCAGAGCAGAAGTGCATCCAAGTTTGCAGCAGTTGATCAAAGCAAAATTCAAGGCAGTTTCCCATAGAATGCATGCATGCAGTTTGAACACAACGCCCTTCGCCACTATGGCAGAAATAAAGATTAAATCAAGTTGCAGGACAAGCCTGATGTGATGAAAGATGACAGCAAAATAAAGGATTGCAAGTTTCTACCACTCAGTAGAGGTCTTCTCGGCACTGAATTTAATTGAAGTTCTGACAGCATCCATCATTTTAATTGGATCAAAGGGAAATAAGACCACGCTAAGGAACCGATCGCTGGTTTGGTGGTAGACACACACACACACACACACACACACACACACACACACACACACACACACACACACACACACACACACACACACACACACACACACACACACACACACACACACACACACACAAGGGAAGGTCATACTGTCAACCTGTAGAAACACTATACCGAAAGAAAATATAGGAGAAGATATATAACTTTATGAGTCAAGAAGAGAGACAAAAAGCAAAAATACAGCAACAGCATGATATCTACCTCTCTCAGGTCATACCTCCTCCTCCTCTCCTCTCCTTCCAATCCAATCCAACCAACCCACCTCCACCCCTCTGCTGCCATTTCAGTAGGCGCTCAGGTGGGAGCCTGAGGCATGGTGTGTGTGCATGTGCGTGCGTGTGTGTCTGTCTGTCTGTGTGTGTGTGTGTGTGTCTGTGCGTGCCTGTGTGTGAGTCTGTGCATGTGCGTGCGTGTGTCTGTCTGTCTGTGTGTGTGTGTCTGTGCGTGCGCGTGCCTGTGTGTGAGTCTGTGTGTGTGTGCGTGCGTAGGAGTCCACAGCTGCATGGCGCGTCTGCTTCCCCTGCCTGTAGACATGCTGCCATTCATCGCCTCATTAGCATAGAGGAGAGGAGAGGATGGGTGGAGGTAGCCTGCACAGACTGCAATCAGCTCTCTTTGGCTGTTTTTTTTTTTATGTGTCGCATTTCACATTCAAATTTGTACATGCTCCATAGCCTCCGGTGCTAAAAGTCAACACAGGCTGCCGGTTTCTTTTTACTTTTTCTTTTTTAGTGTAAATAAAACAACATGTCAACACACTTCAAGGGTGGTGGCAAGGAATGGATTGAATCCTAAATGAACCGACGTCCGGGTTCATTTGCCGGTTTCAAGTGCAAGGACAGTTGCAGAAGCACACGTTGATCTTACCTTGATGTCTGGAAAGTCCCGCCATGCTTACAGTAGCTACAGCGCCATCGATAGGCTACTGGAGTCTATGTTCTACACACTGGGCTGTTCTTCATTTCCATTGCATGTGACATACAGTAGGCCCAGTGTAGGAATTTAGCCAGGGGCCAGGGCAAAAATGCCCCCAAGAAATCCCAGAAAGCCCCTAAAAACCATGATCCAGGGGCAAAAATGTAACCAATATTTTGATAATTTTATTTTCATTCAATTCATTTCAATTCCATCTCTAACACACACACACTCGGCACCTGCAGGCTGGTTGCTAGAAGACGACGCGATGAAGAACACACTCACACAAACAGCGCTGTTGTTTACACTACGCTTTAGCAACTTAATGCACTTTATGCACAATTACTGTATACTATGCTTTAAAGTGCCCCCAAATTAAATTAAATCTCCTACACTGAGTAAGGCCTATATTTGGTATGATTAATTTTCTTGCTCTCACTGCCCACCTGAATTTGGGATCCATTCCAGTTTAGTACCGACCTTGTAGTGAATATTGATTTGTTGTTGATTTTGTTGTTGTAGCCTACAGCCTGCCTGAGATGGCCTGAAGGAGATGCTAGATACGTGTCATTGGTATCTATGAAGCAGCATAGCCTCAAGCTTATACTGTGATACATGGAGTGCAAAACAACTCCACTGCTATCGGTTTTTGAGCTTATTGTACACAGTGTCTATTTGCACCAGGTATAATAGACACACGGTAGCATATTCGGCTATTTACAGCCTATTAACGCTTGTGTGGTGTTACTGCCACTACTACTACTACTACTATTACTACTACCTACTACTACTAGTAGCCTACTACTGCTGCTGCTGCTGCTGCTGCTACTACTACTACTATATATAGGCTACTACTATACTGCCGCCACCACCACTACTGCTACTAAATACAGCTACCACCACCACAACCACCACCACTAGTACTACTGCTGCTACTTCTACTACTACTACTACTACTACTACTACTACTACCACTACTACTACTACTACTACCAGTGTTGGGCAAGTTACTTTCAAAATGTAATATACTACATATTACTAGTTACTTTCATTTGAAAGTAATAAGTTACTTTACAATATTACTTTCTGTGAAGAGTAACTCATTACTTATTACACTACTTTTGCATTACTTTCACCAAAATAACAGCAGCAGCAGAATGACATTGCCGCCCCGGAACCATCCCGAAAAATAATTTCAACCACCTTGAAATCGGTGTTAATAGTCCAAAATTCTAAATGTTATTATTTTTTTGTTATTGTCATCTATAGTGGTTATTTGCATAAAAACACACAGTTTGATTAGGAAATGATTGTATCTTTTTGAAATATGTGCTTTGATTTAATCAAATGTAACTCAATTTGTAACTTGAGTTACTTGACAAAGTAACTGGTATAATATTACTGAAATCCTATAAGTAATAAGTTATATTACTGAGTTACTGCTAAAAGTAATATATTACATGTAATATGTTACTTTTGTAATGAGTTACCCCCAACACTGACTACTACCACTACTACTACTACTACTGCTGCTGCTGCTGCTGCTGCTACTACTACTACTATATGCTACTACTATACTGCCGCCACCACCACTACTGCTACTAAATACAGCTACCACCACCACAACCACCACCACTAGTACTACTGCTGCTACTTCTACTACTACTACTACTACTACTACTACTACTACTACCACCACCACCACCACTATAATTAAAAACAATTATTTCTATTTAAAAGCAACTTTCACTGATCTTGTAAGAACATACTTTAACAAATAGACACCCACAGTGGCCCTGACCTCCTCCAAGATCCCAGTTAAAGGGTAGGAGAAGTTTTTTGTTGACTGGAGAGAAGAACAGGCAACTGCATCTTGATATGGGTGCGTCAGGTACTGAAGGGCTGAGGAGAGATAGCATGAAGCAGGCTGACATTTTTGTGTTTTGCATCCCAACCAAAACGGGCTCTCGTTAGGGTTATTATTGGCTTTTTCATTACTGTAGTTCTCATTTTCATATAGTTTGTGATTTTCTTTTGAATTTCAGATTGGTTTTAGTTACTTAGTTTTCAGTGTGACTTTGAGTTTAGTTTATTTACCCTAGTTTCAACTCTAGTTCTAGTAGGGTTGCTTCATTGATGTAGTTCTCTTACTATTTGAAGCACTGTTTCAACGGCAAGCTATAAAGCAGCAGGAGGTCATTTAAGTACAAGTCAGCTTGACAGATATTTGTGTGCCTTTGCATACAGTACCATCAGCTACCAGCATGTGTCCCCATCGGCGTCCATGTCCTGCCCGGCAGCAGAGAGGCTGTCCAGTGAGACACTCAGGAGACGTCATGACCTCACCGTGAGCTGTCACCGTCTGTCGCTTCAGTGTTGAGGAGGAGAATAGGAAATGGGAGCAGCGGTAATTGTGGGCCTTCTGGCTGGGGAGGCCCAAAGTTATCAATAAAAGCGATGCAGGAGTGGAAGTCCCCCTCTCCACCCTCTTTTCAGCTGTTATATGGATGGAGAGACTCAGGTTCCTGAGGACCAACTAACTCGGGAGATTTTTAGTTGTTTGGGACGCGTTTATTGTCCACCTCGACGAGGTTAGAGGCGATGGGTGACTCGAACCGGCTGGTCCGGCTGGCCCCTTATGAAACAATGATATATATTCTAGAAGCCATAAATATGTAAGATATCATCTTTGTTTATTTGGGGGGGGGGGGGGGGGGGGGGCATATAAAGTACATGTCTGGTAGCCTCCTCTTTTATTTTGTTTTGATTTATCTTGTTGTTATTGTTGTTTAATTTCAATGTTTCTCCCCTTTTCTTTCCTTTCTTTTCTTCTTTGTCTCACATTGTCCATGTGTTACCACAAAACGGAAAAACGGAAAAAAAAAAAAAAAAAAAAAGCGATCAAAGACAGTCATCAATAAGTAGCCTACATCAGATCATTAATAGCAGGTATACTACCATAGAGGCACTGGGCACCAAGCTTGTGTCATATTCTGCCAATCCATTGGCCTTTGTGCTGTCAAGAGGCAGAGAGACTTTATTTTACATAGTACTCAAATGATCGGCTGGTGTAAGTTTATACAGGAAAGGCTTCACAAATCCTTTCATGATGTCAAATGGAAATACATTTCCTAAGCAAATTTGTTTAGGGAAATGCCTGGAGACTTCGCTGACTTCATTGCTCCCTTGCTAATTTAACAAAAGCAATACAAAAATAAAATACAATTTTGTATTTTGGTTAGGCTGTTTCCTTCAGTTTTTTTTTATTATATATATTTCCCCCCAAAACAAATGAATACAGAAAGCGTCTCTGACACAACATTGAGTAACAAAGATTATACACACAAAAAACAAACAAACAAACAAAATACAGAAAAATCCCCACCCACTACCCTGATAGCATTAACTAAATTAAGCACATCACACACACAAACAAACAAACAAACACCTAAATATATATACACCAAGTAAATATATAATAAATAAACTAATAATTTCAAAATGGAGAAGAAAGGTACTTTATCTGTCGTTAGTATGTGATTTGTCAAGATTCATTCATGTTCATAGGGCTGGGCAATATATGACATCGCAACAAACATCTCAACATCAGCCCTGTCCCAACCATTGGTGCCCCCATGCACAAAACATCTACCATGGACATCATACATGAATGATCAGCAGTAATGTGGTTGGACTTGTCAAGTAGGGAAGTGAAAACAACATGGCTAGAGCTACATGTAGGGATGCATGATGGCATCGGCATGCCATCGGCCGACAAAGGCTTCAAAATGAGACATCTGCAAAGGTCCGAAACTAACTGTAATGGTGCTTTAATCATGCCCAATTGCTTGATGCTTAGATAAGTAAAAATGACATATTACATAATCCAAGTTGAAGTAGTATTCCAACTGTATTTTGCCCAGTGAATGTGTACATCTTGCACTGTACTTATGTGTGCATCTGCCAATCGACCGTCATGACAAGAGTGGGGAAACACTTTTCAGGGGTCTGGAATTAATCTGGTGCTTTTTTGTGTGTGAAGAGATCTGCCCACAGGGGGCATTACAGCGATATTTTATTTTTAGCCCTGCACTCACCGAGCCATCGTGACATCACCAGTGGGAAGCAGGGAAGGTATGCCGATGATGTCATTGATGATGTCCCACGAGTGAAATCACTGATGTGATGACATCAATATTCTTCTTCTTCTTCTTCTTCTGTGGTGTTTTATGGCAGTTGGCATCCTTTATGTTGCATTACCGTAGTGACATCACTGATGACATCACAATTACTCAAGTGACATCACCCTATCAGTCTAATCTTATCTTTCTTCATCTTTCTTATATTGTACTTCCTCCGGTCTGTGGGCAGGCCCGGAGCAGAGTATTAAGTAGAGTAGTACTTACTACTTAGTAGTAAGTAGAGTATTTTATATACGACTTAAAACATGACTTTAGAGGGTCTTTAATGTTAGTTTTCATTGTGAATTAGAAATTGGTCAGCAGGCTCGCTCGGGACCCCAGATGTGGCCCGCGGCCCGCAAGTTGAGTATCACTGCTTTCGAGACTTTATTTTACATAGTACTCAAATGATGGGCTGGTGTGAGTTTATACAGGACAGGCTTCACAAATCCTTTCACAAGATCAAATGGAAATACATTTCCTAAACAAAATTATCTAGGGAAATGCCTGGGGACTTCGCTGACTTCACCCCTTGCTAATTTAACAAAGGCAATAAAAAATAAAACTAAATTATTTTAGGATGGTTAGGCTGTTTCTTTTGAGTAATATGAGTTGAAGTAGTAAATAAAGGGTTACATCTGTATGGTGTGTTACTACTGGAAAACATTAGAGGTCTGTATTACTATAAAAAGTTTATAGCTTAAAGTTTAAACGTTCAAGCTTTGTTTGATAACTGTGTAACTCATTGTATGACTGGTGCTACGTTGTGTGAAATTGTTTGGGAAGCAGTCAGGCGGTTTCAGTGACATTGGTGACATAAGTGCAAGTTTAACAAAAGCACTTTCTAAATGTATACTGTTTTTGGCAATCATGCAAGTATGCTATTTCATCAACATTCTTACCCACTGCCGCTGTCAAGGATTGCATGTGTAGAGTGACCAGCCACATGGCTGCTCACTCTACACATGCACACACACATGCACACTCTACACATGTACACGGACTTCGCGGAGGCAACCACCCTCCTCGCCTCCACGTCATACATTAAAATTGTTTAGAACACGGCTCTCTTGAATACTCGATTCTGATTGGTCAATCAACAAGATTCACCGGTCATTATTTCTCGACAACCGACCGCTGCTCTGCCACACCTGGATTAATCAGTTGATAAGAGCCTTTTGTCAGCAAGACACTACTAATTAGGCCAACCAGTTGCAGCTGTGGTGTCTTGTGTGCCAATTATGAATGAAACCGCTTTGTCGTTGAAAACGCTATTAAAAAATCTATTTGAATAATTATTTTTGTCAGATTATTGAATGATTTAGTTGTAGGCCGTGTTCTAAGCGGGATAATGGATAGTGAGCCGGTGATTACTGGAAATAATGACCTTCAGGTGAATGATTAAGCCCTCCGCTGCGCGTCGGGCTCAATATCACCTGTCGGTCATTATTTCGCCAGTAATCACCGGCTCACTATTCATTATCCCTTACTTAACACACACCTAGTCGTTGATTATCCCTTACTTAACGCACACCTAGTCGTTGATTATCGATTTACTTAAACTTGGAGAGTATCTCCACCTTGTATCTCTGCCTCCTGACAGTCCCCTGTCGCTGCGTGTACTTGCCGTCATGCAGCTCACGAACAATTCAATTTCAATCATGAGAGACTAGTAGAAAGTTTAACAAGCTTTAATGATACAACAAATTCATTTTGGCGTATGACTCCATGATATGATGACGCTCTCCTGAGATGATGAGAGGGCGTCGTCAGTGAAGAATAGGATAGGAAATCCCCCATAGGGAGTTCTCCAATCAGGAGTCATGACGATGGTGGTGGTCAGGGGAGGAGGTGGGGCGAAAAACAACTGCCTCAGCGATGATGATCAGCAACTGAGAATGACACATGGCACATACACAGCACATAGCAAACAGAGTAAAACGGACCCTGATATACTACGCTGATTAGGTGATTGGGATCAGCTGGAAAGGAATAGCTTGGGCTTGGTTATTGCCACATGTGTGGTAAACTGTGAATGGGTGAGGAGACAGCATCAGAGAAAGGGGGAGAGCCTAACAATTAATACAACCTCAAAGAAAGGGGGCGTGCACTGTGATATGACCTGGACTGGGTGTTAGCTGTTAAGTAGACTTCATTATTGAAAATAGTCCAAGACATTATTAGTGTGACTACATTGTAACACATTTAAAACGAGTCACTATCTTACCACATTGCCCCACTTCATTCATTAATATATGTCCCACAAACTGGACTGCAGAAGATCACCAAATAACTATTCAATCCCCAAACTTAATCTAATATTTAATGGGGATCTAAAATTGACTGATGATCCTGTAAATAATGTGCCAACCTGACCAGAAGAATATGTGCTTTGACTCAAGCTGCAGGTGTAGGAAATCATCCTGTTTTTTATTTGTTATCAAATATTTTTTCTTTTATTCGCTCTTGTCTTAGAACATGTAACAATATAATAAATTAAAAAAACAGTATGAATAGACAATAATGTATACATTCAGTATACATTCAGTACGTCCCAAAAAGAAGGAAAAATAACCACAACGAAAAGGACAAACATATCAGGAAATCATCCTGTTAAAGACAATTCCCAAGCAATCATTGAATAAAAAGACAAAATAATTTGCCACGAGAACGTTTATTTTATTCTCTCTCTCTCTCTCTCTCTCTCTCTTTCTCTCTCTCTCTCTCTCTCTCTCTCTCTCTCTCTCTCTTTCTTTCTCTCTCTCTCTCTCTCTCTCTCTCTCTTCCCTTTAGAGTCACTCTTAGCCCTTGAGGTGATCAAGTCTTGCTGGAGAGACAATACAGTGCAACCAAAACAAAATAAAATGCTTTGAATGTCCATCTGGAGATGATTTGTTTGGGAGACACAGGCGGTGTTTGGATGTCTCAAGCATGGTCTTAGGTCTTGTTTATAGAGACATGCAAAAGTCCCGTCTGTCTCCAGCCTCGTGACTGAGTATGAAGGCTTCTGCTATTGGTCTAAAAGTGTGTATAAACACAGCAGATAGATCCCCAGACTATCAGACAGAGCCCAAGAGAAAGAAGAGCAGACCACAATCTCTCATCGCTCGCAGCAAAACACTGAAGCAGCATGGAGGCCACTTTACTCAAGGTGCTCCTTGTTTCGAGCGCATGGGGTTTGTCTGCAAAACATGTCTATATCGACAAATACATGACCTGGCCGAGTGCTCAGGCGTACTGCAGGAAGTACTTCACTGACCTGTCTCCCATCAGCACTGCGAGTAGTGAGAAGCTGTTCAGACAGGCAGTAGGTAAAGATGTCCCTCCTGGATGGATCGGTCTCCACCGAGAACCCAGCAACAACCTTGATGCTTGGAAGTGGTCAGGAGGGGGAAACCTTACATACCTAAACTGGGATGAAGGACTACCAAATCCTGAACCTCGTGCTTACTATGGGTATTGGACTACTAATGGATGGGCTAATCATGCTTACTACTGGGACAAACGCCGCTTTTTCTGCCTGAACCTGGTGGTGGTGGAGGAGAAGAAGTCCTGGGAGGAGGCTCTGGAGCACTGCAGAGAACATCACACTGAGCTCACCAGCCTGGTCTCTGAGACTGAGCGTCTTCTGGCCAAGAGGGAGATCCAGGAAGCCCAGACCACCGAGCGCGTGTGGACCGGCCTGCGTTACCTGGGAAACCGCTGGCTGTGGGTGAACGGCGAGCCTCTGGAGAACCAGACATGGTCCCAAGGAGGAGATCAAGACCACCTGTGTCCAACCTGGAGTCACCGCTGTGGAGCTTTGACCAAAGAGGGACTGTTGGAAAACTGGGACTGCCTGGAGAAACTCAGCTTCATCTGCTACTGAGTGACAACAAGTGCATGTAAAATATGAAGCGATATCATACAGCTAGCTATAGGTTTCACATAATGTTGTATAGTTAGTACTTGGGGTTTGTAATGTTATAGATGTCATCATTGGTACAGTAGATGATGTGTCATATAGTTTTAGTCACTTGGAACTCTGTGACTGATCCAAATATATATTGGACTGCACTAAAGTACCATTAGTATATTGAGGCTAATTTTTGTGCATATTGTTGACTGTGGAACCATAGAAAATCCCATGTAATTACAAAATGAGTATCCATAATATTAACAAAGCCAAATTAATATTTTGATCAATGTATCTTTTTCTGATATAATAAAAAGGAAAGTTAACATTGCCTTTTTTGTATCTGTGTTCAGAAAACCTAATAAAAAGTAAATTCACAAAATCGCCTTTTTTCTTAAGCTCGGAAGTTGCACGATAATAAAAAGAAATATAATAATAAACCATGATTTCTTGTTTTAACAAATATACACCAACCATGTCAATGGTGCAGACAGCTCCAACAGTGGGCCTGAGCTCCTTCAAAATCCCAGTGACATCTAAAGAGCAGGACAGAAGGAGTTTAGGTTGACTGGAGGGAAGAAGAAACAGTGGGTTATTGATATGAAGCAGGAAATTAAAATTTTGCGTTTTGCAACCATAACCAGCTCATTAGGGTTATTTTTTGCTTTTTCTTTAGTTTTCATTTTCATATTACTTTGTGATTGTCAGTTTCACATTAGTTTCCAGTGTGGCTTTGGTAGGTTTAGTTTATTTTCAGTTTCAGCTCTAGGTCTAGTATTAGTGATAGGGTTGGTTCATTAACAGCCAGTTCTCTTACTATTTGAAGCACTGTTTCACTGAAACGGCAACCTATAAAGCAGCAGGAGGTCATTTAAGTACAAGTCAGTCAGCTTGACAGATATTTGTGTCACTTTGCATACAGTACCATCAGCTACCAGCATGTGTCCATCTCTCTGAGACTGTCCCATCAGCCTCCACACACCCTGCCAGGCAGCAGAGAGGCTGTCCAGTGACAGTCAGTACCTCGCATGCCCTCTAGGCCCTAGAGTCTATAAACTTATATCTTTTGTTCTGCTATTGTTCTACTGTGTGCAAATAAATAAATAAATAAATAAATAAATAAATAAATAAATAAATAAATAAATAAATAAATAAATAAATAAATACATGCGCACTCGAGGGATGTCATGACCTCACCGCGAGCTGTCACCCTCTGTCACCTCAGTGTTTTTTTTCACTTTCACAGCATGGTAGTCATGTGGCCTCGCGGCGTCGCTATGACGACCAGTTATGGGGGGTGAGTAGTACCTGTAAGTACTATTTGCGGTGGAAAACCAACAGGTAGCTATATTATCAAGAGCGAGTAGAGTAGAGTAGAGTAGAATAGAGACAATACTATGCGCTTCAAATGCGCCCTTATGTGAAGGAACCAAAGACAGGGTTTCTCAGTAGTGAGTTGTCCAAACAAGACAAGAAGATGTGAATTCATTCTGTTTATCAGTGGCAGGCCATTGTTTAATTACGCTGCGTTAGATGTGTTCCAAAGCACACGCAGTAAGCAAATAATGTAACAAGATAGATTTTCATACTGTATAGTGGCGTCTCGTGTGTTTCAGTGCTATTTAAAGTTTGGCCATAAATTAAGCAGCGATGCATTATTCATGATGGCACTTCTACACTCTCCCGGAGGATTTTATGCTAAGTGGAGAGTCATCTCTCTCTCTCTCTCTCTCTCTCTCTCCCTGCCTCTCTCTCTCTCCCTCTCTCTCTCTCTCTCTCTCCCTGCCTCTCTCTCTCTCTCTCTCCCTCTCCCTCTCCCTCTCTCTCTCTCCCTCCCTCTCTCTCTCTCCCCCTCTCTCTCTCTCGCTCATGGCAACTGACTACATTATCTCGCTAATGGTCTGAGTCAATGAGTCACTCTCACACTCCGGTACATATGTCAAAGCCAGGGGATCATACAGGTTGTGGAGACGAAGTGAGCGGCAAATTAATTGTCTCCTCAAAATACAGGATGTTGCTCTGAAACTGAACAAGCAACATTCCCAACAGCCAACGTTCAACATACTGTCTTTCTATAATTAGCAAAAAGCTTAACTCTGCATTCACACCCGTCGTGAAAAATCGCGTTACTCGCTCGAGTTTTACCGTGCAATTTCTTTGCAAGATGAAAAGTTGAAAAATGTCAACTTGAGCGAATAACCGGCTAAAGGCAAATATCGCGTCATTCGCGCCATGAAATGTGGCTTCATTCGCCTCATTCGCACTGGCTGGGGTGAAATGCCGTGTTTGCAGTGACTATATAATGACGTGCAGGGACGTGCAGAGAACATTAGAGGGGCAGGGGCTCAAATTCATAAAAGGGCACTACAGCCGCCGTCCGGAGGGCCGCGGCGGAAATTTGAGGCAATTTGAAGGCCAATTTAGAGGTATAACTCATTTTAAATATTCCGATTTTAACCAGATTTAGAGGAATATCTCATTTTAGGATGAGACTTTGACAAACATACATACCTGATTCACGTTGACTGACTGATATATCTGTCAGACTGTGTGCGCCTGTGCTGCTGCTGTCCGTCTGCATGGTTGCTCTGGCTGAGTAGAGTGCGCACTGCTGGAGTGGGTGGGGACAGGCCACGTGCGTTTTTGGGTTGGTGCCTTCAGGGGCGGTTTAGAAAAACACTGCTCCATGCAGAGGCCTATTACAAATGGTGCATTCAAGGCCAAGAGAGCTCGGAAAAGGCATTTCTCTTTGAATGCTGCCTTCAGTGATGGCATGGAAAGGGCAATTTCCATACAAAGCACCATTAGAAATGCATTCATGGTCAGGAAAGGGCACTTTTTATTTTATTTTTTCATGTGTCTGAGCTGTTTGTTTTGTGCATGTGTTGTTGGAATGAAAATGAAAAATGTATTATAAAAAAAAAAGAAGAAGAAGAAAAAAAAAGAAAAAAAAAGGGCACTTTTTACAGACCGAAAAAAAGGCAGGGGCTCAAGCCCCCTTTCATGTCTATGTGTGCACGTGCCTGATGACGTGTCATCTCGCCACGCAAATTTGTGAAATCGCCTTTGGTCTTGTTGGAATTGATCCAAGTTTCCTTAAGGTCAAAGTTCCTCCTCATAAAAGCAGGAGGGGAAAATGGTTTGCAGACAGGTCCCCTGTCCCCATTTGACATTTCTGCTGAGGTCACACACAAAAGTGTCGACAGTTCAGTTATCTAAAAGTAAGATGGACGTTTATTTCCATGCCTATTGTGGTTAAGAGGTGTTGCGTCGTCTCTCGTCTCAGTAAAGGCGTTGTGGTTAAGGTGCCGTCTTTTAGTCCCCATGAAGACATAAAGAACAGAGGTTAAGCATGCATGGTTTAACCACAGGGTTTTTCCACTAGTTTCGTTATACGCCTGTGACGCATGATATGCATTTTGAGAGCTGACGCCTGTGACGTATGAGATGCTGAATGTGTGTGTGTAGGTGTGTGCACAGGATGTTCTCTGAGTGTGTGCGTGTATGTGTGTGCGCAGGACGTTCTGTGTGCATATGTATGTATGTGCACGTACACAGTTTGAGCCACCTGTTTGCACACCCCCCAGGAAGATAAGCACCCAATGAGAATAGCGAAATTGGCAATCTGCATACCCACACATGGAAACTCCCCTATTAAGATCCAGCCTCTAATTTGATTGTATATAAACCACTGCTTGATGAAATAAAGATTGCTTCTTCATCGGAGGAGACCTGAATTCAGTCCAAGGCTTGGTGTCGTTTGTTCTCTTTTCACTTTCACTCTCCACCAGAATTAACGAACACGGGAAATTGAGTCATCTTTGATTGCAATCCTTTTTCCATCTAATTGATTGGTCAACTTTGCTAATTTCTAATAGTTTCAGAGTCAGTGCTAACTTAGAGCACTATCAACAGACTTCTGAAACTGTGTGTAATTGAAAGTGATATTTAAAAGAACTGTTAGCACACGCTAACGAGTGACTATCGGTGTTGCACGGTCACAGTGTTTGGGAGAACATCCTGGAAAGCATTTCTGGATGGTTCTAAAACCCTATACAATCGAGCGGTGAGAGCTGGTTACCGAGGTATGAAACAAAGTGTGAAACTCGGCCAGTAACCAGTAAACTCACTAGAAGTTTCTTGATTGAACACTAAGGTTCTGAGCATTGCGACTCAAAATCACTTTTATTACTGGCGTGTGTTAAGCCCAGAGGTTGCAGGGTTTGACCAGGGAGGGCACAGAAGAGGTCCTCAGAAGCTGGAAGATAACTAAACAACTCTGGCAGGAGAAATAAATAGCTGTGCTTAGTAATTATTTCTTAAAGAGGATAATATTTAGAGCTGTTTTTCCTAAAGCGCGAGAATGTGGGGTAATAGGAGAGTACATTTAAAAATGACGACATAAGTTTTTTTTTGAATGTGAAAGTGAAATTTGGCACGCTGCTGTGTGTAGAGTGAGTAGTTTAGCACACACACACACACTTGGATACCTTAAGTTAGGAGTCACAGTCGTTCCTTTCCTCATTCAGGTATCCGGCTTCGAATGGGACACAGATGCCAATCTCAGGCAGAGATAATGTTATTTTGAATGTTTTTAAGCTTAGTTATGCTCATGTGCAAGATTATGGATGTCGAAAGTCAAGTATGTAGTATGTTCCTCAGTTTTCTGATATTTAATCATGTAATATGTATTTTCATCTTGAAATACATTATGCTAATTCAATTATATATTTTATTATGTTTTAAATATGTTATTTTTGAAATACACATTTTGATGCTCTATTGTTTCATGTGACCTCTGCTCCACTGTCATCGGGCGGTGTTTTGCTGCAAAGATCTCTTGCAGGGTCTCCTGCAAGCGTATGGTGCAGCTCACCGGGGCCAAAAGTTCATTCAGGCGTATATCAGTCGCTATCGAAACTAACAGACGTCTGTATGTATTTGATGTGGTTTTGACCGCATGGAAAGAAGCGCATCGTGTAGATTATCCAGCAAACGAAGATGTCTCTAAAAAGCCCGTAGAAAAGAGGGGGGGGAGTTTCCACATCCTGCCCACAATAAAACCTGCAGCTACTTGTGTCTAGAGGGTCACCGAAAGATCACTTTTAACAGTTCATTAACTCTCACCTAATTAAGTTAAAATTAGGATAAAATAATAGAAAGCATGTGTGTATTAATCTTTTCTTCCATAGGTGAATTGATTTAACAAATAACATATTGTAACGTATCGTGATACGCCAAGGAACGGAGAGTTGTAGTTGGTACAGGTTAAGATGCTTATATTCAGCAGTTGCAGAAGGGAAATCAGAGTGAGGAAGCCTTTAGGGCAGTCCACCAGCAGCTCAAAGCAAAACGCTGGACCAATCGTTGAGAGACAGATGCTGTTGCTCAGACTAGAAAGAGGGATTGATAGGATTTCTCACGTTCCTTTCCTCATTCAGGTATCCGGCTTCGAATGGGACACAGATGCCAATCTCAGGCAGAGATAATGTTATTTTGAATGTTTTTAAGCTTAGTTATGCTCATGTGCAAGATTATGGATGTCGAAAGTCAAGTATGTAGTATGTTCCTCAGTTTTCTGATATTTAATCATGTAATATGTATTTTCATCTTGAAATACATTATGCTAATTCAATTATATATTTTATTATGTTTTAAATATGTTATTTTTGAAATACACATTTTGATGCTCTATTGTTTCATGTGACCTCTGCTCCACTGTCATCGGGCGGTGTTTTGCTGCAAAGATCTCTTGCAGGGTCTCCTGCAAGCGTATGGTGCAGCTCACCGGGGCCAAAAGTTCATTCAGGCGTATATCAGTCGCTATCGAAACTAACAGACGTCTGTATGTATTTGATGTGGTTTTGACCGCATGGAAAGAAGCGCATCGTGTAGATTATCCAGCAAACGAAGATGTCTCTAAAAAGCCCGTAGAAAAGAGGGGGGGGAGTTTCCACATCCTGCCCACAATAAAACCTGCAGCTACTTGTGTCTAGAGGGTCACCGAAAGATCACTTTTAACAGTTCATTAACTCTCACCTAATGTTATCTAAAAGTAAGATGGACGTTTATTTCCATGCCTATTGTGGTTAAGAGGTGTTGCGTCGTCTCTCGTCTCAGTAAAGGCGTTGTGGTTAAGGTGCCGTCTTTTAGTCCCCATGAAGACATAAAGAACAGAGGTTAAGCATGCATGGTTTAACCACAGGGTTTTTCCACTAGTTTCGTTATACGCCTGTGACGCATGATATGCATTTTGAGAGCTGACGCCTGTGACGTATGAGATGCTGAATGTGTGTGTGTAGGTGTGTGCACAGGATGTTCTCTGAGTGTGTGCGTGTATGTGTGTGCGCAGGACGTTCTGTGTGCATATGTATGTATGTGCACGTACACAGTTTGAGCCACCTGTTTGCACACCCCCCAGGAAGATAAGCACCCAATGAGAATAGCGAAATTGGCAATCTGCATACCCACACATGGAAACTCCCCTATTAAGATCCAGCCTCTAATTTGATTGTATATAAACCACTGCTTGATGAAATAAAGATTGCTTCTTCATCGGAGGAGACCTGAATTCAGTCCAAGGCTTGGTGTCGTTTGTTCTCTTTTCACTTTCACTCTCCACCAGAATTAACGGTCTGAACACAGCGCAAGAGTTACACTCTGCTAGACCGATTCTGTAAGAAGAAAGCAACAGAACCTAACAGTGGGGGGTTCCTCCACCCCCCAACTACAAAACATGCAGAAGATCGTCATCTGACCAGCGGCAGTTGGACGAAGTTGGTCCCCAGGCGCCTCACTGCAGCTGTCCACCGCCCCGCCCCTGGCCCGAACCATGGAGGACGAGCCAGGATGGGTCAAACACGGAGGACATCATTTGACGGCGCCTCCAAACGTGTGTGTGTGTGTGTGTACTGGCCACCGTACACGTGTGTGCATGCCACAGTGTTTGTGACAAATAAAGGCGGGGTTTGTCCATCCGGTTTAATCTTCATCTTTAATCTTTATTCATAATTCCTATTCACCGGAAGCTTCCCTCTAATTTGCCTGCAAACTAAAGGTGTAAAACAAACTTCCTCCTGGACATTTTGTGCAACCAAGTCCAGCCAAAGTGTGAGCGGTGAAATAAAAAGCAATAGAAAGAAAGACATTAAAAACAAAACATCAACCATTTTCTCTGTGCGCGTGGGAGAGAGGACAGGTGAGGGCAGTAAATGTGTAGTTGTGAATGTAGCATGGTGTTCCTCTCAGTGGGGGCAGGGGGGTGGATAGTGGACACAGGAGGCTGCTTACCGGCGGAGCTCTCCGTAGGTACACTGAAAGGAGGGACAAAGTGTTGACAGCAATTTCACTGCAGGGGTGGAGCACACAGAGAGAGAGAGAGAGAGCGAGCACACACACAGAGAGAGAGAGAGAGAGAGAGAGAGAGCGAGCGCCTCACACACACAGAGGGAGAGAGAGAGCGAGCACACACAGAGAGAGAGAGAGAGAGCGAGCACACACACAGAGAGAGAGAGAGAGAGAGAGAGAGAGAGAGAGAGAGCACACACAGAGAGAGAGAGAGTGCCTCACACACACAGAGGGACAGAGAGAGAGAGAGAGAGAGAGCACACACACAGAGAGAGAGAGAGCGCCCCAGGTGGGCCGGCCCGTACACACTGTCTGATTGCAGTAAATTGTGGTGCTGTTTTTAGTACACAAACACAACCTCACATGGTGTGTCTGGCTGCTTCCTTCACTGGGCAGACTCGCTGAAGACAGAGGGAAGACAGATCGAGCCTACTGGTGCGTATGATGGTTTTAACACTAAGGTAAGTAGTAACATAATCTTTCAATTAAGCTGTGTTCACACCGAGATATTTATTTTTCTCTCTGTCGCTCGATTCAACCCTTTGGAATCGCTCTGTCGCTCTGTTTAAATCGCTCGTCAACAGGCACAAGAATTGACGGACATCTGGGGGCTATAACGTTACGCAATGTCATGATATTTGTCCACTACGAGCCACCGTAGTTGTTTACAAGCTAAGCCTATCAGCGTGCTCCTAACGCGAGCTCTATACCGGTAGTACAGACTTCACTTCATGTCAGCTGTCAGCCTGTCAATCAGCTGTCAATGCGGTTTGTTGTCACACAATAAACCAGCGGTTTGTTCCAAGCAGTGGGCAACAGAATTAGGTAATGTATGAAGCCAGTCGTGAAATTCCATTAATTCGAAAAGTCCGCAGGGGGGCGCACGTCAGGTCCGGAAGTGACGACACGTACATTGGCTCCAATGTAAAAATGAGCCGACTTCTCTCTCGTTCTGTGTCTTAAATAAACATTTTCCGAATGAGCTTATGGTCTGAATAAACAATTTTAAGTCTTTTTCATGCTCCCCTGGGCTCCGTTTTCTAAATTATGGTCCCATTTCGAGTAAAAGAGCCGATAAAAATTATAACTTTGGGGGCGGGATTTTCTTTGATTTACACCAGCCACAGGAAATCAGATGATCCCAACCAGTTGCCAAGGCAGGCTAGCTAGCTAGCAACGTAGCCAGAGATAAAAGTAAAATAACAGAAACAGCGTTACCCTTATGATATTTTAATGATGTTAGTAGACACACGTAACAGTATAGATCCCCGTGATGAGGTATGTTGATCAAAAGAACACCTAAAACGCTATATCGAAATCGGGTTTTAGTGGACGGGCAGCTCTGAAGCCCCTTCAGAGCTGATCTGCGGCTAGCTAGCTAGCAACAGTATAGAGCCCCCGAGGTCTGTTGATCAAAAGAACACCTAACGCTATATCGTTATGTAATGTGACTTGTGACATGATCACCACATTTCAATAAATATAACGTTTTTGCACATTTGAATGCTGCTGGTCGTTTGTGTAACGCTGTATATATTGGACATTTAAAGCTGATACACAATTGTGTTGAGGTAATTCCACAAAGCTCAGTTAAAAATATAACGTGTAACACCAATGGAAGGATGGGTAACATTACCTAACGTCATCCAGGCTATAAACGTAAGGCTATTATGAAACGCTGATTCAGACGTTACAATAATATGATATAATATGAGCCAGTTAGCCTATAGCTAGAGAGAGTAATTTCAGACCACCAGATATCACCATATTTCATTTCAATAAATATAAAGCATTCGTTGATTGAAGCAGACTCAGACTGCTGGTCGGTTAAGTTTCTCCGTCGTCCAATCCTTGGTTTGTGTTCACTCGACATCAACAATCTTATACATGATAATATACAACAAGGCTATCTTTGTTGACAATGTTTATTGACAAAAGCATTAAAACAAGCAAATATAACAATATTCTCCGGTCACTGGCAGATAGCTACAATTGTTCAAAGCAAATCTCTCATGTCAGCATTTGGCTTGTGTGTTATTGCAATTTCCTATGTTGAAACAACTGATCAGCAGTAACGTGTATAGTTAATCTCAGGAGAACAGAATATTATAGCTTTGATCTTCAAATCATGATCCTCTGTTGTGTGTCCCATCTGGTACTGGACAGCAGCTACCCCCTGGAAGAAACGAATTAGACACTGTTAATCACTGTATAACGTTAACGTTTGCTTACCCAACACTACGTGCGATTGGTAAATACTGTAAATGCAGAGGTGGATAACTATCCAGAGGAGTTGAACCCCCAGCTTGTTCCCCCTCATCTAACGTTAGCTAGATATATAACGCTATTAGCTGGTAGATCATATGAGTATGCTTTGAGTCTGCCTCATCTCAAAGAGGTAACCTAGGTAAACAGAACTGCGTTTGTTTTCTGTCTACGTCCGAATCTGTGCAGCATGCAATACTGTTTAACGTTGTATAACGTTAACTTATGCTACTCTAGTCTAACGTCCTCCTGTAATGACAAATGGACATGTAGCTAGCGTTAATGTCATGCTATGCAATTAGCGTTACGTTAGAAAATAAGATTACCTCGATTTTGTGGAAGATGCAAGCGGCAGGCTGGTGACGCAGCGCGAGGTCTGGAGGAAATAATACTCTGGTTTTTCTTCGGGCTATTGTATTCACTGTGACAGCAATGGAGCAAGGCTAGCAATAGCAACTAACGTTAACAACATTTGTTAGCCAAGCTAACGGCTAGCAGGGAAAATAACATGAACAAGATGGATGCCGTGGCGGAGGAAACCGGAAACCCTTCCCCGAGTCCCGTCCACGGTCCACGCTCACGCCCTTTCCTGTTTTCCCGGCTCCAGGTTTGAACAGATTTCCCACAATGCAACAGGAAAATCCATTCATCCAATCAAACGAAATCAAACAATATCGGGAAGTGAGCTTCATTTTGCCGTGTCAAAAACATATAGCTAAGGTGGTCCATATTATGTACTGTCAATGGTTCCAAGCCAGTGTGATCCTTGACTCACTCTCACACGGCAGCCAATCAGCGGTGAACAGCGAGCGACTGATGCCAGCGTAATTTCGCTCAAGTTGGGATATTTCGTCTTGGGCGACGAGCGAATTTTCTCCCTATCGCTCTGTCTCTGTCGCTCGGACGCCCAGCGGTTTTTCTCCCGGGCGAATATACGCTCAATCGCTCGTTTGCATTGACTTTGTGTGTAAACTTGATGCCAGCGAAAAACTTTAATAGGTCGGTGTGAACCCAGCTTTAGTGCTTTTTGTCATTCGATATCATAGGTGTTTGGGACTATAGGAGGTTTGCTTAAGTGTTGAATCTCAATTCGGGTGACAGAGGCATCTGTAAAATGCATAATTAATGTGTCTGTACTTGACTATAATTCTCAAATACACGTGTGATGTCATTTTGCCATAGAAAATAAAGTGCTTTCCATGCTGCACCGGCTCTATTGCTACACGAACAATCTCTTATGAAACAAAATGCACTCTTCCAATTTGACAATTTGCATTTTACAATCACACTTTCTGCCTTTTTTATCAGCGAGCAAAAAGCCGAGAACACTTAAAGCGATTACGGCAAATACATCGCATGAATAAAATGATGAAGCATGGCCGTTCTAATAGGCTGCGACATCTCATCTAAGATCTCCCTCTCCGTCTAACAGTGCACTCTTATTTTCCAGAGAGAAAAGTATGTTCCTCCTATCTCATCAATCTCGCTTATGCAGATGAGTGTCTTAATTTGGTTAGGGGCAGAGTCATGTGGGAGATAGGAGAAAGTACAATCTTGTTTACTTGAATGGGGGGAATGTTTTCAGCCCAGTTAACCAATGACGGAGGCTCATTTGGTCATGCTACTACAACCAGGAAGTGGGTTACTAATGCAACATCAATTTGACCACAGCGTAAGAAAGATCAAGCTCTTGCTGTGTCACATGATCTAAAATGGAAGCAGTAGCCTGTTTACAGTATACAAATCTTCAATGGATCTATTTTCAAGTACCTAAGGTGGCATGAAATTCACTTACTGAAGCAACAGCCTGATGCCATAACAAAACACAGACAATGAGGTCTATTTGACTATTTTATGTGTCACTATGCACAAAAATGATATTTTATTTATTTTTATTTATTTATTTTACCTTTATTTATACAGGGAGAGTCCCTTGAGAGCAAGCTCTCATTTACAAGGGAGCCCTGGTGTACAAAGAACATATACAGCAGTTACAAAATTACAGGTTAACACAGCAGACAATAACAAGCATCAAGAGCATAATTAAATAATTTCAAATAAAACATGAACACACCTTGCGAGGAATGCTTTCTAAAAGTGCTTTAAAAGAAGCAAGCGGGATCAAATTATCCATTTTTAAGTTTTCCTGGAGCACATTCCATCTGTTGGGGGCGAACCAAGAAAAAGCGGTCTTTCCTTGTTCGGTTCGCACCCGTGGGACAGACAGTCTGATATAGGACCGCGATCGTGTTTGATAACCTCCACTGTTACAAGAAAGGAGTGCGGATAAGTAAGGTGGAAGTTTCCCAATTAATGCTTTATAAATAAATATCAGACAGTGCTGATCTCTACGCTCCGACAGGGAGGACCAACCCACATTTTCGTACAGAATACAATGATGTGTACTGAAAGCATCACCTGTAACAAAACGCAGAGCGCTATGATATACAGCATCAAGAGGCTTTAAGACGGATGGAGAGGCATACATGTAAATCACATCACCATAATCAAAAACTGACATTATCAAAGATTGGACAACAGTTTTTCTGGCCAATAGTAAAAAACAAGACTTGTTTCTATACAAAAAGCCGATTTTTCTCCTCAAATTCTTTGTGAGATGTTCTACATGTACATGAAAAGAAAGTTTGGTGTCCAACCAAATACCAAGATACTTATAAGAATGGACTAATTGAATTTGGTCGCCTTGAAGCGTACGGATACACAAATTATCATTTCTGTTTAAAGATCTTGAGAACAACATCCACTTTGTCTTAGTGGAGTTCAAAACTAATTTAAGATCGAACAGGGACCGTTGCAACGAATCAAAAGCGGCCTGCAAAGATAAGACGGCCTGTGCCGGGGTGGGTCCAAAACAATATAAGATTGTGTCGTCCGCGTAATAATGGACATTGCAGAGATCAGAAGGAAGAAAAATGTTATTTATATAAAGAGTGAACAGGATAGGCCCGGAAATGGAACCTTGGGGCACGCCCTTCCCGACGTCCAATGAAATGGATTTGATATTTTCCGCCATTACAGACTGTTTCCTTCCAGTCAGATAGTTAGTAAACCATCTGACTGAGGGGTCGTCTAATCCGATGGCGGACAACTGAGCAATCAGGATGTTGTGATCTACTGTATCGAAGGCCTTGGAGAGGTCTACAAAGAGAGCCGCACAGTGCTGGCGGCTATCCAGGCCATTCAGAATGTTATTCAAAACAAGGGATGTGGCAGTGACCGTGCTATGGCCGGGTCTAAAACCAGATTGATGAGGCTGAAGAATGTTGTAAGTATCTAGAAATGCACGGAGCTGTACATTCGCCAAGGTTTCAAGCACCTTGGCAAGGCAGCACAATTTAGAAATGGGACGGTAATTATTTAGATCGCTCAAGTCACCACCTTTAAAGAGGGGTGTAACTTGAGCGGTTTTCCATATGGCCGGGATCTCGCCCGTGACAAATGTTAAATTAAATATATGGGCAATTGAGGGGGCGACCAGGTCAGCGCCAAGGCGTAAAAGGAACGGTGGAATGTCGTCCTCACCCTTGGATTTCCTGGTATTCAATTTGGAGAGAGCCTCATAAACTTCATGACTACTTACTGGTCTGAAGGAAAAACGGTCGTCTGAGGAGGCGGGAATCGCCATCGGAGGCGGGCGGTCGACTACGAAGGCAGAAGTTGCCAACAGAGGCGGGCGGTCGCTGATGGAGGCGGGGGTCACCGGCGGAGGCGGAGAGTCGGAAACGGAGGCGAGGGTCGCCAACGGAGGCAGGCAATCGCCAGCAGGGGTCGCTAACGAGGGCGGACGGTCGCCAATGGAGGCGGGGGTTGCCAACGGAGGCGGTCGCTCGTTTACAGGGGCGGGGGTCGCCAGCGAGGGCGATCGGTCGCCAACTGGGGCGGGGATCGCCAGCGGGGGCGGGTGATATCCAGCAGGGGTCGCTAACGAGGGCGGACGGTCGCCAATGGAGGCGGGGGTTGCCAATGGAGGCGGTCGCTCGTTTACAGTGGTGGGGGTCGCCAGCGAGGGCGGACGGTCGCTAATGGAGGCGGGGGTTGCCAATGGAGGTGGTCGCTCGTTTACAGTGGTGGGGGTCGCCAGCGAGGGCGGTCGGTCGCCAACTGGGGCGGGGATCGCCAGCGGAGGCGGGCGATCACCAATGGGGGCGGGGGTCGAGGGGGCCGTGTTATCAGTGAGCCTCTCAAACAAATAGCTCGCGGATACAAAGTGCTGGTTAAAAGTATTGCACATATTAAGTTTGTCTGAGATTATTTTACCATCAACGTTTATCTGGGGGGGGGAGAGTAGAGTTAGGTGTGGCTTTGAGAGTTTGAACTGTTTTCCAGAAGTTGGAAGTGTTACAGCTAGCAGCTAGATAATAATCCGCTTTGGCTTTTCTGATTATACAAATGGATTTATTTCTCATTTTCCTAAAGTGAAGCCAATCTGCAGGATCACCAGTTGAGTTAGCATTTGCCCAAGCGGAGTCTTTAAGTCGCAATGCTGATTTTATGACCCCTGAGAACCAAGGACTGGAGCGATTTTTTACTCTCAGTTTTTTGTAGGGGGCGTGCTTATCTGCGAACAGATTGAAGACACAAGAGAAATAATCTAATGCTAACTCAGGGTCAGGAATCAGACACGATCTCTCCAGGTCAGAATAAAATAAATCATGTAAAAAGGCTTGATCTGAAAAAATTTTAAAATTACGTTTTCTTATAAACTTACCACTAGATTTAAAACTTTTGGTCAATCTGACACAAGCTATGGGGCAATGATCACTGATTCCCTGCGCAAAAACCCCTCTCAGAGGGTACTTAACTGGTCTATTTGTCAGGATGATGTCTATGAGAGTGGATTTAGATGGATTTTTTACATTCGGTCTAGTGGGATGTTGGATGAGCTGGGATAGATCTAATTCAAGGCACAGATGTTTCAGACTGGCAGATGTTTCAGATAACCAATCGGAATTTAGGTCACCCAACACTAACAGTTCACCAGCGGTGAAGTTGGATAATATTTTTCCGAGATCTTCAAAAGCTGATTTCGGTGCGGAGGGTGGGCGGTATACACCCGCTACTGAAAGGTGAATATCGCCCCCGACACAGACATCTAAAATAATACACTCAAAACATTTTGGGACAGAGGAGGCAGTTAGAACAGAAGCTGTTAAATGATCTTTTACAAAAATCACTACTCCTCCCCCTTTAGCCTTCCTGTCAATTCTAAAAAGGTTAAACCCATTTATGGAAATATCCGAATCCGGGGTTCTACTAGAGAGCCATGATTCTGAGATGACAAGGATATCAGGCAAAGTATCATTAATTAATACATTGATAAAATCCATTTTAGGCAGCAAGCTCCTAACATTGAGATGCAGGAATTTCAGCCCCGAAGTAGCATGAAACTCCTGAATGGACCATAAAGTGGGACTATTTGAGAGGACAGAAGGGGCAGGAGAGATGGGTATAATTTTCAGATTGCCCTTCGTGACTCCCCTTGGTCTTGAAGAGCGGCGAGACAGTCGTACCATACACGGGAATAGAACAGCAATATTAAATGATTCACACATAGCAATATTATACGAATCACACATAGCAATACTATATGAATCGCACATAGCATTCCAATCAGAACAGTCATTATTAATACAGCCATTTGTAATAGCAAAACAGCCATCAGCATTAGAAGATACATAGCTAGATAATGGGTCTAGATATGACTGTTCTGGGTTTAACAGTAACCCAAGCCGGAGCTGAGAGAGTGCGAGAGACTGATTGGTTAGGAGGCTTGGATGTGAGTCCCGTCATTTGGTGTCTGGCTCCCATCTAGAGGAGACCAGTGTAGATTTGATGTTGGCAGACAGCATTTTAGCACCTTTTCTATTTAAGTGGAGTCCATCCTTGATGAAAAGATCCTGCCTATTACAGAACAGTAGAAAGTTATCAATGTACGGGATATTCCAATAAGCACAGATCCCTTTAAGCCATAAATGAAGCTGGCGAAGACGACTGAACTTCATGTCTCCTGAGTATAAACACGGCAGTGGGCCCGAGATGATATAGTCTTTACCAGTCCAAGTGAGACATTCGATCAGGTCAGTGTACGCGTTTTTAAGTAGTTCAGATTTGCCATCTGCAACGTTATTTGTGCCAGCATGGATAACCAGCGTGCTAACCCGAGATAACTCAGGTATGATCCGCGGGAGCATATCGCTCATGTCTGCCACCTTGGCACCTGGGTGGAATCTGGTTTCACAGTCTGCCACGGAGACATGACGTAGAATAGAGTCTCCAATAATAAGAGTTTCACATACCGGGAAGTCTGATGAGGAAGAATTAGCAACGGGGGAGATGATGGGGGGGCGGGTGGGAACGACATCAGCAAGTGCGGCTCCGCTCCTCCGTTCTCCTGCTGTGTCGACCGGCCTCGGGATTGGTGAGACATCACCGTGGCCCCCGGGGTGGAGGTGGGGAGCAGGTCCGGGTTCGTTCTCGGGAGACGAGACAGCATCCGCGGCAGCCGGAGCGGGATCATTCCCGGGAGATGAAACAGGAGCGTCGATGGTGGACCCTCTCTCCGGGCAGGTGGGCGACTGCAGCTCTAGGACGATGGGTGTACTCCGTCTGTGGTGGTTCTTTACTGCAGACTCCAACAGCTTGCGGCGCGCGGATCTGCTGTTCGGGTGGCCGCCTTTCTCGTCCGAGGGGTGGGCTGGGGGGGTGGGATCCAGTGCAGAGTATCGGTTTGTTAAATCCAGGTCAGGCTGTGATCTGACCAGTGGGTCTGGCTCAACAAGACGTGAAGCATCCTCGACCAAAGAGTCTAAAAGCCGCTCATCGTCTTGAATTTGGTATAATAAGGAAATCCGCTTT
This sequence comes from Poromitra crassiceps, assembly GCF_964638095.1. Lineage (NCBI taxonomy): Eukaryota > Metazoa > Chordata > Actinopteri > Beryciformes > Melamphaidae > Poromitra > Poromitra crassiceps. Next base: position 43,141,640 of record NC_139643.1, on the reverse strand, counting down.
TCCAATTCAATGATTTTCCGACTCATCTGATGGCAGCCAGAGCAATCTGACAATAGCGGAATCGGCGCCATCGGACCGTTGAGCGCCAATGTGTGGCTGCCACGCTTCTGAACCACCGGTACGAATGGTGTGAACGAATAATGATTCTGTGTAAGCGCTTTGAGCCTTGGAAAGGCGCTATATAAATCCAATCATTATTATTATTATTATAACAAAAATAAAGTTAAGAGAGATAAGCACTTGGATGTACTATGGTGCGGCTAGCAGCCGTGGGTAGAGGCTAGCAAGCTGATAGCTAGCCACTGGACTGATAGACTAATACCTAGACCCAGGGTTACAGACAAACCCAGCTAGGATTAGCAATGAAGTAAAGCACACGCATTCACTGTTAAGCGTCTTTTCTGGGGCACCAGCACTCCGGCGAGTGTGCCTTCTCTGATATGCGTCTTTAGTTTGAGCAGGCTAGCTAGACGGCTAGCTTCTCTGATATGCGTCTTTAGTTTGAGCAGGCTAGCTAGACGGCTAGCCTAGCCTCAGCAGGAGTGATGTTTGCGAGGGTAGCGGTGTGGCTCTTGGCTATGGCTCATCCAGGCCACAGATATATATGTCTCTTCAACAGCTGCACTTAGGCGTTAGTTCAAAGTAATAGCAAATAGAGGTAGCAAGAGTAGACTGTAGAATTCCTTACGATGTCGGCTGGGAGCCGAGGGGCGCTAGTAGGCTACTAGCTTAGCTGACGTAGCTCCGGCTGCGGAGGTTGACAGGCAGGGCCGCCCGCAGCCAGGGCCGCCCGACGTGGCTGGAGAATCCTGTAGGGGCACGGACAGGCCCGCAGCAGAGCACATTCTACATATGTAGAATGTGCATGCACGGGGGGGATACCATGGGAATATGAACAGTTTGAAAGTCATATTAATCCTCGATAAATGGCATGGCAACCAAGTGATGGAGGTAACATAGCAATTATGTATTATTATGACCCCCTTCTCCGATAACCACGCGCACAGCGAGACGGAGCGGGAAAATAATTATAGTTAGCTGGAGCCATTGTAATGTAGCTTCAAATGTAGCCTGTCGTGGTCAGTGGAAGGCAGGGTGGCTTTCTCACTCTGTCTGTATCCCTCAGAGGAAACACGTACGCTTTCTGTCACCGACGTCTTCTCTGCTCCAGGACACATGTCGCACAATCTTGAGAGATAATAGAGGCGCAAGTACACATACATGCACTCACGCGCGCAATCGCACACACAGACGCACGCATGCACGCACGCATGCACACACACACACACACACACACACACACACACACACACACACACACACACACACACACACACACACTGTATGTATACAGTACAAGCAAGCACTATGGGCTCTTTCAAACACCATACACACACATACACACACCCACGCATTTATGTGAAAAGAAAATGTAACTGATGTTTTCAAAACAAATTGAGATCAAATAAATATTATAATACATATAGCCTACTGTATATATAAAATAAAAATAATGTCTGTTACTGTATAAACCTGATGTATATGCAGGTGCTCGTGCGTGCAACACCTAACCTCCAACCAACGCCCCCACCTTCACACATACACACAGACACACACACGCACGCACGCACGCACACGCACACACGCACACACACACACACACACACACACACACACACACACACACACACACACACACACACACACACGCACACTTCAGCCGTCCCCTTTAGCTGGCTCTCTCTCTCTCTCTCTCTCTTTCTCTCTCTCTCTCTCTCAATCAGTGGAGCCTGAGAGTGGAGTCACACCAACATGCTCCACTGGGCCCTGTGAAAGGATGGTGTGAAAAGCAGCCCGAGGAAGAGGCACTGTGTGTGTGTGTGTGTGTGTGTGTGTCTGTGTGCGTGTGCGTGTGTGTGTGTGCGTGTGTGTGTGTGTGTGTGGGGGGGGGGGGCAGGTAAATGGACAGGCAGGTTATCTCCCTGTAGCAATGCCTACAGTGCATCATTACCTGTGCACTTTGATGGGTGCGACATTCCCCTCACACTCCACTGCGGTCATTCACTCGCTAGACACGCACGCACGCACGCACGCACGCACACACACACACGCACACACACACACACACACACACACACACTTCTTCGGTTCTTTGTTGTCCACTGATATCTGATGGCGACGTCCACTTCTTAACGGCAGGTTATCTGATGGCTGAACAGTCCTATCCTGGACCCACAAGCTCTACTGCAGGTGGGGCATGTATATGCGGTGGTGGCGGTGATGTTGGGGTTGGTGGTGGTGGTGGTGGTAAGTTCTGGCATCCATGGCTGCATTTCTCCTGCCTCTCTTCTGTTGCCTTCTGGTTGTCCTCTCAGTCTCCAGTGTACGCACCCCATCCCTACACAGCTGTCACCTGGTGGTATGGTCAGCAGCAACATCCTCCAGGTCCTCGCGTCTGATCTTGCACTTCCTCAAAGCGTTCATCTGGTCCTTAAAGTCCCATTATGTAACTTTTGGTCGTATACTGACCTCTAAATGGGGAGAATGGTGCCTCTATCATTCCCACTTTGCGCCCTGAACAACTGTTTCCTGCAGCATGTCAACTTTGAGGCTGCGTCCCGGAGCCTGTCAAGTTGCCTGCAACCTTTAACTCAATTCTCAAACTAAGGAACAGCATTGATTCATTGATTGATTGAATTTATTTGGATAAAAAAGACAGCAAAATCCAAGGGATGGACATGTAAAAGTGCGAACATTTATTTCCAACATGGTCCCTGGTCTTGAAACTGGACATACAGTAACATATGAACATTAGAGCAATCAAAAATAAAGTAAAACGAGTGATACAAGCAACAAATGTTCAGAAACGAATTAAACAAAAGAAAAGACTCTGCCCACTACTCTAGCTTATTCAGCAGGAATTATTTCAGAAGGTTCTTAAAACCGCTCAGAGAATTTGCAGTCTTGATCTCGTTAGGGATCTTGTTCCACTCCTCTACGCCCGTGTAGAGGAATGCACTTCTCCCCACCTTGCTTTGAAGATTGGATAGTTTCAAGTCCGCTACATAGCTCTCGTGTTCCGGCCATGAGCGTCCCGAACAAACTGAAAATACTTGGCAAAATAATTTGGACAAAGGGTCATGCAGTATTTATATAGACCATGATGAGTTTCAACTGTTGAACTCTGAGCATGGATTGTGCTGAGAAAGAACTCTACCAATCAACATCATCATTATACTGTAAGTAGCAAACAGGCGCGGACTGCATAATCGGGCACGTCGGGCAAATGCCGGTGGCCTGGCCTGGCCTGGCCTGCAAAAAAAAAAAAAAAAAAAATCAAACGGCCAAAATTCGGCTTCAAACGAAATCTGGCTTCAAACGACCCAAATCGGGCTTCAAACGGCCCAAATCGGGCTTCAAACGGCCCAAATCTGGCTTCAAACGACCCAAATCGGGCTTTAAACGACCCAAATCGGGCTTCAAACGGCCCAAATTGGGCTTCAAACGGCCCAAATTTCGCACGTCGCCCCGTATCGCCCTGGCCTGCTTGGTATCTAATGCCCGGCCTGAATTATGATCCCAGTCCGCCCCTGGTAGCAAATATGGCTATAGGCTTGAAAAAACGTGAACTATCCCTTTAAAGTGCTTCTTCTTCGGCCCTCCAGCTGAGCGTGGCTGGCCGTATAACACGCCGCCATGGGGGGCATCCTTATCACGTGCCACCAGCCACTGCAGCTGGCGCCGGGTGCTCATGGCCTCAATACTTCTGCAGTTGTTTTTTCAAGTATTTCAGTGTGCCACATGATCGCGCCAGGTCATTCCCAGTATGCGCTGGAGGAGGCACCTATAGGGCTGGACGATAATTCAATATGATCGTTTATCATCTTGCAGTGGAATCATATCGTGATTATATGAAGATATTTTAGCATCGTGACATATTTCGGCTGTCTGAATGATGATGATGAGCACATTTGACTGAAAGACCGTCGTAAAAACGAGGTATGGTTTGATTTGATTTTTTTGATTTAGGATTATCGTGATATTGATTTCACCCATATCGCACAGCCTATAGGAGGCAGCTTATGCAGAAGCGCACCAAGGACAGACACACACACACACACACACACACACACACACACACACACACCCACACGCAAGCACACTATTCCATCCCACTGAACTACTCAGGAAGTCATATTCTGAAATGTCATGCTGTGTGCCATTTCAGCCGCCCGAAGGCAAAGCTGAACTCTTCTTCTTTGATATGCAAAGGAAATAGAGTAGACATCAGCCACAGAAGAGTTGCATTCTGGGACCAAGGTGCGCTCTCCACATACACAAATATATCATATATGATCCACTCTCATAACACTTTCTGCTCCACTATTTGTGTTTGCTCACCAATGAATATATGAATATATGGGATGCATCCCTTGAATTACCCTGTAGGAGATTTGCTGTTTGTTTCCTTTTGTTGTCAGTTATCCTATGTCATTGTGTTAATAAAGTGAACCAAACTAGGTTAGAAAGTAAGCTAATAAGATTAAAAGCAAGATATATTGGAGGCCTTTGAACGAGCTATTTTGACACACACACCACAACTGAGATCCTATTAGTTGATTTTTTACATTGATTGAGCCATAGTTTGTTTTGGATTCTCAACACCTCTCGGTGTTGTATCAGCCTACGCAGTTCTCCGTTGCCTTTTTGCGGCGTGTCTCTTCCTGTGAGCGTCGGAGGCGGAGCCGTCTGTCGGGGTATAAACGCAGTGTCAGAGACACACAGTCTGAAAGCGAGACGGCAGCGAAGAGACGCTCGCTCGCCCCGAGGCGCCTTCCTCTGTCGTCGCTCCAAGAATCCCCGCTGTGCACGACCATGAACATTCACTTCCCAAAGCACTCTGGGTAATCACTCTGGCTCGCAGTAGCCAAAACAAAGATGGCAGGGGATTTTTGTGATGCACACAGTTGGCACGTGGAGCAGGAATTGACAGTGAAGGAGCACTTTGTTGGAGAATGTGTTACTGTGTCTATAAACAGCGAGTGTTGAAAATCAGAGAGATGTGTGTGGAGGAGAAAAAGTGAGTTAATTTGTGCAAGAGATCAACGCAGATCTTGTTTTGTTTCTGTTCATGCGCTTTACAAATGCTTATCGTGAACCAATACAGATCTTTAGCAAGTACGGTATCAACTTGCGGCCCGGGGGCCAGATGCAGCCCGCGATAGGGTGCAGAGTGGCCCCCCCCGACCATTTTCTATTTCACAATTAAAAACTAATGTTAAATCAAGTTTGACTGAGCTGCAGCGGAGTATCCCTGGACTAACCTCTCTCTGACACTATGTAGCCTATATACAGTTAGTCCCTCAACAAACGGTCAAAGCTGAGGTTATATGTATGGACCTTATAAGCCAGTGGTTCTCTACATTTATGGCTCATTTGCACATATTTTTGGAACACGTACTTACTGTACATACTAGCTATGTAACTTCTATTGTATTCTATTTTATTGTATTCTATTTAATTGTGGAACAGTCCTATGTCTCTTATAATGTTTGATGCTTATGTTGACATTTTTCCATGCCTCAGTACGAGCAACTGTAGCATGTCCTAATTTCCCCTCGGGGATCAATAAAGTTATTCTGATTCTGATTCTGATAACCCCTTAAAAAAAAGAGCAATGAATACTCGCAACTCCCCATCACAGGCTGCATATCCAGGGTGGTGAACAGTTCAACCCTAGACTGATTTTCCATTTCAGGAAAACAGAAAATGCAAAGAATTTGAATACAAATAAATAAGTAAACAGACGATAATAAATGTGTATCATATAGTCATGTATTTTTCCTATTCCATAAATTATCTTGCGAGGTCAAAGACCTGCAGCAGCCAAACATCTGTCTGAGACTGTCACAATGCAAAAACAAGCAGGCAGGTACATCAGCAGATATGGGCAGGTAGGAAGACAAGAAGACAGACTGACGGGCAGATGCACACACACAAACTCTACTACACACACACACACGCGCAGTGTACACACACGCAGTGTACACACACGCAGTGTGTACACACACACACACACACACACACACACACACACACACACACACACACACGCAGTGTTCACACACGCAGTGTGTACACACACACACACACACACACACACACACACACACACACACACACACACACACACACAAGTGCATCCAGTCCATGTGGCGTCACGGGCCAATTTATTTTCTTCGAACTCCATCTGGACATGAGACAAATAGAGTGATCTGCCGAGCAGCGAGGTGACTGTAATGTGTTTGCCTGCATGGCTGTATTATTATTATTCAGTTTCTCTCCAGGTTAAAACACAATTACTTCCTAGCAAACACGGCTGGCCTGGACGAAAGCGGCCACGGCGCCGCGTCCTGCCATCTGCTGCTCGCTTGCAGCAGGATGTGAGCATGGCTGGCAAAATGGCTCCCGATTAGGTGTTCCACGGAGACGAGTCTATGCCCTCATCTGATGGAGATAGACACATCTACTCACAGTCACAGCCTATGCATGCCCCCTATTTGATGGGATACATACATGCATGCATGCATGCATACATACATACATATATACATACATATATACACACATACACACACATACATACATACATACATACATACATACATACATACATACATACATACATACATACATACATATATACATACATACCTAGCCCATACAGATGCCCTTCTCTCGCCTCAAGAGGAGTGCCACCTTACAATGGAGTCATACGCCAAAGTACTTGCCAAAATAAAGTCTCTTGTTAAACCTCACCGACCGGTCTCTCATGATTGAAATACATACATCTATATGCATATTGGACTGACTATATACTACACAGAAATAGACACACAGGCTAAGAAACATGTATGCACACACCAGCACAGATGAAATAGACACACAGGCTAAGAAACATGTATGCACACACTAGTACAGATGAAATAGACACACAGGCTAAGAAACATGTATGCACACACCAGCACAGATGAAATAGACACACAGGCTAAGAAACATGTATGCACACACCAGCACACAGGAATAGACACACAGGCTAAGAAACATGTATGCACACACCAGCACACAGGAATAGACGCACAGGCTAAGAAACATGTATGCACACACCAGCACACAGAAATAGACACACAGGCTAAGAAACATGTATGCACACACCAGCACAGATGAAATAGACACACAGGCTAAGAAACATGTATGCACACACCAGTACAGATGAAATAGACACACAGGCTAAGAAACATGTATGCACACACCAGCACACAGGAATAGACGCACAGGCTAAGAAACATGTATGCACACACCAGCACACAGAAATAGACACACAGGCTAAGAAACATGTATGCACACACCAGCACACAGAAATAGACACACAGGCTAAGAAACATGTATGCACACACCAGCACACAGGAATAGACACACAGGCTAAGAAACATGTATGCACACGCACACACCAGCACACAGGAATAGACACACAGGCTAAGAAACATGTATGCACACGCACACACCAGCACAGATGGAAAGTAGAGCCTGAACAGGGTTTTGATGTCTGCAAATATGAGTCTACAATGTGTAGAAATGCAGGAAAGGCAGCAGGGTAGAGCTGCTCGACACTATGACACAATACATATGGAATATCTTTTCACTCAAAATATGACACAATACATTATGGAATATCTTTTCACTCAAACTCAGTTGGGCACCCAATCACCTGCAAGTGTCTCCTGGTTCTGCAAAACTGTCAACTTCGGAGAGAAAGATAACTTTTGAAAAGCCATTTTCCATATCCACAAAAAGAAAAAAAAAGTGTTTCGGCTTCTGTTGATGTAGTCCACTCCATCGACTGCTGTTTGAATTAATGTACTTGCGGAGAGAGTCTGGCAGTATCTTTTCACAAAAATATAGTCGAGATGAACCTCAATGTAAAATACTGCGGCATTGTTGAAATGAAGCTCGGAAATACAGAGAATAGTAAACATAATCTGTTTATTACATTTACAGTATTTGTCCGCGTGCCAAGAATCAACAGTGAAACACCAGAGGGCTGCTGTTAGGTTTTGTTTTACATTTGGCCCAGAACGAAAGAGTTCTCGTAGTAAGCAGCTACAGTATCAGCCCAGCACTTCCACGCCTTTGTGTGTAGAAACCATGGCAAGAAATGGCCCCTTTCTCTTCATAAATTACACCTTCTTTTGGTGCAGCCCATGAAGAAATTAAATAAACACAATATGCAAAACCATGCCTAAGCTAATTAGCTGCAGGCTGCCTCACAATGAATGAAGAATACAATTAATCAGTGTGTATGTAGTGTGTGTGTGTGTGTGTGTGTGTGTGTGTGTGTGTGTGTGTGTGTGTGTGTGCGTGCGTGTGTGTGCGCGTGCGCGTGTGTGTGTGTGTGTGTGCGTGTGTGTATGCAATGTGTGTGTGTGTGTGTGTGTGTGCGTGCGTGTGTGTGTATGCAGTGTGCGTGTGTGTGCGTGTGTGTGTGTGTGTGTGTGTCGGGGTTTGCCTATGAATACACATACACTATGCTTGGTTTCTATTGACGCTTTGTTTTGCGCCTGCTAATCGTGTGCCTTGTGTTTTTATTCGACAACATTGTTCTATGAAATCAGTTATTTGCATGCTTACCGTTTTGCATTTGTGTTGCATATTATGCATAAACCGAGGCCATGTGGGTTGACTCTAAATGCTATTCTTACAATAGATAAAGAATTAGGGGAAAGCCTGTTCATTTTAATCACATTTTTTATCCCCCTACTACTGTATGAGATAAGGCTGTTTGCGTTCACACAGATTTCCAAACTCACTTTCAGTCGGAGTGAGACCATTTCTGGACCCTTTCCAGATGTGAACCACAACATGCTGATGTGGGCCTATTAATAGATTACAGATGTGTCTTCTCCTGTACTCTATTATGATTTAACATCTTGGCAGCGGTTCCAGCGCCACTAACCAACCCGGGAGGGAAGCTTCTCATAGTCGGGATCAATTAAGTCATCTCTTTGATTATTTATTATTGTTTTATTTTACTTCTAAATTAAAAGTCTTTGTTCATTTGAGTGGCAGACAAGCATCACTGTGTACTTTCATCAGCATACAGTGCAGCAGCATTATTACTCGTTGTGTCACTAATACTGTAGTATCACTTTGATATTGCTCAAGTATTTCTGACCAAAAGATGAATGATTAGTAAGAATTACTATTATTACAAATGCAATGATCACTGATGAAGTGTATATATATATATAGCCAATATAGGCGATATATAGGCTATAATAAACACAATTTCATTTCCTTCCACATGTACTGTAATACTCAACAAATAACAGAGTCTCTGGTGCTGAAACTGCCGTGTGATGTCATCAGTAAGGCTCTGTGGAGACAGTGAAAGTGGACTGCATCAAAATGCTCTGCAGTGACAGAGTGGCACCCATAACGGTACGGCCACATCTACCTAGCGTAGATGTGGCTGCACCGTAAGAAAGAACGCCTTACGGTGCAGCCACATCTACGCGTCGTTTGACGCGGGCTGACGCTTGGCTGTATGGACGCTTGACGCTTGGTGGGCGTGGAAATCCGGAAGCAGCAGCTAGCTCCCAAGCTAGCTGCTGCTAGATTTACTTTGCTTCTTTGAAAATTGGCGGTAGAGAGGAAG
>NC_139643.1:43074425-43126925 GCF_964638095.1 Poromitra crassiceps | reverse complement strand
AACAAAACTTTAAAAAAAGAGTATAAAAAGAGCATTAAGCAACAGGCGCAGCAGTTACAGGAGCTAAAAACGTATAGAGGACTCATTGGGTTTGCATAGTAGCTGTCAGCAGTTAAAAGCGATGGTAAACATAAAAGTCTTTAGTCTATTTTTAAAAGTAAGTAAGGTTGGGGAAGATCTGAGGTCTTCAGGCAATTTGTTCCAGCTAGCAGAAGCATAGTGGGTAAATGCAGCCTTCCCATGATTTGATTTGATCCTAGGGACAGTTAATAAGCTGGACCCTGTTGACCTAAGAGTTCTAGACGGTTCGTAGCGTGGGAGCAATTCAGCTATGTATTTTGGGCCTAGGCCATTAAGTGATTTATAGACTAATAACAGTATTTTAAAATCTATTCTATGACACACTGGCAACCAGTGTAAGGACTTAAGAACTGGAGTGATATGATCAGCTTTCTTAGTCTTTGTTCAAGGAGTTAAGTATGCTCCCTGACCCCCCCACACCACCACCTTGATAGAACAATGTCCCAAGCATAAATAATACAAACTGCACACTGACAAAAGTTTTAGTACCAAAAGTTGGGGACCAAAATGTCAACATTATGTGACGCCATCTTTCTTGACGTACCCACGTGACTCTGTAGTATTGAGAATCAAGCATCACAATAAGGTATACATTTTTTTTACTTCATTTAACCAGATACAAACAAGAGATATAAAATCTCTTTTACAATTGTGACCTGGCCAAGAAGGCAGCAAAGTTACACGTCGGATTGTAATATGTAAGAAACAAAACAATAATACAAACGACGATACAATAAAAGAGTAAAGCAAAAACTACCATCTACACATCAGAAGTGTATATTCTAAAATTGCAATCAAGGCCCTCTGCAAATCTCAGGTTGCAGAAGGCATGACACAAACAACTGACAAGCCACAACAATCACAGTCACACAGAGCAGTCACAATAGTCACAGGAAAACAACAAAATACATAAGAAAGAAGGAACATGAAAAAATAGTTATGGATTGCGACAAGAGCAGCTTGTGGTAAGGATTTCAGATATTTTTTTGTTTAAAACTGGACAAAGGGATGAGGGAGACTAATTCTGTAGGTCGTTCCAAGACCAAGGGCCAAAATGCCGGTGAATAAATTGCTTTTTCCAGCCTCAGTCCGCACAGTTGGTACCTTAAAATGTAGCCAAGCGTTGAATCTGAGGTTGTAGGAGTTATGCATAGATGCAAACTTGGAACTAATGTACAAGCGTAACTTGCCTAGAATGGCCTTGTATATTAGAATATACCAGTGCTGTATCCTGCAAGTGACGACCATCAGACCAGATTGTACAGTGTGCAATGATGCGTCCTGTAGTCTGAGTTTGAACTGTATGTCAGAGCAGCACGATAAAGTGGGTCAAGGTTGGCCAAGGAGGTGGGACCAGCAAATCTGTAAATGGTATCGCCGTTAGTCCAGCTGAGATAGCAAAAGGCCTGACACCAGTCGTTTATGAGAAGACGGGCAGAAACATGATTTTAATCTGTACCAAATAAAAAACAAATACTGTATATAAAAGCAGGAAATGGTGTATTTAACACTCCCAGCTCAGTGGTCTTGTGGTCTGAGTGTCCGCCCTGAGACTGGGAGGTTGTGAGTTCGATCCCCGGCCGAGACATACCAAAGACTATAAAAATGGGACCCATTGCCTCCCTGCTTGGCACTCAGCATCAAAAGGGTTGGAATTGGGGGGTTAGATCACCATATGATTCCCGAGCGCGGCGCTCACCGCTCCCCCGGGGGATGGGTCAAATGCGGAGAACAAATTTCACACATAGTGGGACTTTACCTTTACCCCCATGCTTTTTTTTATTGCCCCCCCCCCCTTCTCAAAGCAAAGTTAGACCCTTACATTAAGGCCATAAGGCTGTTCAGTTTGGAGTCGGTGAATCCATCTATGTTCGCATTGTGTAAGTTTTACTTTTATATTAGTGTTTCTTCTAGGTTCGACTTTCTCGATCCCACAGAATCTAAGATCAGAGGCCGTGTGGTCAAATTCCCGAAAGTGTCTGGCTACAGGGGAATTACGATCCAATCTGCGGATGGAGCTTCTGTGCTCATTGATTCTGATCCTGAGTTTCTGGGTGGTGTAGCCTACATATTGTCGGCCACAAGGGCACCAAAGAAGATAGATGACATTAGTGGAATCACAAGTGATGTACTGCCTAATCCTGTGCTCTTCGTTGGTGATACGGCTGACAAAGGTTTCAGCTCTCGTGTTGTTTTCACAGGATTTACAATTATTACAAGGAGAGAAACCCGAGCAACTCATCCGGATCTGTGTGAACAACCTGAGCAAAGCCTCTTCCGCCGCTTCTGGTAAAAAAGCCGGGTAGTAGAACTCATCCTGGCAACGGTAACAGGCCTGTCCAAAGGGCCGCATGATCACTGTCCACTTCCCACTCCGCCTCCGGTAACGGAACAGTCCTCCCACCTCCCACGAGGACCAGGTCCTAGAGCAGGAGCTGCACTCGAAGCTGGGGAGGGAGGTAGATCCTTAAACATATTATCAGAAATTATTTGAATAGAGCTAGGATCTGGCACACCATAACTTAAACCTTCTGGAGATCTTGTAGGCTTAATTCAAGCAAGCATACTGTATTATGCAACACCGGTGCCCACTTGTGTTGAGAACAATATTGCTAAAGCATCAAACATATGGCCCCTATCTTCCCACTGGCCTTAGGTGCTAAAACTGGCGTTAAATGCAAAAAAACGCGCCTTGCGCCTGCCTCGGGAAGATAGCATCATGGTTTTAGGCCCCGAAATGCGCTTTACGCCGAAGAGGCGTGGCGCAGTGCCAGAAGAGGCCAGAATGGGCGTTTCAGCCTTAAATACCGGCCTAACGCTATCTTCCCCCCTGGCGTTAATTTAGCGTTTAGCGCTTTTCAAAACCAGGCCTTATTCAGTGCGCCGGAGATATGACTGTGCGTAATTGCGCACAGCTCTCCTCTGCGATCTCACTCTCTCTCCCCCTCTCTCTCTCTCCCCCCTCTCTCTCGCGCGTCATACAGGCACAATGACCGATGAAAAAAAAGTTGTTATACTTTAGTTTTGAGCCCCTGTCATTCAGAGGCTGTTGCATCATCCTACCTGTGCAGTGGGTGATAAGAAAATGTAGCGAGAGAAAACTATATCATTCTGCCCAAACTTTCACCAATCTAATCTCATCATGACATCCAGCCAGGGATAGGCTATATTTTTTCTAGCCGATGCATTTAGAACATTATTTTCACATTGATCTTGCTATAGCCTAGTGTAGCATATTTACATGCTTGCTGTATTTAAACTGCAGTGAGATTGGTTTGAGAAGCATAATAATGTGAAATAATATATATGGAGACAGACGGGGATGAAAGAGGGAGGGGGGGAGCTCATGGCGCTTTGGTCGGGCTTTTCTGAGTGGATTTGATCGCTCTGTGGAATGAAACATGAAAGGGACAATGTGATTCGTTTACTGCACTTCTCCAATGAGCACGGTGTGAATAATTCTACACTTAAAAGGCCTGGTTATAATGCTTAAGGCCGCGTGTAGCGCAGACACGAGAATAGACAGTGCGCCGGTCCACGCCCACTAATATGCGCTGCGCCTGGCGCTAAGCGCTAATTTAAGGCTGGTGGGACGATACAGCCCTATCGTCGCAAAGGCTTGGCATCATCTCGCGCAAACCTCCATATAGGCGTGTTTATGCCCAAAACAGTATTCACACGTGTGAGATCATGTCCAGTCCACTCCCCTTAAAAAACACAGTCACGTCTGTGACAGCAGCTTCTTTCTTGCTGAGTGACGTGGGCAAGTAGAGGGGGAGAGAGAGAGAGAGAGAGAGAGAGAGAGAGAGAGAGAAAAGAGAGATGGGGAGAGAGAGAGAGAGAGAGAGAGAGGGAGAGAGGGGGGAGAGAACGAGAGAGGGGAGAGAGAGGGAGAGAATTGGAGGATGAACCAGTTCGGATTCAGATAAACCATTAGAAACTAACGAAAATTGGTGCTGATGGAATGATCCATTTGAAACACACCTGATAGGAAATAATTTAAATCACAATCACTAGTTATTAATATATTCATATACATTTTCATTTAAGTTACACATAGTTTTACTTCGTTTCGAACTCAAGCTCTCACTAGTGCCTAACACCCTGCGTACGCAGCCCTATGGAAGACTGTCATTTTGCTCCAAAATTACTTTTCATTAAAACCGACCACCCACCCGTAGGTGGCGTGGTGCCTCCCTGGGGCTGACGTGGATCCACGTGACTACGTCACGTCCTGTCAGCTGTTCCCTCTACAGGGCCAGAATAACAGATAGGTTGAGTCTACAGAGTAGCCTTCAAATGTGCATCAAGACAGATGTCATCTGATGTGTGTCCTATAAGTATCTTTGACTTTCTGTTTACTGGATGTAAGCCTGTGGATCCATTCGTGAATATGCAGGAGTGCATCTCTTGGCCAAGATCTCTGTCAAATACATCATATCAGATGACTTCTTCTGACTCCTGGCTCCATCTTTTTGATCACAAGTGGTTCACTGTTGACCTTTTGGCTGTCAATTTCTACAGTATTCTATAACAACACCAAAGGGCTGCCGCGCAGTTACGCAGTGAATATCCCCATGTCCCAAAGCGTGCGCTTACTGTAATTAGTCGTTTCGTTCATATAGGCTATAACATACACATTTAAAAATATTTGTTTCTTTAATAGGGTAGGTAGGGGTGTGTGAGATTTTAATTCTAGCCTATTTCAATAGCCTATGCTAGAATTGTCCACTCGGGTTAAGCTATTGTTGCATGGTGCAATAGACTACTTGCACAACTCCACTACTTGCTGAAATGAGTAGGGCATCTTGGTTTCCTGTCCTACACTATTGGATGAACTGATTAATGTCAGGTGTGCCTGACTGCTGCAATCACAACAACAGTGACCAGTGACAATCAACACCTGATTAATCAGTTCAGCCAATAGTGTAGGACAGGAAACCAAGATGCCCTACTCATTTCAGGAAGTAGTGGAGTTGTGCAAGTAGTCTATTGCAGGGAAAGAGGTTACTGTATAGTACTGGCTGGCACAACTTTCTCAAAAGCAATCTACTGTTACCTCACACCACAGACCTGTATGGTCAGGAATTATGTAGCCTAATAAAACCATGACAAACGAATTCTCATTTTTAAAGGTGTGTTTTTTCTGCCATGTACTGTAGGCTATAGTTGAAAATCAACGTTGCATTCTGAGGAGGGGAGAGCGTGGCATGACATCCATGCCGTACGTAATGTATCCAAGTGATATAAAATGAACAACAAAGCAGATAGAACGCAGCCCTGAGGAGAACCTACTGTATAAGTGAATATTTTGTCAGACAATGGAAGGCCCACTTTGACCTGCTGACGTAGAAGGTCCAGCAGCCAAAGAATCAGACCACCATCTAAGGAGAACTCATCTGCCAAAATATGAGGCTGCATTGTTTTAAAGGTGGAAGAGAAATCCACAAATACATTTTAACGTGTGTTTTGGGAGCCTCAAGATGAGTGGACAAGATGCAAGAATGGCATCATCTACGTACATTTAAATGTACATTTAAATTAAGGGTTCATGAGCAGATAAAATGATACATACTCTCCAAAGTATGCATCTTTATAGACCTTCCAGCCTCTCCTCCTCTCCTTCTCAGTGACTTCGTCTGTCTGTCCGTAGTTGAAGTTGAGATTATTCCACTCGTCTCCATCGATCAGCTCCTGATCTTCATCCAGCAGCTGCTGGAAGACGTCCATCCACAATGATGGCTGCCAGGCTGCATATGGGGGGGAAGGGGGGGGTGCATAAGAACATCAGAAGATAGTGACATTCAATGTGTTTGGTGTAACATTAGGCCTACATCTATCGTTCCAATATCTCCTACAGTCAGTCTGGTGTCTCGCCGTAAAGTGTCGACAATTAGTTGCAGTCAGAGCCGTATATATATAGAAGAATTTGCGACATCTCCATGTTTTTTACTCTCAAGAGTTCCAGGAAGTAAGGTCCTGGATTAAGCAGCACTGTCGAGTTGCAGCAAAATGGACAGTTTGCACTGGCGCCGGAACAAGGGGGACATGGGGACATTTTGTCCCCCTTAAAATTTGGTCCCCCTAATTTTTTTTTTTTTTTTTTTTTATCTGAGGGGGCAACTGCCCCTGACGCTTAGAGCCCACTTTACACTGTTTACACAGCCTGTGATGCTTGTTAAAGCCGTGATCATTGTGGGATTATTACACCTGAGACAGACAGACCCAGGGATCAAGTTACAGAGAGCCCACTTTACACTGTTTACACAGCCTGTGACACTTGTTAAAGCCGTGATCATTGTGGGATTATTACACCTGAGAGACAGACAGACCCAGACTCTGTACTGCACTCACTGTCATTGGCTGCTGCTATAATCGTATACGGTTATTGTTATTTTATTTTTGTGTTGAGATGACAAGTTTTGCACTGTGTTTCGAAGTGATAATAATAATAAGTTCAGTGTTTCTGCCTGTGTTGCTGTCTGTTGTAGTGTAATTGTAAAATGACCTAAAGGGAGAGCAGGTCACAAGTGAGTGAGAAAAGGAGAAAATGAATAAGGAGGTAACCCTTTATTTTACAGGTACCCTAGTTACATATGAACTATTTGTAATTACACATGAACACCAGATGTAATTACACAGTAATTACCAATAGTTATAAATTAAGTTCATATGTAGTTACATTGTAACAGACCTGTAAAATGGAGTGAGTCTGTTCAACTCAGTGACGGCGATAAACCGGGGCAAGGGGGGTCTAAAGCCCCCTCGCAAATTGCTGTAAGCCCAGTTAAGACCCCTCAGGTGTAATTTGAATAATCTGGAAAATGATTCAGACTGTAAAGCATTATTTTGGAAACAGCTATGAACTTGCAAATCCTCTACATAATAAAATTTAATATAACAATTGTTCTTTGTCGTGTCTGTTTCACATTACAATTTAAAAGCTCATGAACACACCAAACAACATGAACAAGTTTAGAATCTGATTCCCATAAAAAAATTAAAATAAAAGTATTGTAGGTATAGAGGTAACAGTGAAACTATAATCAAGATAGCCATTCTTCTACATTCTCTAATTGTTAGCTTATTTTAAAGGAGTCATTTACCATCAATTTCCCAATTTCTCAATTTGTTGGGGACCCAGTCGAAGCCCCTCAAAGACCCCTGTGGTCACCAGACCCCCGGATCATCTCTCCTTAAAGTCTACCCCCTCCCCCCAAAGTCTATAAATCCCCCCGATGTGAAGCATAAGGGGGGAACTCCCCCCAATTTGCTAAATAAATTGTATGCACTGTGCTCTAGAAAGTTTTTTTTTAATACATTCTAATAATTTTCTGAATTGGGGTGTAAATAGTCACATGAGCCATTCAAAGCTCATGTGTGTGTGTGTGTGTGTGTGTGTGTGTGTGTGTGTGTGTGTGTGTGTGTGTGTGTGTGTGTGTGTGTGTGTGTGTGTGTGTGTGTGTGTGTGTGTGGTGGGGGGTGGGGGATGGGGGGGGGGTCTGGCACAGTCACACTGCAGAAATGCGTTCATATTAATCAATATTGCCTGTCTTTCAAGCTACAACTAACAAACTATCAACATTTTTCCCCAAGTCTCTGTTTATAATAACAAAGCTATGAAGTGGCAACTACATCTGACTGACATACAGTTATCCTCTCAAACTCCACTAAGAAAGTTGGAAAGCCCTCGTGGCTGAGTGGTTAAAGCCACCTTCTTTGCAATCTGAAGTTCAGTGGTTCGAATCCACCACTGGGTTTTAGCAATCTCTGTCCCAGGCCAGAGCTTCTTTACAGGTCTGGTACCATGTAACTACATATGAACTACAGTTAAATAGACTCACTCCACTTTACAGGTCCGGTACCATGTAACTATGAACTACAGTTGAATAGACTCACTCCACTTTACAGGTCCGGTACAATGTAACTACATATGAACTACAGTTGAATAGACTCACTCCATTTTACAGGTCCGGTACCATGTAACTACATATGAACTACAGTTGAACAGTCTCACTCCACTTTACAGGTCCAGTAAGATGCAACTACATATGAACTACTGTTGAACAGACTCACTCCATTTTACAGGTCTGTTACAATGTAACTACATATGAACTTAATTTATAACTATTGGTAATTACTGTGTAATTACATTTGGTGTTCATGTGTAATTATAAATAGTTAATATGTAACTAGGCTACCTGTAAAATAAAGGGTTACCATTTCCTCCCAGCAAGATTAGGCCCTATGTTCCCACAGGCTTACGCACCAGTATGGCCATTCCCTAATGCACATAACGTGTTGTTGCCACCCCACCCCCCCCTTAAACCATGCCCCCCCCCCAAAAAAAAGACCCAGACTGCAGCGTATGTAATAAGTAATAGATAGTAGTATTATACAACAGGTAGTTCCGGCCGAGCAATTTGATTGGACAAGAGGGATCTTACGAGTGCCTATATTTCACGATAATGCACTGGCGCTTCACTGTGTGTAGGGTAGGCTATATCACTCCGCTTCACAGCTGCTCTAATCAACAAAACAAACACCAGCCACGTTACATTGAACGTCATTCAAAGCGTAACCGAGAGCGCAAAGATGGATTTTTTTCCTAACATAACTTTTGACTTAAACTATGAATGCTCGTCAGAAGAGGGGGAGGGGGAGCAACATTCTTCTGCGGAAACCTCCAGGGGCCGGTTGCACCAACTGGTCTTAACTATGCCTGGTCGTAACTCCTACGTCGGTCTTATAAGACCATGGACTTACGCCTGTTGCACCAACACGGCTTACGTCTGGTCAGTATGCTGGTCGTAGCAATGCGCGTCCATGTGAATTGCCAGGGAATGCCCCCTGATTGGATGATGTTGCAAAAAATGTGCCTCGCGACCTGCTTGGAGCACTGTGCCACTACGCTCTCTCAGCCACTACTGTAAAACACCCTCCCTCCTCTCACCCTCCCTCGCTCCGGGGGAAAAATGGCGGCTATTGAGCCAGACAGACAGTCTGAATGAAATTGAATGTAACGTTCCCAATTCTATGTATTACATTCTAAAAAACTAACGGCAACATTTTGGAAGGCTAAGCCACACAACTAGTTCGTTGTAATCTAACAGCATGCTTCAAAAGACGGAGAACTGGCTGTGTTACGAAGATCAGGGTAAGGACTCAAAACGGTCTCCGCTGATAAGACACGGAGATCTCTGTTACAGGCAGGCGCTACGCCTCCTCCTGACCAGGCGGGCTGATTAGGCTACATTTTCTGCAAAGGGAAGGCTGGGGGGACTATTTTTGTTGGCGGAGGAATAAATACAGAAATCATCTATTTTCTCAGCTTTTTGTCATTTTTTTTAATCAGCTTTGTTTAATAGAACTGTTGTATAAAAGCAATATCACACTCGAGGTCGTGCATTGTTGGCTAATATTGGCACTGCTGTGATTATCTACGGCACTCGGCCTGCGGCCTCGTGCCTGCGACCGAATCACAGCAGTGCCAATATTAGCCAACAATGCACTCCCTCTCGTGTGATATTGCTTAAATATAGTACAGTAATAATGAGTAATCATACTGTAAAGGCAGGAATCTGTACTGTATGTCTGTGTGTCCTCATATCCTCATATTGTTCAGTTGGCTTCACACTTGGTGGGTTGCTTGCTTGGGACACGAAGAAGTCCAGTGTGTGATTTTGTGCAATTTAGACACTTTAGTTTGAGGGACAGTGCATTCTAATTAGATGTAATGAGAATGGGAAGGACAGACATACTGTACAGTACAGTACGTACGGACAATCCAAAAACATAATGCCTCTGGACACGGCTATCGCTGGCGGAGTAGAAAAAATAAAAGCCGCAATATCACTCAGCAAAACTTGGCCGTTGGTATGCGCGGTTGCATTGACTCGATATAGGTTAAAAAAATATTATTTATGTGCAAATTATTCGCAGAGAATAGCTTTACCTTTAGACTGACTGCTGTCAGGAAGCTGACGAGCAGCAGACTGTGGTAGACTGGAGGAGGTTCCTCTGTTCTTTGTAGTCTCCCTGACATCGCTGACATCCCCTGAGACTGAGAGGGAGAGAGAGAGGGAAAGAGAGAGACATAGATAAACAGAAAAAAAGAGTGGGGAGAGAATTCACAAGAGATTAAATTTAACAGCAGCCAACAGCTCCTATGCGTCAACCAACTCTTTACATAAATTAAAATACTGATCATTCATCACGTTTAGATTCCATCTGAGTCTCTCACATGAAGAAGTGACAACTGTCTTCCCTGTGCAGGACAACAGCCGCGTCTCTAGTACTGTAGTTTCCCCCTGATGTCGGTCACATTGCTGCTGTTTGGCTAGACAGGCTTCACTAGATAGATCTTTCGGCCAGACAGGCTTCACTAGATAGATCTTTCTTCTTTTCCTGTGTGGATTTTTTACTGGACTCTGTGTTGTCGTTCTTTTGACATTCATTGACCCCCCCCCCCCCCCCCCCCCCCCACACACACACATCCGGCAATGCAGATCTGTGTATTTTTGCTTCCCTCTTTGAGTTGCGTCAAGCAGCACAGAACAGATCGAGCTGGGCAGGAACTCACGAGAATAATAAAATAAAACATTCAGTTGATTTTCAAAATAAAACCTGTATAGAGAGCCAAAGTGAAACGTCACTTCCTGCTTTCTCCCTGTACCAGCTCTGAAATAAATATGAATGGCATGCAGTGAACGGAGAATAACGTTACTTTTTTGATCCCGTTTGAATTGTACCACAGGGTGCCAACATTCATTTTTACAATTTAAAACATAACTTTGCATGTCAAGAAAGTCGCAGTTTGTCGTCAAACTGAAACGTAGGGGTTAGTTTCCTATAAAAACTACATAGCTCGTGGAAGCTCGTGGCATGTCGCCGGTCTTCAGCTTTAGTAGAGAAAGTGACGTCACTTAGGCGACAGTGTATGTAGTCTTTCTGATTTATAACTTATAGTGCAACAGTTTGGTGACAAACTGTGACTTTCTTAGCTATGGAGGACCAGGAGAGTCTTACGCTAATGAATAGAGTGTCCCCTTAATAATTATCCAATCGTACAATTAAAAAGAGTAATTTCAAAAACAATTCACAAATGACGTATTAATACGTCATTAAAAAGTCGGATTTGGAAAAGGAACTTCAAAAACATCCATTAAACAGTGTATTTCAAAATGGAATTACAAATACATCATTTAAAACATCATTTAAACAGTGTATTTTAAAATGGAATTACGAATACATCATTTAAAACATCATTTAATACATCATTTCCTTATTCCTATTCGAAATAAGCATTTGGAATTGTATTTGAAGTCACTATTTCAAAACCAATTCAAAAAACCGTTTGGAAAACCATTTCGTTTTAACATGACACTTTTTTGCTCTTTGTCCCCAGCCAAACAGTGTCAATCGTGAATTGAGCCCCCTAATGCAAATGAGCCATGTAACAGGCTCTCTGATTGGCTAGAGAGCTTAACTGAGCCAGGCTCTTTCGCGCCTCAAAGCTCTCTAGCCAATCAGATAGCCTGTTACATGGCTCATTTGCATTAGGACCATGGATTCACGATTGACACTGTTTGGCTGGGGACGAAGAGCAAAAAAGTGTCATGTTAAAATGAAATGGTTTTCCAATCGGTTTTTTGAATTGGTTTTGAAATAGTGACTTCAAATACAATTCCAAATGGTTATTTCGAATAGGAATAAGGAAATTATGTATTAAATGATGTTTTAAATGATGTATTTGTAATTCCATTTTGAAATACACTGTTTAAATGATGTTTTAAATGATGTATTCGTAATTCCATTTTGAAATACACTGTTTAATGGATGTTTTTGAAGTTCCTTTTCCAAATACGACTTTTTAATGATGTATTAATACGTCATTCGTGAATTCTTTTTGAAATTACTCTTTTTAATTGTACGATTAGATAATTATTAAAGGAACACTCTATTCATTAGCTTAAGACTCTCCAGGGCCTACAAGGTATGTCAAATTTAAAATTAAAGTACATGTCTAATTTGCATTGTTTTACACAGTTTTTCTAGGCTAAGGCCAAAAGTGTCATGCAATGGGTAAATGGCATTTCCAATCGTTATTTCGAATCGGGCATTTAATATAGTGACTTCAAATACAATTCCAAATGGTTATTTCGAATAGGAATAAGGAAACAATGTATTAAATGATGTTTTAAATGATGTATTTGTAATTCCATTTTGAAATACACTGTTTAATGGATGTTTTTGAAGTTCCTTTTCCAAACACGACTTTTTAATGACGTATTAATACGTCATTTGTCAATTCTTTTTGAAATTACTCTTTTTAATTGTACGATTGGATAATTATTAAGGGGACACTCTATTCATTAGCGTAAGACTCTCCTGGTCCTCCATACTTGACATGCTAAGTTACGTTTTAAATGGACAAAATTACTCACTTGATATTCACTCACAGTGATTATTCACTTTGCCTCTCTATGTCAAGAGAGAAACCGTCACACATTGAGCTGTGGGGGGGATTTGGCCTGCGATAATGCATCCCTCAATTACTTGAATGCTTATATTATTTTGGCAGCTACTTGGGTTCGAATGAATTTAGTTTAGTTTTTTCGTTTTTAACTCAATGCACTTTACATCTACCTGCCTGACTATGGATGGAAATGAGCTAAGGCTACATTTACATGCAAATGTTCATTAATGCTGCACTGTCCCTATGAAAAATAAATAAATAAAATAAATACAAATAAAATACTAATTCATTTGAATGTGTGTGAGTTGAACTTTGAACTAGCTCTTGTGAAGTGTGAACTTGCACAATGCACTGCAGCTAGCGAACGTTGTTATCGCCATTAGCTAGCGACTACCTAGCTGTCGTATACTGATGACATCACAGCAGGAGATGACTGTAAACACTACCGCAAGGCACTCTGGGTATTGTGGTGCGGAGCTCCCGTTTTCAAGGCTAGGAGGCTAGCTAGCTACCATTTGTTTTCTGTTTTCTCATAATTGTGGTATATTAGCGTGGTATACACTAAATATACCACAGCTGTGAGCCAATCAGATTGCTTGATTTGAGAGAGCCCCTTTATAGCCCTCAGGACTAGCCTGGCCTCGCCAGACCAATTCGCTAGAACAAATCAAACATGAACTCACAGATTCGTGAGGTTCCCAGGCTACCTCAGGACCTTCTTTACTGGGATTATGGATAAAGTGTTGATGCAACATGTAGAAGACCACATCACACTTGTCTTATAGAAGATATTCTCAGGCAGTATTGTTACTAGCTCAGACAAGCACGACGACAGCAGTGGCCAACGTTACTGAATGATGGCATCTCACCTGCTGCAGCCTGAACTTCCCCAGTGGACAGACCGAGGCTGGAGTAAAGTGTAAGGTCTCTGATCTTCAGGTGAGTGATCATCTTTCTGCTGGCATTGTCTCCTTTCTTCTTCACCATGTCTATGAGACAGCGTACCCTGTCTCTTGTGGCTTTGTTTTCTTCAATTATTGAGTCTTTCTCCCCATCATTGAAGACTCCATCACCTAAAAGGTCATCCAGGAGATCCTTAAGAACTGGGGATGAAATCCTATCCACAAGCTCTGTGCGAAGCCTGGCAAGCTCATCTAGAGAAAGAGACAAAATGACAAAACTAGTTTAGCCTGTCAAGATGGTTCCAGAGTCGGCATCACAGAAGGATAAGGCATTATTTAAACATAATGTTGTTGTTGTTTGTTGATGGCTTATATTTGGGCTGAGCTGACATGTTTAGTGTTTCACCTGATCATGAAAAGTCTCTTGATCCTTAATTCTCAATAGCCTACTATGGTGGTGTTTACACCCACACGCTCATTTTGCTTGTGGTCAATGATGCCAACTAAATCTGCATTCAGTGATGTTTTTGTGTTACAATAAGTGTTAAATGGCTCTATATTCTGACAGCAATCACTGAAATAGAGTGTTTGGTCAGTAACTTGGAAACACCCCCCCCCCCTCCAAAATCAAATTATTAATTATTTTTGGTTTTTCAATCTAACGGCAAAAAAAACTGTTGCAACCAATCTTAGACATATCCCAGGCTCTGGGGAATATATATATATATATATATATATATATATATATATATACCGTAATTCTGCCAATAATACCAAAGTCTGGTACCATGTAACTACATCAGAATCAGAATCAGAATCAGAAAGACTTTAATGATCCCCGGGGGAAAATTGGGACAGGTTACAGTAGCTCGCACTCAGAACACAACATAGCATAAAATAAACAGTAGTAAAATGCGATAAGCAAAAATAAAGCAAAAATACAGTAGAGTACGTATAAAGTAAGCAAAATAAGTAGAGTAAGTGATGTACATTACGTGACAATTGCAGTTATTGCACACTGGACTTATATTAAGTCGGCTTGCCCTTTACATTACGCGTGGCTCACTACAGTATAATCCTAATGTTAATTTAAAATGAGATATTCCTCTAAATATGGCTAAAAATCATCCAGACGTTCAAAAAAAACGTCAAATTTTCTTGCCAGCGCCGGGAAAAAAGGAATTTGAAAAAAAAAAAAAAATTGAAAAATTAAAAAAAAAAAAAAAAAAACATTTTTTGACAAAAAAATAAATAATGTCCCCCTAATTGCAAACTCGTTCCGGCGCCACTGAGTCAGTTTGTGTTGTACTTTGAAAGTTTGAAAGGGAATTACCCACTGTGTACACTCTGCCAAACTCTAATGGGTCAAGGTAATGATTCATCGGCTCCCTGTCCACACAACTGTCCAAGCATTTGATAAAACAAAATAAGGGAGAGGGTAATTCCCTCTCCCCTGCAAGAAAGTACCTTGCATTTCTCATGCAACAAACCATGGACACCTATTACATTACATCATTCTCAGGACTGCCCGGCACCGTATCTCCCTCTGTCCTACTCCCTCCCCTGGCATTCAGCCCGGAGGGAGGAGGACAGATGAATCCACAAGGCCACGCACTCCGTCCTCACAATGAGTTCACCAATTCAACATTTTACAAGTGCAGCTTTCTCACACATTCAGCAGTTAAAAGCCACCAACCAATATATGAAAACTGCTTCTCCATTTCCAGTGGTTTTAATAATATGCCTGTTGTAACCTGTGAGTAAAATGATAGCACAAAATAGCGCAAAATGATAGCACACCACACCTCAACACACAAGCCAGAATATAACTCTATTCCCATTTACCAATGAGTACAGTAAGCATTGATTATAAAACTACATTTTTCTTTTACTGTTCAAGGGGTTTCCACACTTATGTCTACTTGCCCCTTCAGTACATAACACAGCCTAAATGAGGACCAAATGCATGCATCATAAGGACTTTCATTGTCACAGAATACTACAGTATGATGCACCACTTTACAATAGGGTACACAAAAAGAGTAACTAATGGACAGGTAATAATTAAGTAATGAGTAATTACTCTACTAAGGAACTAACAACTAATCATGAACTAATGATTCACTACTATACTCACAATGTGACCTTAACTAATGATTAACTAATGATTAAGTAATATATTCACGCACTGACATTTATTAATCATTAACGAACGATTAACTACTCTACTCATGGAACTGACCGACTAATCAGTAACTAATATATTCACGAGCTGACATTTAGTAATCATTAAGTATTGATTAACTACTCTACTCAGGAACTTAGATACTAATCATTAACTAATGACTACCTACTCATTAACTATGATTAACTAGTGATTGACTAATGGCAAATTATTCCTTAGCTACTCATTATCTAACTATTAGTTAATGATTAGTTTACTAGTAACTACTACAGTATTTGTGTACGTTATTGTAAAGTGTTACCCATTAATGTTATGGACCTTGTATGTGTAAACATTACTTGTCAATAAAGACTATTCTCATTCTGATTCTGGAGCTGCTGTATGATGTAGCCTACCGTACGTACTCATGGTCCTTGATGTTCAGATGTTGATTCAGATGTTGGTTGAATTCCGCTGTTGGTTGAGAACGCTTCTGTTATCAATTCAGCGTTGTGTCGCTCTCCGGTTATATTGTCCTCCCTGCCTGTCTACAGTATGGCTGCTCTGAGAAATGAAACTTAAAGTGTAACTTCTCTTGCACAGTCTATGCTTCACTGAGCCTAACTCCACCCACTGCATTCTGGGGGGAGGAAGATAAGGATGTGCATATGCAGCCCTCAGGTCGTAAAAATGTCCCCTTTTAGGCAGTGGAGAAGTAAATTATCTTCTATCTAAGCGGACCCATTTAACACAAGAATGGCAGCCAGCAAGTCTGTGTGGCGGGAAGTGGCGGGGTCAAGGTTCATAAAATTGATGTACCTCGACATCAGCTGACCTCTGTCAGATCATTTTGCCTGCTCAAGGTTTTCTCTTCAGCAGGCCTCCTGCTCTGGCTACACTCAGTTATTTTTATTAAGCATCACAGCTAATGAAATTCCATTTAAATCACCCCAAAATTCATCAGGTTCAGGAGCCAATGTGTCCATAAGGCTTGCAAATATCAAACAGGTATGCAGAGGTAAATGATCATAGCTGCAGGAGAGCAAGGCAACAATTTAATTGTGGAGAAATCTGTATGGATGAGTTTTCAAAGTGGATGGATTTCACAATTTGTGAATAGCCAAAGAGACGGGCTCAAATAGAAAAAGCCAGTATTGCACTATATAAAAGCTTCCTACGGAGCTCCGGAATGGCCATCGGGAGAAAAATAATTTATGTTGGAATAACGATTTATTGTAACGTGCACATAATATGCAATTTGAGCTCTCATTTTCTTTTTTCGTGTGCACAAGATACAATTTGCTCCCTCGATTTGGTTAAAATGAGCCCTCGTTTTGGTTTATTCGTGCCCTTGGTCTTGGCTAATACTTGTGCTCTTCACAAGCCTATCCACCTTATTTTTGAATGCCCCACTGTAAAAAAGAATCGTGGGTACAAGGTCCGGTTTAACGTGACTCATTGTTGCCGCTTGCCATTTCCTTTACTCTGGCTGCAGACCCGAATTATAAACCGGAAGCTGGAATCCGTTATAAAAGTTATAAATATAGTCACGTTATAAACAACTAACCAACGCTGGAGGTCCGTATGGAAACTCGAAATGTGTGTTACTCGAAATGGTTAAAAGTTCAATTAATTTGGTGGCGTTTTACTGCCATGTAACATAGCTAGCTAGCCGCTAACATTAGCCACAGTTAGTAGCCGACTACCCACAATGCATTACGTTATCCCAGCACCCGAACGACACGGCTGTAGAGCAGAATGGCTGGGCTGTAAAAGGGTAAAATCCTCATAGACGTTTTTTTTGTCGGGGGCTGGGGGGTTATCTAAATTGGTTACACCGGAAATAGAACCCATAGTTAACATAAGGCAAAATGGCCGCCAAAAATAAGGTGGATAAAGACTGCAGTGCACATATTGGTGATTGTGTTCAAATGTGGCGCTGTCCTGGGTGTGCAGTTGCAGTCACCTGATTGAGTTTACCTGGCCTGAAGGTGGTGGTTAATATGTTGCAATATTTGAGGGATATACATATTCAGTCTCCACCCTAGACTGGAAAAAGGCACTGGAAACACGATAAAAAAACAACAACAACAAGATGGACGTGCCAAACAAAGTTTTCGAAGAGGTTCTTGTAGAAACTTCGCGGATTCACAGTATCACATCTTTTAAGCCAATAGGACGAATCAGTGTGACGTCAATGCCACCCAGAAATGCGGAACCCCGCGGCAGTTAACTAGTATGAGTTGTGCCAAACAAACGTTAATATCTCAAAAACTATACATCACATCGTTTATATTTTGACAGAGTTTGATGTATAATTTAAAGCGGTGGAGACGGCTCCAGACTACCTTTGAATTGAATTTGTATGTTCCTCACTCCCGCCTTGCTGCAGTGGCGTAACGAGTCAACACTGGCCAATGCAAGATGGTCAAAGTGGGCCCTGCCCACCATCACAATGCAAAACAGACCGCCATGCTTGACCAAATCTGGTGTCGGAACAGATGAAAACATGTTCGGTGAGGGTGCGCTGTTAATATATTTTCTGCACATATTATATCATCTTATAGAATAGTTTCTCACTAAGACAGACGTGATAGGGTCAGGGCAAGTCTGAGCACAGCTGGGATCGCTGTTTGGAGAAGTCCAGACAATGCCTCCTTCTTAAAATGATAGTATGTTAGGAAGCAGCAAGATAGGAGAGTGCAGGAAAGCAGTCAGGTTGAAACAGTCACTCACTTCTCACACCACAGCCTGAGAAATGCTGAAGCTGGCAACAAAATCTGAAAAGATAACCATGAAGGTGAACCAATCAGAATTACAGAACAGATGTCAGAGAGGATTATATGAATGATAGCGTGCCGTGATGGAAATCTATTGATTATCAAGCAATATTAAGAAGACTCGAAAGGCTTGACTTTGATAAATGATTGTTTTATTGCAAGTTTGTAACAGGCATATTTGTGGCTGTCTTCAACAGGAAGACAGAGAGTCCCAAAAAGCCCCGAACAGAGGGCTTAACCACGTTTATAGTAGACATATTAAGCACAGAGAAAACCACCCACACCTGCTGTCTGGAAACACAGCTGCACTCAGATGTTTTGACTCACAACATGGCTGACACCCGGAAAGCTCTCATCTTGGTAAAGCCTATTAGCCTAACTGTCAAACTGCATGTTCCACGGTAATGACGTCAATTGACAGGGCATATTTAAGACTTCTAACATATATGATTATTATATTAAAATGCCAACATAGTGTATACAATGTTATCACAATATAACATAGTGTGTGAAAATGTCATTGCAGATAGGGTAGCACTGCATTGCAATAGTCGGATGATCCAAGGCTCATCTCGTTTGTTTTGTGGACAATGGAATAAACTGATATTCGTCTGAGATCATTCTTCTTAGTCTTAGTACATTATTTTTCAGTTAAAGTACTATGTTTGTGCACTCCTAATTTATCATCTTCCCCGGCGACTTGGAAATTCCACGACAGCACCTTGACAAACTGTTTTATCTTATTGTATTATTTAGTTGGTATTTATTTGGTGAATGAATGATAGTACACCATGGACCAGATGCATTGGCTCATCAAGTACTATACTGCTTACTGTTACAGCTCAGTGGCTGTGTGTATACTCTGTAGTAGTCAGTAAGATAGATCTGGAGAGTTTTATAGTGGTGAGATAAAGAGGAGGGGCCTGTGTGTGTGGGCCCTAAACTGGCCCCAATGTAACTACATTGGTAGTTACCCCTCTGCCTTACTGTAATATTCTCCAATAAATACCATTGTTGTCTATACTTTGTTTCTATTCATGCCTTTATTTACCTTGAATGGCCTAATTTATTGTCACAAATTACTGGTTTGGTTTAGTTTTGATTGTAAACCAGATTAATTGCATTTCACCTTACTATTGACTGTAATTCATTAAAGATACCGGTGTAACTATGAGTTCATGCAACAACAAAAAAACCTTGAATAGCGCCAAAACTCAAAGTTAATACAGTGAAACAGAATTGAGCCAGTGAAGCAGGGATGAGCATATCAGCACGTAACAGCACGAAATGAGTCTCCTTGTTTAAGCTGTCTTGCAAGTAAGTAGGCTCCCTGAACCCCCCACACCACCACCTTGATAGAATGATGTCCCAAGCTTAAAGTCCCAGGTGAACCCGTTCGTCACGTGCATCTGAGTCCGTTTCAGACTGAAAACAAATTGAGAGGCGGACCATATACGTGTCGATGATTTGATTTGACAATTCTGAGGACTGGCTTTGGCATTGGCCAATCCTGGCGTGTTCCACCCCCAAATCCGGGTGTTGTCGTGCTATGCGAGTGGGATCCGCGGAGTACCAGGCAGCCACCGGCTTCGTGCGGAATGAGCGGACAATCCGATGCATGGGTGCTCCCCGCCCGCCTGGAATCTCCGAGAGACGACCCCTGACAGCCAGAGAGGCTGTCAGGCTCGGAGGCGCGCGCCATTATCGTTATAAATGTAAATAATATTAAATTCCTGGAATGCGTGTTTTAATGAGCCAGTTACATTTCTTTGCATTCTTAGAAATTACCGTTTGATTTAGTTTGCATAATTGCTCAAGTTAGTAGTTAGTTTATGGGCTAGAAACTCTGCCAGATGACAGGCACTAGGTGCCATTTTCCCCTTCATTTGGAAGAGAAAATGATCCTGAAATGAAGATTTGATTGACAGCTGCATGTCGTGAAATGATTGGTTGAAATGGGGTAGCAATTTGATAGTACTAGGTGACGTCAGCAAACTATACATTACTGTTATCAATGAAATCTTGAAAAATGAACTTTTGATGTGAAAAAGTGTGAAAAACTAAAGAAATTAGATTTTTGTGATTTGTTTTGCATACATTATTAAATAGGTGCACTGCATACCAAGGTATTTGAACTAAAAGAAAAGAAAAGTCATTTTTGGGTTCAGCTCGACTTTAAATAATACAAACTGCACACTGAGAAAAGTTTTAGTACCAAAAGTTGGGGACAAAAATATCAACATTATGTGACGCCATCTTTCTTGACGTACCCACGTGACTCCTTTAATGTAGTATTGAGAATCAAGCATGACAATAAGGTATACATTTTTTTAAACTTCATTTAACCAGATACAAACAAGAGATATAAAATCTCTTTTACAATTGTGACCTGGCCAAGAAGGCAGCAAAGTTACACGTCGGATTGTAATATGTAAGAAACAAAACAATAATACAAACGACGATACAATAAAAGAGTAAAGCAAAAACTACCATCTACACATCAGAAGTGTATATTCTAAAATTGCAATCAAGGCCCTCTGCAAATCTCAGGTTGCAGAAGGCATGACACAAACAACTGACAAGCCACAACAATCACAGTCACACAGAGCAGTCACAATAGTCACAGGAAAACAACAAAATACAGAAGAAAGAAGGCACATGACAAAATAGTTATGGATTGCGACAAGAGCAGCTTGTGGTAAGGATTTCAGATATTTTTTTGTTTAAAACTGGACAAAGGGATGAGGGAGACTAATTCTGCAGGTCGTTCCAAGACCAAGGGCTGCTGAATAAACTGCTTTTTCCAGCCTCAGTCCGCACAGTTGGTACCTTAAAATGTAGCCAAGCGTTGAATCTGAGGTTGTAGGAATTATGCATAGATGCAAACTTGGAACTAATGTACAAGCGTAACTTGCCTAGAATGGCCTTGTATATTAGAATATACCAGTGCTGTATCCTGCAAGTGACGACCATCTGACCAGATTGTACAGTGTGCAATGATGCGTCCTGTAGTCTGAGTTTGAACTGTATCTCAGAGCAGCACGATAAAGTGGGTCAAGGTTGGCCAAGGAGGTAGGACCAGCAAATCTGTAAATGGTATCGCCGTTAGTCCAGCTGAGATAGCAAAAGGCCTGACACCAGTCGTTTATGAGAAGACGGGCAGAAACATGATTTTAATCTGTACCAAATAAAAAACAAATACTGTATATAAAAGCAGGAAATGGTGTGTAAAATAGAGTCATACTCTATGGTGACCTTTCACCTAATTCCATGTTTCTGCCACCTTCACCTGAGCTCACTCCCACCATCACTTGTCTCCTCTCACCTGATTTCATTTCACTGTAATTAGTTCACTCCTCTTCACCATATATTCCTTCCTCACACCCTGTTCTGGCTGGCAACACTACAGCAGCACAGCCCATGAGGGCCCTCATATTGAGATCCGGTTGTGCGTAATAAAAAAACCACACGAAAACCGTGACGCCTCATAAAAGGATTGCTTGACTGTGTGCAGCAACAAAATAAATGGCTTACACGGAACACTCTCTTCATCTTTAATGCATGTACCATGGCGATGTTCATCCCCCCTATGAACTAACAAACAACTAATCTACATGTGGTCCTTCGAGCCTGGATAGTGAACATTGCCATGACTGAACAAAATAAGCCAACTCTAACCCATGGAGCTCTTCACCCTCGACGTGAAACCCGTCTTCCTCAGCACCTACAGGACTATGAAGTTGGCTATGGGGATAGAGCTACAAACACAGAATGCATACACGAAGAGGAAGAGTTTGAAGGGGATGAAGAGGAAGAGTCTGAAGAGGATGAGGAAGAGCCAGACCAACCTAACAATGACCCCCCCACCAACATCAATGGGACCCAACAGGCCTCTACAGCTGGGACCGGAGAGCGAGACCTAATTCCAGAACTCAGCCAAGCTGACCTAATCAAGCAGCTCCTTGACACAATGAAGATTGTAAAGCAGCAAGGAGAGATGTTGCAGCGCCTCATGGAGCGACATGAAGCTTCTAGCCCTGGAAACAATAGCTCATCTAGTCACCGATCTACATCGCCTCCACCACCAGACAACCCTCAAGGTGGACCCAATCAAGTTTCAACTAGACCAGGCCCACCAGCTATCCGCCATGGATCTGCAGCAGTAGCCTCTGCCCAGCCCACACCGTCAGCCCCCCTCCCCCCTCATCCACAAATTCAACCTCCTCCTTTAACCCATCACCAATTGGTTTCCTCGTACCATCCATTTCTTAATCAGCCTGTGTCTTCCCACCTATCTGCCTCCCATTCCCCCAGGCTTTCACAACTTCCAATCCCCCATCAGCAGTTTAATCCTGCACCTTCCCTTCCTTCAATGCGGTCTCATTCATCAGTTTCTTACCAGCCTGTCCCTGCTCAAGCACCTCTTCCTTCCCAGTCCAGATCCCTGCACTCGTCCAGAGGAGTTGCAGCACCCCCTGCTGGTCGATCCAGGCACTACAGGCCAGTTGAAGCCCCTAAATTTCCTGACTTCACAAGGGAGGATGAGATGCAATATAGGATGTTGCGAATGGCACTGACCAACTTGCTTGATCCCGATGAAACCGAAGAATTCAAGTTTCATATTCTTCTTGACCACCTTAAGGTGGACCAGGCCAGACGCCTGGCTTTAGCCTTCTCATATGCCCATCAGCCATTTACTGAAGCCTTGAGGGCCCTTGATGAACGTTATGGCCAACCACGCCAGTTGGCGCTCAAAGAACTGAAAACCATCATGACTCTTCCCCCTGTGCGGCCTGGAGATGGCCATGCCCTTGATGCCTTTGCCCTGCGAGTCCAAGCACTCGTTGGGCTGCTAAGAACTATGGATGACCAAGGCAACGCTGAACTTCTCTGTGGCTCCCACGTGGATAGGCTCCTGGAGAAACTCTCAAATGAGCAGGTTAGCCGCTTCAAACGTCATATGTACAGAACCCAAGTAGATGCCAATTATGACCTCCTCCACCTGTCTGATTGGCTGCAAATGGAGTCTCGTTGTCAACCTAGACGGGACTACCCAAGCCCGAACCCCTCTCGACCATACAGACCACATGCTCCTGCCCAGGCAACCACAACTATCCTTCATGGCGCTAACTTCGCCCCAGAGCGTACAGACCCTCAAATTCCCTCAAGGTCCCCTTGTGCTTACTGCACCTCCACAAGTCATCACATAAGCCAGTGTGTTGATTTTAAGGCCCTGAACAAGCAACAAATTATTGCATGGATCAAGGAAAACAAGAGATGTTGGCGTTGTGCTCGACCACATGTTGCAGCTAAGTGCAGATTGAACCGAGACTGTAATATCTGTAAGAGGAGACATCTACAGATCCTCTGTGACATCAATAAGAAATCTGACACAACTTCTTACCATGTCAACTCTACAACCAACACCCTTTATCTTGACCGCCCAAGTCACACAGGTCATGTTCTCTTGAAACTGGTCAAAGTCATCGGCAGACACACCTTAGAGACCTTTGCACTTATGGATGACGGTTCAGAGCGAACTATCCTTTTGCAGTCAGCAGCCCATAGCCTTCAGCTTGATGGAGAACCGGAGGACTTAGCTCTCAGGACAGTAAGGCAAGGAGTGGAGGTACTTCATGGGGCTACTGTGTCCTTCAAGGTGAGCTCTGCCTCTGCCAGTTCTGGTGAATTCCACATCAAGCATGCTTTCACTGCAGATCGACTTGCTCTGTCTGAGCACACACACCCCGTCCATTCCCTACAGAGAAAATACAAGCATTTATTTGGACTTCCACTGACACCAATGCATCAGGTCACCCCGCTACTCCTTATTGGCTCAGATCACAATCATTTGATCTCCCCTATTGCCCCAGTTCGATTTGGCCCCTCAGGAGCACCAGCAGCAGTCAAAACTCGCCTTGGCTGGACACTGCAAGGACCAACAAGAGACATGGAACCTCCCCCTTCCCCTGCCAAGTGCCTCCATATCTCCATTGCCTCTAAATCTAATGAGTTGTATCAAAATGTGGAAAGGCTCTGGCAACTGGATGCAGTTCCCCATCGAAATGAAAGAGCAGCCACCCGGTCCAAGTTGGATAACCAGGCAGTCAACTTGCTTGAGACAGTCACAGAGAGAGTCTTGGTGGATGGAGTGTATCACTATGCCACACCTCTTTTAAGGATACCAAACACACCTCCTTTGAAGGCTCCTCCCCAGGCCGTGATGGCTAGACTGCGTACTACTGAATCAAAGTTGGCCAAGGATTCGAAGAAGGCAGCAGCATACAACACTGAGGTCTCTAAGCTGGAACAGGCAGGTCATGTGAAAAGGCTTACAGCAGAAGAAGTTGAAGCCTCTCCAGAGGCATGGTATATACCTCATCACATGGTAACTCATAATGCAAAGAATCGTCTTGTCTTTGATTGTTCATTCGAATACAAAGGCCAAAACCTGAATAAGACCTTACTACCTGGACCTACCTTGGGGCCTTTCCTTCTTGGAGTTTTACGCCGCTTTCGAGAGCACGCTGTCGCCATTAGTGGTGACATAAAGGCCATGTTTCATCAAGTTCGGCTCCTGAGCCAAGATAAGACTCTTTTGCGTTTTCTTTGGCGGGACATGATGAAAGACACTCCTCCATCTGTCTACGAATGGCAAGTCCTGCCTTTTGGGACTACCTGTAGCCCCTGCTGTGCTACCTTTGCCCTTCAAAGGCACACTGAAAATCATACTCAGCCAAGTGACCCAGTGCGCCATTCAGTGGAGAGAGGTTTCTATGTTGATAATTGCCTTCAAAGTTTCCTCACAGCTGCCATGGCCCGACAGACTCTCGATCAGCTGAGGTCCATTCTATCTTCTGGCGGCTTCAACATCCGTCAATGGGCCAGTAATGACCCAATGGTCATCAGTCACCTACCACCTGAAGCAAAATCTGAGAACAGTGAGTTCTGGCTCTCCAAAGACAGTATGCCCCCTACAGAATGTACCCTTGGGCTCCAGTGGAACTGTCAAACAGATTGCCTTGGCTACAGAGGTCAGGCAACAGCATCCTCCACCACAACCATGCGGTACATTTACCACATCCTCGCCAGTCTTTATGACCCTGTGGGGTACCTCATCCCCTACACCACCAGAGCGAAGGTCTTGATTCAGCGGCTGTGGGACAAGCCAAGGGATTGGGATGATCCCCTACTACCCCCTGATCTACTCTGTGTATGGAACACCTGGAAGGACGAACTGTCAATTCTATCTACAGTAACTATGCCTCGATGCTACACGTCTACCAGCATTCCCCCCCCCCCTCTAAACAAGACCTCCACATATTCTGTGATGCATCAGAATCAGCTTATGGAGCAGTTGCATATCTTCGGTCAGAAAATGATGGGGAGCGAGTCCAAGTGTCCTTCCTGCTTGCCCGATCTCGCGTGGCACCAAGGAGACAGCAGTCAATTCCTAGACTCGAGCTTTGTGCTGCATTAGTTGGTGCACGTCTCTGTGACCTCCTGAGAGCTGAACTAACACTTCCTATCAGAAATACAATCCTCTGGTCAGACCAGGGCACCAACTTCAAGGGAGGAGAGAGGGAACTTCGGGAGGCCCTAACATCAGTGAGTCCATCCCTCAAGGTTCAACTTGAGAAGCAAAGGATCCGCTTCCGTTTCAACCCCCCATATGCCCCTCACTTTGGCGGAATCTGGGAGCGGGAAATCCGTTCTGTGAAACAGGCCCTGCAAGGCTCCCTCGGCACCCAACTGGTCACGGCAGAAGTTCTTCACACTCTGTTGATAGAGGTTGAAAATATCCTCAACTCCAAGCCCCTTGGCTATGTCTCCTCGGATATTGCAGATCCTGACCCTGTGACTCCAAATCTTCTTCTCATGGGGCGGCGAGACTCCTCTCTGCCTTTGGACTCTTATCCAAGCTCCGAACTCCTCCGTCGCCGTCAGTGGCGTCATAGCCAAGTGTTGGCCGATCACTTCTGGTCCCATTTCATCAAGCGTTATCTTCCTCACCTTCAAGGCCGGCAGAAGTGGCAAACGGACAAGGAGGATGGATCCGCAACTCCCAAGGGCCCTATGGCTAGTTGGTCGTATTACCAAGGTATTACCAAGCAAGGATGGCCGTGTCAGGACAGCCGAAGTGATGGCGGGGACCAAGTCCTATGTTCGTTCAGTTTCCCGACTGATTACACTTCCTGCAATTGCTGACGACCCCCCAGATCACTCTTCCTAGTATGACTCTTGGGAGTGCAAATCCCCATATGATTTGGGGGCGGCTGTAAAATAGAGTCATACTCTATGGTGACCTTTCACCTAATTCCATGTTTCTGCCACCTTCACCTGAGCTCACTCCCACCATCACTTGTCTCCTCTCACCTGATTTCATTTCACTGTAATTAGTTCACTCCTCTTCACCATATATTCCTTCCTCACACCCTGTTCTGGCTGGCAACACTACAGCAGCACAGCCCATGAGGGCCCTCATATTGAGATCTGGTTGTGCGTAATAAAAAAACCACACGAAAACCGTGACGCCTCATAAAAGGATTGCTTGACTGTGTGCAGCAACAAAATAAATGGCTTACACGGAACACTCTCTGCATCTTTAATGCATGTACCATGGCGATGTTCATCCCCCCTATGAACTAACAAACAACTAATCTACATGGTGTATTTAACACTCCCAGCTCAGTGGTCTTGTGGTCTGAGTGTCCGCCCTGAGACTGGGAGGTTGTGAGAGTTCGATCCCCGGCCGAGTCATACCAAAGACTATAAAAATGGGACCCATTGCTTCCCTGCTTGGCACTCAGCATCAAAGGGTTGGAATTGGGGGGTTAGATCACCATGTGATTCCCGAGCGCAGCTGCTGCCGCTCACCGCTCCCCCGGGGGAAGGGTCAAATGCAGAGAACAAATTTCACACATTGTGTGACAATCAGTGGGACTTTACCTTTACCCCCATGCTTTTTTGTATTGCCGCCCCCCCTTCTCAAAGCAAAGTTAGACCCTTACATTAAGGCCATAAGGCTGTTCAGTTTGGAGCCTTCTAAGCCATCTACGTTCGCATTGTCTAAGTGTTATTTCAATGTTTCTTCTAGGTTCGACTTTCTCGATCCCACAGAATCTAAGATCAGAGGCCGTGTGGTCAAGTTCCAGAAAGTGTCTGGCTACAGGGGAATTACGATCCCCTCTGCGGATGGAGCTTCTGTGCTCATTGATTCTGATCCTGAGTTCCCGGGTGGTTTTGCCTACATATTGTAGGCCACAAGGGCACCAAAGAAGATAGATGACATTAGTGGAATCACAAGTGATGTACTGCCTAATCCTGTACTCTTTGTTGGTGATACGGCTGACAAAGGTTTCAGCTCTCGTGTTGTTTTCACAGGAATTACAATTATTACAAGGAAAGAAACCCGAGCAACTCATCCGGATCTGTGTGAACAACCTGAGCAAAGCCTGTTCCACCTCTTCTCGTTCAAAACCCGGGTAGTAGACCTTGTCCTGGCAATGGTCACAGGCCTGTCCAAAGGGCCGCATGATCACTGTCCACTTCCCACTCCGCCTCCGGTAACGGAACAGTACGGAACGCCACGAGGACCAGGTCCTAGAGCAGGAGCTGCACTCGAAGCTGGGGAGGGAGGTAGATCATTAAACATATTATCAGCATTATTTGAATAGAGCTAGGATCTGGCACACCATAACTTACTGTTAAACCTTCTGGAGATCTTGTAGGCTTAATTCAAGCAAGCATATTATGCGACACCGGTGCCCACTTGTGTTGAGAACAATATTGCCAAAGCATCAAACATATGGCCCCTATCTTCCCACTGGCCTTAGGTGCTAAAACTGGCGTTAAACGCAAAAAAACACGCCTTGCGCCTGCCTCGGGAAGATTAACAGGAAAAGCGCCCTGCTCCTCTTCACTCCTCCCACCTCGAGTCTTCTCCCAGGAGAGGAGGATTTTCATCTTGCTGCTTCCAGAGTTGCCAATAATCTGGCTTTTCCAAGCGTTCTTTTTTAAATAACCGCTCCCTATGTGCATGGCCCCTTATGGTGTTGTTCTAACACATACATTCAGTTTGTGCACTGTCAACATTCAGCTAATATGGAATATGGTGGTGTTCTAACACCAGAGACAGTTCTGTCTTAATAATAAACCTTGAATTTGTGAATGTGATCAACCTGTGGACATTCAGTTCCTTATCCATTAGGTATCAGTATCATATCATTCTCGAGTATTGTGATTCTGCACTTTGTAAGGGACACCTTGTATCCAGCAGTTAAACTTGTCTAACTATTTGCACATTCATATATCATGGAAATATTAATGAGGGAGGACTAGATATGATTTTAATGTGTTTTTTTTGTGTGGAAAAACCATAGCACACTATTTAAAGTAGAGTTTTAAGATGTGTAAAACATTTGTAGGGGATCTTTTATCCTCAAATTATATTCTATGATGTGAGGTTCAGTCATTCAGAAAGATACGATAAAAATACTTTTACTTTTACTCGTTGGGTACATTTCAGAGCCTGTACTTTTTTACTTTTACTTGAGTAAAATAATTGAATCAGTAGCCTACTTCTACTTTTACCAGAGTAGTTTTTTACACAAGTAACTGTACTTCTACTCAAGTACAGAATGTCAGTACTTTTCCCATCTCTGGCTATAACATACACATTTAAAAATATTTGTTTCTTTAATAGGGTAGGGGTGTGTGAGATTTTAATTCTAGCCTATTTCAATAGCCTATGTCAGAATTGTCCACTCGGGTTAAGCTATTGTTGCATGGTGCAATTGCAGGGAAAGAGGTTACTGTATAGCCTTCTGTAGCCTACTGGCCGGCACAACTTTCTCAAAAGCAATCTACTGTTACCTCACACCACAGACCTGTATGGTCAGGAATTATGTAGCCTAATAAAACCATGACAAACGAATTCTAATTTTTAAAGGTGTGTTTTTTCTGCAATGTACTGTAGGCTATAGTTGAAAATCAACGTTGCATTCTGAGGAGGGAAGAGTGTGGAATGACATCTATGCCGTACGTAATGTATCCAAGCAATATAAAATGAACAACAAAGCAGATAGAACGCAGCCCTGAGGAGAACCTACTGTATAAGTGAATATTTTGTCAGACAATGGAAGGCCCACTTTGACCTGCTGACCTCTCTGACGTAGAAAGTCCAGCAGCCAAAGAATCAGACCACCATCTAAGGAGAACTCATCTGCCAAAATATGAGGATGCATTGTTTTAAAGGTGGAAGAGAAATCCACAAATACATTTTTAACGGGTGTTTTGGGAGCCTCAAGATGAGTGGACAAGATGCAAGAATGGCATCATCTACGTAAATGTACATTTAAATTAAGGGTTCATGAGCAGATAAAATGATACATACTCTCCAATGGCAAGGTCTGCATCTGTATAGACCTTCCAGCCTCTCGCCCTCTCCTCCTCGGTCACTTCGTCTGTCTGTCCGTAGTTGAAGTTGAGTTTATTCCACTCGTCTCCATGGATCAGCTCCTGATCGTCATTCAGCAGCTGCTGGAAGACGTCCATCCACAATGATGGCTGCGAGGCTGCATATGGGGGGGAAGGGGGGGGGGGGGGGGTGTGTGTGCATAAGAACATCAGAAGATAGTGACATTCAATGTGTTTGGTGTTACATTAGGCCTACATCTATCATTCCAATATCTCCTACAGTCAGTCTGGTGTCTCGCCTAAAGTGTCGACAATTAGTTGCAGTCAGAGCCGTATATATAGAAGAATCGCGACATCTCCATGTTTTTTACTCTCAAGAGTTCCAGGAAGTAAGGTCCTGGATTAAGCAGCACTGTCGAGTTGCAGCAAAATGGACAGTTTGTGTTGTACTTTGAAAGTTTTTTTTTTTTTTTTTTAATCAAATTGTACATTATCAGCTTTATTTTAGCATTCAAAAGTAGCGCGAGACCCCTTCCTGGCTGTTCATTGGCTAATGAGTCATGCATTTTGGTCCTCTGCTGACGCCACTCTCTCTCTAAATTGCTCTGGTTGCAGTTAGTTGCAGGCTGCAACTTGCACTCCACCGAGAAGGTGATTGGCTGCAATCTGCCTTCTCTCCAGGACCTGTACGCTTGTAGGACCCTGAAGCGTGCAGGAAAGATTGTGAAAGATTTGTGTCCCACTCTGGACACTCCCTCCCGGAACACAACCCCCCCAACACACACACACACACACACACACACACACACACACACACACACACACACACACACACACACACACACACACACACACACACACACACACACACACACACACACGCACACAAATCCCTGACACAAACTGTTAGCTGCCCCCGCCCCCACACACTACACGTCACATTAATGGAAATTCCCCACGTCTGGCAACCCATACTGTGAACTTTTGAACATTCTATACTGTATATTTTGCACGTTCCCGCACAAATCTTTCACTTTAAAAATACGGAAATTATTTAGTAATACCCTATAGTGCACAAGTTGCCCTCTTTGTGTAAATGTTTCTATTTGAAATTTGATATTTGTATTTTAGACAAGTAGATGCACAGCGCTGTCAGCTGGTGCACTATGGCAGGAAACCTCAGATGAACAGTTCCGCTTCCTTTTATTTTTTCTTCTTCATTTTAATTAATCTTCTTTATAAAGTACAATTGAAGGCATGTGAACAGCACGGTCCCTTTAAAGACGATTAATCAAAATGAGGAAGCAATTCAGCCCTCGGGATCCTCTTGTTGAACTGCTCATTTGTGTTTTAGCTATAGCCTACTTCA
Organism: Poromitra crassiceps; assembly: GCF_964638095.1. Lineage (NCBI taxonomy): Eukaryota > Metazoa > Chordata > Actinopteri > Beryciformes > Melamphaidae > Poromitra > Poromitra crassiceps. The sequence goes on along the minus strand of NC_139643.1, from coordinate 43,095,733 downwards.
TGCTAGCTTCTTGACTGGCAGTAGCCTACTTGCTCTTTACTCTACTACTCTTGACTTCTCTATATTCATTAATGTTATGCACCTTGTATGTGTAAACATTACTTGTCAATAAAGACTATTGTGATTCTGATTCTGGAGCTGCTGTATGATGTAGCCTACCGTACGTACTCATGGTCCTTGATGTTCAGATGTTGGTTCAGATGTTGGTTGAGTTCTTGACGACGAAACCAAACAACGCTTCTGTTCTCAATTCAGCGTTATGTCGCTCTCTGGTTATATTGTCCTCCCTGCCTGTCGACAGTATGGCTGCTCTGAGAAATGAAACTTCAAGTGTAACTTCTCTTGCACAGTCTATGCTTCACTGAGCCTAACTCCACCCACTGCATTCTGGGGAGGAAGATAAGGATGTGCATATGCAGCCCTCAGGTCGTAAAAATGTCCCCTTTTAGGCAGTGGAGAAGTAAATTATCTTCTATCTAAGCGGACCCATTTAACACAAGAATGGCAGCAAGTCTGTGTGGCGGGAAGTGGTGGGGTCAAGGTTCATAAAATTGATGTACCTCGACATCAGCTGACCTCTGTCAGATCATTTTGCCTGCTCAAGGTTTTCTCTTCAGCAGGCCTCCTGCTCTGGCTACACTCAGTTATTTTTATTAAGGATCACAGCTAATGAAATTCAATTCAAATCACCCCAAAATTCAGCAGGTTCAGGAGCCAATTTGTCAATAAGGCTTGCAAATATCAAACAGTTATGCAGAGGTAAATGATCATAGCTGCAGGAGAGCAAGGCAACAATTTAATTGTGGAGAAATCTGTATGGATGAGTTTTAAAAGTGGATGGATTTCACAATTTGTGAATAGGCAAAGCCAAACGGGCTCAAATAGAAAAAGCCAGTAATGCACTATATGAAAGCTTCCTACGGAGCTCCGGAATGGCCATCGGGAGAAAAATAATTTATGTTGGAATAACGATTTATTGTAACGTGCACACAATATGCAATTTGAGCTCTCATTTTCTTTTTTCGTGTGCACAAGATACAATTTGCTCCCTCGATTTGGTTAAAATGAGCCCTCGTTTTGGTTTATTCGTGCCCTTGGTCTTGGCTAATACTTGCGCTCTTCACAAGCCTATAAAGACTGCAGTGCACATATTGGTGATTATGTTCAAATGTGGCGCTGTCATGGGTGTGCAGTTGCAGTCACCTGATTGAGTTTACCTGGCCTGAAGGTGGTGGTTAATATGTTGCAATATTTGAGGGATATACATATTCAGTGTCCACCCTAGACTGGAAAAAGGCACTGGAAACACGATAAAAAAACAAAACAACAAGACAAAAGATGGACGTACCAAACAAAGTTTTCGAAGAGGTTCTTGTAGAAACTTCGCGGATTCACAATATCACATCTTTTAAGCCAATAGGACGAATCAGTGTGACGTCAATGCCACCCAGAAATGCGGAACCCCGCGGCAGTAGTATGAGTTGTGCCAAACAAACGTTAATATCTCAAAAACTATACATCACATCGCTTATATTTTGACATTCTGAGTGAGAGCAGAAGTAGCTCAAGAGTTTGATGTATAATTTAAAGCAGAGGAGACGGCTCCAGACTACCTTTGAATTGAATTTGTATGTTCCTCACTCCTGCCTTGCTGCAGTGGCGTAACGAGTCAACACTGGCCAATGCAAGTTGGTCAAAGTGGGCCCTGCCCACCATCACAATGCAAAACAGACCGCCATGCTTGACCAAATCTGGTGTCGGAACAGATGAAAACATGTTCGGTGAGGGTGCGCTGTTAATATATTTTCTGCACATATCATATCATCTTATAGAATAGTTTCTCACTAAGACAGACGTGATAGGGTCAGGGCAAGTCTGAGCACAGCTGGGATCGCTGTTTGGAGAAGTCCAGACAATGCCTCCTTCTTAAAATGATATGTTAGGAAGCAGCAAGATAGGAGAGTGCAGGAAAGCAGTCAGGTTGAAACAGTCACTCACTTCTCACACCACAGCCTGAGAAATGCTGAAGCTGGCAACAAAATCTGAAAAGATAACCATGAAGGTGAACCAATCAGAATTACAGAACAGATGTCAGAGAGGATTATATGAATGATAGCGTGATGGAAATCTATTGATTATCAAGCAATATTAAGAAGACTCGAAAGGCTTGACTTTGATAAATGATTGTTTTATTGCAAGTTTGTAACAGGCATATTTGTGGCTGTCTTCAACAGGAAGACAGAGAGTCCCAAAAAGCCCTGAACAGAGGGCTTAACCACGTTTATAGTAGACATATTAAGCACAGAGAAAACCACCCACACCTGCTGTCTTGAAACACAGCTGCAGTCAGATGTTCTGACTCACAACATGGCTGACACCGGAAAGCTCTCATCTTGGTAAAGCCTATTAGCCTAACTGTCAAACTGCATGTTCCACGGTAATGACGTCAATTGACAGGGCATATTTAAGACTTCTAACATATATGATTATTATTTATTATTATTATTATTATTATTATTATTATTAAAATGCCAACATAGTATATACAATGTTATCACAATATAACATAGTGTGTGAAAATGTCATTGCAGATAGGGTAGCACTGCATTGCAAATAGTCGGATGATCCAAGGCTCATCTCGTTTGTTTTGTGGACAATGGAATAAACTGATATTCGTCTGAGATCATTCTTCTTAGTCTTAGTACATTATTTTTCAGTTAAAGTACTATGTTTGTGCACTCCTAATTTATCATCTTCCCCGGCGACTTGGAAATTCCACGACAGCACCTTGACAAACTGTTTTATCTTATTGTATTATTTAGTTGGTATTTATTTGGTGAATGATAGTACACCATGGACCAGATGCATTGGCTCATCAAGTACTATACTGCTTACTGTTACAGCTCAGTGGCTGTGTGTATACTCTGTAGTAGTCAGTAAGATTGATCTGGAGAGTTTTATAGTGGTGAGATAAAGAGGAGGGGCCTGTGTGTGTGGGCCCTAAACTGGCCCCAATGTAACTACATTGGTAGTTACCCCTCTGCCTTACTGTAATATTCTCCAATAAATACCATTGTTGCCTATACTTTGTTTCTATTCATGCCTTTATTTACCTTGAATGGCCTCATTTATTGTCACAAATTACTGGTTTGGTTTAGTTTTGATTGTAAACCAGATTAATTGCAATGAATGACGCTGTATCGGAGTCATTTCACCTTACTATTGACTGTAATTCATTAAAGATACCGGTGTAACTATGAGTTCATGCAACAACAAAAAAACCTTGAATAGCGCCAGAACTCAAAGTTAATACAGTGAAACAGAATTGAGCCAGTGAAGCAGGGATGAGCATATCAGCACGTAACAGCACGAAATGAGTCTCCTTGTTTAAGCTGTCTTGCAAGTAAGTAGGCTCCCTGAACCCCCCACACCACCACCTTGATAGAACGATGTCCCAAGCTTAAAGTCCAGGTGAACCCGTTCGTCACGTGCATCTGAGTCCGTTTCAGACTGAAAACAAATTGAGAGGCGGACCATATACGTGTCGATGATTTGATTTGACAATTCTGAGGACTGGCTTTGGCATTGGCCAATCCTGGCGTGTTCCACCCCCAAATCCGGGTGGGACTCAGCGTGTTGTCGTGCTACGTGAGTGGGATCTGCGGAGTACCAGGCAGCCACCGGCTTCGTGCGGAACGAGCGGACAATCCGATGCATGGGTGCTCCTCGCCCGCCTGGAATCTCCGAGAGACGACCCCTGACAGTCAGGCTCGGAGGCGCGCACCATTATCGTTATAAATGTAAATAATATTCCTGGAATGCGTGTTTTAACGGGCCAGTTACATTTCTTTGCATTCTTAGAAATTACCGTTTGATTTAGTTTGCATAATTGCTCAAGTTAGTAGTTAGTTTATGGGCTAGAAACTCTGCCAGATGACAGGCACTAGGCTCCATTTTCCCCTTCATTTGGAAGAGAAAATGATCCTTAAATGAAGATTTGATTGACAGCTGCATGTCGTGAAATGATTGGTTGAAATGGGGTAGAAATTTGATAGTACTAGGTGACGTCAGCAAACTGTACATTACTGTTCTCAATGAAATCTTGAAAAATGAACTTTTGATGTGAAAAAGTGTGAAAAACTAAAGAAATTCGATTTTTGTGATTTGTTTTGCATACATTATTAAATAGGTGCACTGCATACCCAGGTATTTGAACTAAAAGAAAAGAAAAGTCATTTTTGGGTTCAGCTCGCCTTTAAATAATACAAACTGCACACTGAGAAAAGTTTTAGTACCAAAAGTTGGGGACAGAAATGTCAACATTATGTGACGCCATCTTTCTTGACGTACCCACGTGACTCCTTTAATGTAGTATTGAGAATCAAGCATCACAATAAGGTATACATTTTTTTTTACTTCATTTAACCAGATACAAACAAGCGATATAAAATCTCTTTTACAATTGTGACCTGGCCAAGAAGGCAGCAAAGTTACACGTCGGATTGTAATATGTAAGAAACAAAACAATAATACAAACGACGATACAATAAAAGAGTAAAGCAAAAACTACCATCTACACATCAGAAGTGGATATTCTAAAATTGCAATCAAGGCCCTCTGCAAATCTCAGGTTGCAGAAGGCATGACACAAACAACTGACAAGCCACAACAATCACAGTCACACAGAGCAGTCACAATAGTCACAGGAAAACAACAAAATACATATTGAAACAAAGAACATGACAAAATAGTTATGCATTATGACAAGAGCAGCTTGTGGTAAGGATTTCAGATATTTTTTTGTTTAAAACTGGACAAAGGGATGAGGGAGACTAATTCTGTAGGTCGTTCCAAGACCAAGGGCCAAAATGCCTCAGTCCGCACAGTTGGTACCTTAAAATGTAGCCAAGCGTTGAATCTGAGGTTGTAGGAGTTATGCACAGATGCAAACTTGGAACTAATGTACAAGCGTAACTTGCCTAGAATGGCCTTGTATATTAGAATATACCAGTGCTGTATCCTGCAAGTGACGACCATCCGACCAGATTGTACAGTGTGCAATGATGCGTCCTGTAGTCTGAGTTTGAACTGTATCTCAGAGCAGCACGATAAAGTGGGTCAAGGTTGGCCAAGGAGGTGGGACCAGCAAATCTGTAAATGGTATCGCCGTTAGTCCAGCTGAGATAGCAAAAGGCCTGACACCAGTCGTTTATGAGAAGACGGGCAGAAACATGATTTTAATCTGTACCAAATAAAAAACAAATACTGTATATAAAAGCAGGAAATGGTGTATTTAACACTCCCCCCCCATGCTTTTTTGTATTGCACACCCCCCCCCCCCCCCCCCCCCCCCCTTCTCAAAGCAAAGTTACACCCTTCCATTAAGGCCAGAAGTTCAGTTCAGGTTCGAGTAGGTCAATCCATCTACCTTCGCATTGTGTAAGTTCTATTTGATTGTTTGTTCTAGGTTCGACTTTCTCGATCCCACAGAATCTAAGATCAGAGGCCGTGTGGTTAGATTCCCGAAAGTGTCTGGCTACAGGGGAATTATCCCCTCTGCGGATGTTTCTTCTGTGCTCCTTGATTCTGATCCTGAGTTTCTGGGTGGTGTAGCCTACATATTGTCGGCCACAAGGGCACCAAAGAAGATAGATGACATTAGTGGAATCACAAGTGATGTACTGCCTAATCCTGTACATTTTGTTGGTGCGGACAAAGGTTTCAGTGATCTTGTTGTTGTTGTTGTTGTTTTCACAGGAATTACAATCATTACAAGAAACCCCAGAAACTCATCCGTGCGAACAACCCGAGCAAAGGCTCTTCCACCTCTTCTCGTTCAAAACCCGGGTAGTAGACCTCGTCCTGGCAATAGTAGAACTCGTCCTGGCAATGGTCACAGGCCTGTCCAAAGGGCCGCATGATCACTGTCCACTTCCCACTCCGCCTCCGGTAACGGAACAGTACTCGCACCCACGAGGACCAGGTACTAGAGCAGGAGATGCACTCGAAGCTGGGGAGGGAGGTAGATCATTAAACATATTATCAGCATTATTTGAATAGAGCTAGGATCTGGCACACCATAACTTACTGTTAAACCTTCTGGAGATCTTGTAGGCTTAATTCAAGCAAACATATTATGCGACACCGGTGCCCACTTGCGTTGAGAACAATATTGCCAAAGCATCAAACATTTAGGGCTCTATCGTCGCAAAGGCGGTAATTTTGCGTTTTGCGCTGGACCGCGCAAAGCCCTAATTGTCATTTCTTGTATAGACTGAAATCCTGCTTTTCTTTCACATCCAGAAAACGTCTCGTCTCTGCTCTCTTCCTCTCCCAACTTGACTACGGTTCACTTGTGTTCTTGGCTGCACAGCATCTGGAGTAAAGCTCCCGGCGATGGTGATTTTTAAGCGTCTCACAATGCCAAAAGAAAAGATCCCCAGCGGGATATGCTTGTTTTGTTGAAATGTTAATAAATGGGAGCTTCCCCAAACAGCCATCTCTTTCCCGACAATCCCCTCTGTGCACGAACCCTTACATATGGTAATTAAACATCAAAACACCCGCGGCTTATAGTCCGGTGCGGCTTATATATGTAACAAACAGGCAATTTTGCTGCTGCGGCTTATACTCAGGTGCGCCTTATAGTGCGGAAATTACGGTACTTAAGCCTGATATTCACTCCTCTGTCCACCGGATTAAATCTCAGGTCTCACAGATGGCTACAATTCAAAGTTAAGTTAAGTTATCCTTTATTTATCCCCTTGGGGAAATTCATCCTCTGCATTTGACCCATCCTCTACTAGGAACCTTCCTAGAACTAGGAGCAGTGGGCAGCCACTGTGCAGCGCCCGGGGACCAACTCCAGTTCTTTTGCCAGTACCTTGGTCAGGGGCACTGACAGGAGTATTAACCCTAACATACAAAGTGCCGCTTGTTAAGAAAGAGGTAGGAAGAGCAAGTCTGCACTACTAATGGTCCTTGGTCATGGAACGACCTTCAGACCTCTTTTAAACTGGACTCTCTTATTTCTTTAAACTTGTTTAAACTTAGAATAAAGGACATGGTTACCGGTAAAGCGTGCTGTACTTGTTTTTAACCAGCTTTGTCTTATTGTTTTAGCAATGTTTATTCACTGTCGATTTACTGTATTGATATCTCTGTTTTACGCTTGGTAACTATGTTTACTGGCTGTTTGCTTTATTGTTGTTTTTACATTGTGTTTTATTGCTAGTTGTCTGTCTGTTTTATTGTTGTTCTTGCTTTGTTTTGTTAACGGAACTTGTTTTAAGCTGCCGTTTTTCTTGTCTTGGCCAGGTCTCTCTTGTAAAAGAGGTTTTTAACCTCAATGTGACTTCCTGGTTAAATAAAGGTTAAATAAAAATAAATAAATAAAAAAATCTTGCGCAAACCTCCATATAGGCGTGTTTATGCCCAGAACAGTATTCACACGTGTGAGATCATGTCCAGTCCACTCCCCTTAAAAGCCACAGTCACGTCTGTGACAGCAGCTTCTTTCTTGCTGAGTGCCGTGGGCAAGCAGAGTGACAGAGTGAGAGAGAGAGAGGGGATAGAACGAGAGAGGGGAGAGAGAGAGAGAGAGAGAGAGAGAAAGAGAGAGAGGGGATAGAACGAGAGAGGGGAGAGAGAGAGAGAGAGAGAGAGAGAGAGAGAGAGAGAGAAAAAGAGAGAGGGGATAGAACGAGAGAGGGGAGAGAGAGGGAGAGAATTGGAGGATGAACCAGTTCGGATTCAGATAAACCATTAGAAACTAACGAAAATTGGTGCTGATGGAATGATCCATTTGAAACACACCTGATAGGGAATAATTTAAATCACATTAGCCTTTAGTTGGACAATCACTAGTTATTAATATATTCATATACATTTTCATTTAAGTTACACATAGTTATTGTGCATACACAGACAGACGCCATATTCAGATAACGTGTAGCATACATTTGAAGCTCCTCTCTGTCTCACACTGTGTCACTGTTCCCTCTACAAGGCCAGACTAACAGATAGGTTGAGTCTACAGAGTAGCCTTCAAGTGTGCGTCAAGACAGATGTAATCTGATGTGTGTCCTATAAGTATCTTCGACTTTCTGTTTACTGCATGTAAGCCTGTGGATCCATTCGTGAATATACAGGAGTGCATCTCTTGGCCAAGATCTCTGTCAAATACATCATATCAGATGACTTCTTCTGACTCCTGGCTCCATCTTTTTGATCACAAGTGGTTTTGTCCAAGTGGTTCACTGTTGACCTTTTGGCTGTCAATTTCTATTCTATAACAACACCAAAGGGCTGCCGCGCAGTTACGCAGTGAATATCCCCATGTCCCAAAGCGTGCGCTTACTGTAATTAGTCGTTTCGTTCATATAGGCTATAACATACACATTTAAAAATATTTGTTTCTTTAATAGGGTAGGGGTGTGTGAGATTTTAATTCTAGCCTATTTCAATAGCCTATGTTAGAATTGTCCACTCGGGTTAAGCTATTGTTGCATGGTGCAATTGCGGGGAAAGAGGTTACTGTATAGTACTGGCCGGCACAACTTTCTCAAAAGCAATCTACTGTTACCTCACACCACAGACCTGTATGGTCAGGAATTATGTAGCCTAATAAAACCATGACAAACGAATTCTCATTTTTAAAGGTGTGTTTTTTCTGCAATGTAGGCTATAGTTGAAAATCAACGTTGTAGGCTATAGTTTGAAAATCAACGTTGCATTCTGAGGAGGGGAGAGTGTGGCATGACATCCATGCCGTACGTAATGTATCCAAGCGATATAAAATGAACAACAAAGCAGATAGAACGCAGCCCTGAGGAGAACCTGTACTGTATAAGTGAATATTTTGTCAGACAATGGAAGGCCCACTTTGACCTGCTGACCTCTCTGACGTAGAAAGAGTCCAGCAGCCAAAGAATCAGAACCACCATCTAAGGAGAACTCATCTGCCAAAATACGAGCCTGCATTGTTTTTAAAGGTGAAGAGAAATCCACAAATACATTTTAAACGTGTGTTTTGAGAGCCTCAAGATGAGTGGACAAGATGCAAGAATGGCATCATCTACGTACATTTAAATGGTACATTTAAATTAAGGGTTCATATCATGAGCAGATAAAATGATACATACTTTCCATAGGCAATGTCATTATAGACCTTCCAGCCTCTCCCCCTCTCCTCCTCGGTCACTTCGTCTGTCTGTCCGTAGTTGAAGTTGAGATGATTCAACTCCTCTCCATGGATCAGCTCCTGATCTTCATCCAGCAGCTGCTGGAAGACCTCCTTCCACAATGATGGCCGCCAGGCTGCATATGGGGGGGGAAGGGGGGGGAAGGGGGTGAAGGGGGGGGAAGGGGGGGGGAAGGGGGGGGGGGGGGGGGTGGGGGGGGGGTGTCGTGCATAAGAACATCAGAAGATAGTGACATTCAATGTGTTTGGGTGTTAGATTAGGCCTACATCTATCGTTCCAATATCTCCTACAGTCAGTCCGGTGTCTCGCCGTAAAGTGTCGACAATTAGTTGCAGTTAGTTGCAGCAGAAGGTGATTGGCTTCTCTCCAGGACCTGTACACTTGTAGGACCCTGAAGCGTGCAGGAAGGATTGTGAAAGATTTGTGTCCCACTCTGGGACACTCCCTTCTGGCAGGAGGTTGTGACGCATCAGGACCAAAACATCACGCCATAAAAACACTTCCTTCCTATCTGCAGCTCGCCTCGTTAATCAGGCCCGGAACCCCCCCCCCCCCCCCCCCCCCCAAACACACGCACGCACGCACGCACGCACGCACGCACGCACGCACGCACGCACGCACACACACACACACACACACACACACCCCACACAGATGTGTGCACATTCCTGCACAAATCTTTCGCTTTAAAAATACAGACATATTTTGTAATACCCTTATAGTGCACATGTTGTTCTGTTTGTGTAAATGTTTCTATTTGAAAATGGATATTTGTATTTTATACAAGTAGATGCACAGCGCTGTCAGCTGGTGCACTATGGCAGGAAACCTCAGATGAACAGTTCAACAAGAACAGTCACTGCTTCAATGACTGCTTCCACATTTTTTTTTCTTCATTTTAATTAATCTTCTTTATAAAGTACAATTAAAGGCATGTGAACAACATGATCGCTTTAAAGACGATTCATCAAAATGAGGAAGCAATTCAGCCCTCGTGATCCTCTTGTTGAACTGCTCATTTGTGTTTTAGCTATAGCCTACTTCATGCTAGCTTCTTGACTGGCAGTACTTGCTCTTTACTCTACTACTCGTCTTGACTTCTCTATATTCATTAATGTTATGCACCTTGTATGTGTAAACATTACTTGTCAATAAAGACTATTCTCATTCTGATTCTGGAGCTGCTGTATGATGTAGCCTACCGTAGGCACTCATGGTCCTTGATGTCCAGATGTTGGTTCAGATGTTGGTTGAGTTCCTTGACGACGAAACCAAACAACGCTTCTGTTCTCAATTCAGCGTTATGTCGCTCTCCGGTTATAATACAATAATACAATATTATTATTGTCCTCCCTGCCTGTCGACAGTATGGCTGCTCTGAGAAATGAAACTTCAAGTGTAACTTCTCTTGCACAGTCTATGCTTCACTGAGCCTAACTCCACCCACTGCATTCTGGGGGGAGGAAGATAAGGATGTGCATATGCAGCCCTCAGGTCGTAAAAATGTCCCCTTTTAGGCAGTGGAGAAGTAAATTATCTTCTATCTAAGCGGACCCATTTAACACAAGAATGGCAGCAAGTCTGTGTGGCGGGAAGTGGTGGGGTCAAGGTTCATAAAATTGATGTACCTCGACATCAGCTGACCTCTGTCAGATCATTTTGCCTGCCCAAGGTTTTCTCTTCAGCAGGCCTCCTGCTCTGGCTACACTCAGTTATTTTTATTAAGCATCACAGCTAATGAAATTCCATTTAAATCACCCCAAAATTCATCAGGTTCAGGAGCCAATGTGTCCATAAGGCTTGCAAATATCAAACAGTTATGCAGAGGTAAATGATCATAGCTGCAGGAGAGCAAGGCAACAATTTAATTGTGGAGAAATCTGTATGGATGAGTTTTCAAAGTGGATGGATTTCACAATTTGTGAATAGGCAAAGAGACGGGCTCAAATAGAAGAAGCCAGTATTGCACTATATGAAAGCTTCCTACAGAGCTCCGGAATGGCCATCGGGAGAAAATAATTTATGTTGGAACAACGATTTACTGTAACGTGCACACAATATGCAATTTGAGCTATTATTTTCTTTTTTCATGTGCACAAGATACAATTTGCTCCCTCGATTTGGTTATGAGCCCTCGTTTTGGTTTATTCGTGCTCTCGGTCCTGCTCTCGATATATAGGCTAATACTACTCACCAGCTCAGTGGCCTTGTGGTTTGAGTGTCCGCCCTGAGACTGGGAGGTTGTGAGTTCGATCCCTGGCCGAGTCATACCAAAGACTATAAAAATGGGACCCATTTGCCTCCCTGCTTGGCACTCAGCATCAAAGGGTTGGAATTGGGGGTTTAGATCACCATATGATTCCCGAGCGCGGCACTGCTGCCGCTCACCGCTCCCCCAGGGGATGGGTCAAATGCGGAGAACGAATTTCTGACACTCAGGTGTGTGACAATCAGTGGGACTTTTACCTTTACTTGCGCTCTTCATGAGCCTACAAAGACTGCAGTGCACATATTGGTGATTATGTTAAAAATGTGGCGCTGTCCTGGGTGTGCAGTTCCAGCCACCTGATTGAGTTTACCTGGCCTGAAGGTGAAGTGGTTAATATGTTGCAATATTTGGATATGCCTATTCAGTGTAAACAGACAATTTATATTAAGAGTGCTTTCACACTGGCGCCCCGGTATCATGCCCAAGCATCCAAATTGACCCCAGGTCGGGAACGTTTGATGAACGTTGCGTTTCGTGCCCGGGTGCGGAACGGGGACCCGTGACAGGGTTCACTTGAAAAGGTGGTCTGGGGAACGCTTTGGCGTGCCGGGGGACAGAATACTTGCGAATGTGAACGCCAACCGTACCGAACCACATAGACAACACACGGGCGAGCACTCCAGGCGTAGTTGATGATGCAAGTGTACTCTGCAAGTGTTCCGTACTGTTCCCGGCCCGGGTGCGGAAGAAATTTTGTAATGCGAAAACTGACCAGTGGGGGAGAGGGGGGGGGGGCAATCGTACTCGGGCATGGAACGGAACGGAACGAAAGCAATCGTTCCAGAAGAGTCTGAAAGGGGCTACGGCTCTCCCCAGATCGGCAGAGGCTGGAGCAGCGACTGTGGACAGCAGGGGGAAAATTGGCCAAGTACAATTGGAGAGAAAATGGGGGTGAAATCAGAAAAGAAGAACGATTAAAATGTGCGTATGTTACAGTAAATCGTGAACTCAATATAACTTTTTCTCTCCTAATGGCCACTCCCGTGCTCTGTAGATTTCCAAATTTCCAACAAAAAGTGGGGTTAAACCTACCTACCTGTCAGTATTCAGCAAGGGTAGAAGCTGAAGATGCATCATCAAGTCTATGCTGACAAAACCCAACCAGATAAAATACATAAGATACTTTTTTTAATAAACTGACTGCAACATGACCACCGCACCTTAAAATACTCTCCTCACAACACTTCTGAAAAGTCACAGTGACAAGAATTGTGGCTTAAATGCATTTCTTGTCTTTAATTTGAGCTTTTTCCACATGTGATAACAGCAATCTGCCAAATTACAAAAAAAGTGCAGTAAATGTATTAAATCCACTACAGTAAAATGGATTATTGTTGCAAAAACTAAAAGTGCCTCTCAAAAATATACATTACAAAGATGCAGAGAAAAAGATGTGAGTTAAGAGAATGACTGCGAAAATTTTACATTTCATTCACAAGTTGCAGTGACTTTCCACCATTGTAACTGGACTGTGAGCGATGGACGATCGCATGACGGTCTGACGAGCTTGCCGGAACAGTCGTCTGAGCTGAGCGGGAAGGTCTTCAATTCCATGAAGGTAAACCAGGGGGTTGAGGGCACTGTTCAGACACACAAGGCCACGGGTTATCTGTTGAGCGATGTAGGCTCTGTTTCTCCATTCAGGGCACAACCCCTGGTTTATCAAGATTCTTCTCCAGAGGTTGAGGCTCCGCAATACATGATAGGGAATGTAAACAGCGAAGAGTATGATCAAAATGAACAACAATTTCAAGCTTCTCTGCTTTTGTACCTTGTCAAGTCTCTTTCTGGTACACAGGACTACAGCCACATGTCCATAGCAGCCCAATGTGATGAGGAATGGGATGCAAAACCCAGTAACAGTCCATCCAAGGCTGTAGTTCAGGTAATCTTCAACATAGAACTTAGAGGTGCTGTCATAACATTTCAGTTTGTTTTCATATGTCTTGGGGAAGAACATGTCTGGAAGACTTTGAATGCTCACCAAGACCCAAACCATTATCGTGATAACCACAGAGTGGGTGGCAGTTATTCTTCCCATCACTCTCACTGGGTGGACAATGGCCACGTACCTGTACACACTGATACAAGTGAGGAACCCAATGCTGCCATATAGATTCAGGGTAAAGCAGAATCGTGTTATCTTGCAGAACACCTCTCCAAAGATCCATTGACGTCCCGAAAAATAGTACACGACCAGAAATGGTAGTGTGAGCAGGTACAGAAAATCTGTGATTCCAAGGTTGAGAACAAAAATGTTGATAATCTTAAGTTTCTCCCAGTTCTGGAGCAAGTACTTCAATCCCCAACCATTAGCTATCAGGCCGACGATGAATACTAAGATGTAAACAGCAGGCAGGAATTTATATGGAAAGTCAAAGCTAGTATCTAGCAGACAAGAGGTGTTCTTCATTCTGTCTTCGAAAAGCAGTAAGTCCAAATCCGTCCCCTACAGTGGATGTTCTGGTGTTTCCTAGAGATGGAAACTCAATGAGTGGTGGAAGAAAAACAAGTGACTTTATACCCAGAAGACTTCCTGTGGTTTTCCTGTTTGCTCTCTGCATTAAGTAATGGGGGCGGATGTGGCTCAGGAGTTAGAGCGCGTCGTCCACTAACCAGAAGGTCGGTGGCTCGATCCCCGGCTCCTCCAGTCCGCATGTCGAAGTGTCCTTGGGCAAGACACTGAACCCCAAATTGCTCCCGATGGCTGTGCCAGCACCCTGCGTGGCAGCTGGTCACCTTTGGTGTGTGAATGGGTGAATGTAGGCACATTAAAGCGCTTTGGATAAAAGCGCTATATAAATGCAGTCCATTTTACCATCAAGATTTTTTGCATTATTCTTATTCGTATTCTTATTATCATTATGTGCTTTTTAAGCACAATAACACTGTTTTGGTAGGTAGGTTTTGTGTCATCCTGACATCCTGACAGGAGACTTTTCTGCTCTCTATTTCATTATGCCCATTCACTTATCCCTGGTACACTTACAGTATGGATCAGGGCAAGGTTTTAGACTGCTGGCCCACTGGGAGCAATCCAGTCCTCCCACCTTCTATCGCCGTTGACATACTTAAAGGGATAGTTCGGTTTGTTTGAAGTGGGGTCCTATCAGCTAGTTGCATACACTGACTAACTGAAATAGGTACAGTACAGTGTTCTGGACGCTGAGCGCACCGTCTATCGAGACCCAGCACTCTGAAGCAACAGCCTCCACAGCTCTGTCTCTCTAGTACAGGGGGCCAAGAACTAAAACATAATTTAGCCACCTAAAACAACGCCCACCTTAACAAATCAATATCAGTGTACATGACTATTACTATTATTATATGTACTATTTTGACAATTTTCAGCGCTTTACTTTACCGTCAAACAGCCCTCTCATTCGGCACTATTTCCTCCCAACCGTAGAACTACCGTATTCCTCCGCTAAACGCCTGCACAGAGCACAGAGCCGCGGTTTACAAAACAGGAAGGCTTAGAAGAGAGACAAAACACTGACTTATTTTAGAGATAACAAGTCACCTGGCTTCTCTGGTCTGGGACGTTTTCCCCATATTCACTGAAACCAGTGCACACCACCACCCCAAAGAACGTACATTGATAAGAATGACAGCCAATTAATCGTTCCATTGCAACATCAGCGTGCAGCAGCAGAGCTACGCCGCCACCATTTTGGCCCCTTAGGAGAGTAAAAGGTCCCGCCTTCAAAGTGGCGTGCCATTCAAAAGTACCTCTGCCAGTTGAACAATGAAGAAATATAATAAATAATATGCATACTATTCTAACTATTTACTTACTTACTTACTTATACAGTACAATGTATGAAAGACTCAAAGCAGAAACATGCATGGTAAACATTCATTCTGAATTTCATTTATTAAATTACAAATCCACAACCCTTCCTGTCTGTCCACCTCAGCCGTCAATTCTGAACAGTTCTCCCCCATTTCCCTGCAAGGCCTCAGTGAGTTGGTGGCCACTATGAAAACCTCTTCTACCCCCTTAGACTTCTTACTAGGGGTGACCACACATTTGACTGAAATGAAAGCAGTTCAAGAGGACCGCCCCTGGGATGTGCATCGGCGAGGACTTTTCCGAGGCTGTTAGAGCAAAAAGGAGAGATCTCCTGCCTAAACTGAAAGAGGCACGGGACAGAGGAGACATAGCCTACTTAAGGTACGATCGCCTGTGTAGTGATTTGACAGAGGGAACCTGTCTTGACTGGCTTGAGCAAATGTTGAACTCACACCTTAAGAGTGGACCCGAGTTCTGGACTATGTAAAAGAGATGTCACACTTCGGGACTGAAAAAACATTCCTTATCTCCCTTTAAGCTTGAGTATGTATGAAAGCAGGATACGCGGCCATTCACCAAAGGGGGATTGATTTACAAGTTACTTTCTTGACCAGAGAACAGAGGGGGGGCGGGGGGGGGGGGGGGGGGGGGGCGAAGATGTGTGTAGCTAGGCCTCCAGCCTCGGAAAAGTCCTCGCCGATGCACATCCCAGGGGCGAGCGAAGATGTGTGTAGCTATATAGGCCTCCTGAGATAATTCCAGTATGAACTACAGTTGAACAGACTCACTCCACTTTACAGGTCCGGTAACATGTAACTACATATGAACTACAGTTGAACAGACTCACTCCATTTTACAGGTCCGTTACAATGTAACTACATATGAACATCATTTATAACTATTGGTAATTACTGTGTAATTACATTTGGTGTTCATGTGTAATTACAAATAGTTCATATGTAACTAGGGTACCTGTAAAATAAAGGGTTACCGATAATCCTTGTTGATTATTTCACAACACAATCTGTCAGCTCCATGGCCCAGAATAAACTGTGCCCGGCTTGCCGGTTGGGTGGGCCTCGTGTTTTTAAGCACAGTGATTGGCTCGAAGGTCCGAACAACACCAGCAAAATTGGTCTAAAAACTAACCAACTCAGTTGTTTAAGCCACCAAATTCTTTATTCTTACTGCTCTGTATTTGTTTTTTTTTCCAGACGTCATCAGATAGTGCGGCCCACTGAATATATTGCAATGTAGGTAGGTAGGCGATTCGTTATTATGACAGTTATAAGCATCACAAACCGCACGTCCAGGTCAGAGAGAAAACCTTTCCACAAGCATAAACTCGGCCAGTTCGTTCTACACTCTTTTAAGTTGTGAAAAAGTTGTGATTTCTCACCCTTAGTCTACAGTTAGCAACAGGATGAGACCTCTCACCCAGTTAACAGGCGGGGTTAAGAAAAGCCTGACTGTGGTGAGCACAGGAAAGTAGTTTTCAACCTACTTTTTTTTCTTAGCAGTTTTCTCTCACAGCACAAAATGCTTGAACTGGACACATTTGGACAGGTGGCTCAGTGGTTAACAGTAACTGGGTTTCCATCCACCTCTGGATATTCGCATTTACCCAAAATGCGAATATAAACTTGAATGGAAACACCAGAAATTCGAATAAAGGTCGAAATATCGCATAAATGTTTTTACGCTTGGAGGGGGTGGATTTATCAGCGTATCGACAGTAGGAAGATGCAAACTTTTGCAATGGAAACAGATTTTGCGAATTAACGATGACGTACCAGATGTGACTTCACTTCCGCTTCATGCTACTCCAGGGGGAAATGGTGGCGATTAGCGCCAGGCAGTCTGAATGAAATTGAATGTAACGTTCGCAATTCTATGTATTAAATTCTAAAAAACGAGCCTCAACATTTGGGAAGGCTAAGCCACACAACTAGTTCGTTATAATCTAACATCATGCTTTGAAGGCGACTTTACGACGATGAGGACGGTGATCATCACCATCACCGGGTGATGACTCAATCAAAGCAGGTCTCCGCTGATAGAGATCTCTTACAGGCACACAGGCACGTTACAGAAAATAAATAAAGCTCCCACACTGCAGAGGCTCCAGTTTGGGTGTTTTTTATTTGACACTGGTGGTTACGTTTCGGGCAGCATGCCCTTCCTCATGCTTCCGCATGCTGCCCAAAACGTAACCACCGGTGTCAAATAAAAAACACCCAAACTGGAGCCTCTGCAGTGTGCGAGCTTTATTTATTTTCTGTATTCTTGCCTCGAGCTCAGCACCTGCCCTACACAGGTTTTGGATGTGCGTGTCTCGCCTTTTTTCACACAGGCACGTTACGCCTCCTCCTGACGAGAAGCGCCACCGACTGCTCAACCTGCCGACTCCCAAAACTCGCTAAACAAAACTGAATGGAAACATGCATAAATTCGCATTTTATTTTGCGGATTTTCACAAAATTCGCTTGAATTATGCGATACATTTGGATGGAAACCCAGTTACTGTTGCCTCACAGCAAGAAGGTCCCGGGTTCGAACCCCGGTCCGTCCCAGGTCCTTTCTGTGTGGAGTTTGCATGTTCTCCCCGTGTTCGTGTGGGTTTTCTCCGGGTGCTCCAGGTTTCCTCCCACCATCAAAGACATGTATGTTAGGGTTAATACTCCTGTCAGTGCCCCTGACCAAGGCAATGGCAAAAGAACTGGAGTTGGTCCCCGGGCGCTGCACTGCGGCTGCCCACTGCTCCTAGTTCTAGGAAGGTTCCTAGAGGATGGGTCAAATGCAGAGGATGAATTTCCCCACGGGGATAAATAAAGGATAACTTAACTTAACTTATTTAAATGTGATGGAGGAGGCGGGCACCTCCACACCAATCACAATTCGTTCTCATGATGCATATATTCTTTTAGTATTGAAGATAGATTTTGGCCGTGGAGTAGACCTAATATATAAAAAAAATATGACAAAGCTTATAAAGAATTGAATTTGAATGTGTGGTGTCCAAGGCAAATTGGCTGGTGCCCCTGGGCACTCGCCCGATGCAATATATGGATAAACCTGGCCCAGAGTCTTAGTTATTATTCTGGCCTTAATTGTGCACTGTGAGGGGGGGGCTTTATGCATCCAGGCCCAGCGGCCCGTCATGTCATAATCCGCCTATGCTGCCGCAACTGCGTCAGCAATCACAAAGATGTCATTTATTGAACAGTTGGTTTGTTAATTTTCATTTATTGTTTAAATAATAACTAAACAACAACAACAAATGCAGACTAGAGTCAACAAGAACAGACTGAGCCCAACTGGAAATCCTGTGTAGAATCAGGGGAAAAGTCTTGTAGTGTAAACTAGCTATTACATGGCTTAGTGTTGAGAAAAGGCCAACCTACTTATCTATTTTCACAGTTATTCATACTCAAACTCTTAATTTTATTTTCAACAACATAATTCATAGTTCAAGTATTCATACACACTCCACGAGATGGGCGAGTGGTGGTCAGATGACTTTCACTTTATAAACCGTCATATACAGTACAGGTCCATAGCCTCTTGGGATTGTCGACCATGCAATATTAGTTCCATCAAAGGGAGGGTTGGTTTTAAAAGGATGCTCAGATCCCATCTACACTCACACACACATTGATGTTTGTCACATCACTTTTCATTCTATGTTTGTTTTCTAATTAAAGCATAAAGAGTTGTACAGAACATATTAATATTTGGGCTATTGGACAGCTAGAGGGCTAGCTGTTGGATGACGTCTGTTGTCTAGGTGGCAGCTAATGGGGATCCTTTTTTAATAAATAAGTTTATTTGTCGTCTGAATGTTTCTCAGAATATCATAATCATGCTTCTGACTCAGCCAAGTCTTAGTGCAATCAAGTATCACTCCAGCACTTGGGCTCATTGGTACAGGCTCTTATTGTAGTCTTTTTGATGTGCTGATGTTAATTGTTTAATTGTTTGATGTTGTTGTGTTGTCTTTTACTGTGTGTTTTTATTGGACCTTGTGTCTGCTAATAAAGATTGATTGATTGATTGATTGCTTGATTGATTGATTGATTGATTGATTGATTGATTGATTGATTGACACATATCTATGACACATTCCAGTCTGGTTTCCGTCAGAGGCCTTCAACTGAAACTGCTCTTCTCAGAGTGGCAAATGACATCATGACGGGGTCTGAATGCTCTGTCTTGGTGCTGCTGAATCTTAGTGCAGCAGGAAACAGCAAGATAGGAGAGTGCAGGAAACCACCCACCAACAGTCAGGTTGAAACAGTCAAGGCCACTTCTAAATAAACTGATATTCAACTGAAATCATTCCTATTAGTCTCAGAACATTATTTTGGAGTTAAAGTGCTATGTTTGTGGACTCCTAATTTATCATCTTGCCCACCAACCTGGAAATTCCATGACAGCACCTTGACACAATGGTATGTAGAACTGTTTAATGTTATATTATTATTTATTTGGTGAATGATGCATTGGCTCATCAAGTACTAATGTATACTGCTTACTGTTACAGCTTAGTGGCCGTGTGTATACTGTACAGTAGTCATAGATCTGGAGAGTCTCATGATATGATCGTGGTGAGGAGGGGCTGTGTGTGCTGGACCTAAACCGTTGCAGGCCCCAATGCAACTGCATTACCTATATGGTAGATACCACTCTGCCTTGCTGTATTATTCTCCAATAAATACCATCGTTGTCTATGCTTTGTTTCTTGAATTATATTAATGCCTTTATTTACTTTGAATAGCCTCATTTATTGTCACAAATTACTAGTTTGGCTTAGGTGTGATTGCAAACAAAATGAATTGCAATGAATGACGCTGTATCGGAGTCATTTCACCTTACTATTGACTGTAATTCATTAAAGATGCCGGTGTAACTATGAGTTCATGCAAAAAAAAAAAAACCTTGAATAGCGCCAGAACTCAAAGTTAATGCAGTGAAACAGAATTGAGCCAGTGAAGCAGGGATGAGCATATCAGCAGTTGACTTTGCTGGCATTCTTTCAGAGCCCAGAATAGCTTGAGAGCTTCCATGTCATTGCCGTGGAAACTAAAGCGTTTAATTTGTCATTGTGTGCCGTGCCAGAAGAAAGAAATAAATAAGGCACAAATGAGCTCCTCTAAAAAGAGCGTTTATAGAAGTGAGCAGGAGTATTTGACAAAACGCTTCTTAATAGGCTTATCATCATCGTGCCTGACTGAAATGGCGGCTGAGTTTCTGCCACCGCCTCAATTAGCGAAACTTTTGCCTTTCAGCTCTGAAAAGGACTCGATGAAATTGCCACCGCGCCCCGCACAAAGCAAAAGCCTTTTATTACGCCCGTCTTTCAAACACTGTTTAGCCTACTTAAAGGGATAGTTCACCCAATAATAAAAATTCTATAGCATTCCAAAAAATAATTAGCATAAGATTACTGCAGACAAACAGGAAGAGCTGCTCCTTCCTCTTCTCTATAAAAGTTGTTGCGCGTATATTTTCTTCTTTGTTTGAAAGTCAGAGTAAGTGCTAATAAGCTACATAACATACGCTAGCTACATGTAGCTAATTCTCCGTGTGTTATGTGGATATACAAACTTCTTCAGCGGTGTTTCGACTGACATGAGGGTGAGTGAACGTGTTTTTTGTTTTTTTGTTTTTTTGGTGAACTACTGTATCATTTTACTGCTGGTGTACTTGTACAGCAAGTATTAGGCCTAACTGCTAATAGCCATCCACTCGTTACTAATTATCAGCTTTGGAATATAAATATAATCAAATAATGTATTTTGACTTCAGAACTGATCAAGTGCCAGGAACTAAGATAAAATATCATGAACATTGAATTTTACTATTCACAAAGTCATTATTATTTCAGTCACTTGCTTCTTTGTGCCTCATATCAAATGACAAATCTCACAAATCATTTTTACTGTAAGGAGATAGAGTTAAAACTTCCAACTTTCTTTCTTTCTTTCCCTGCCTCCTCTGACTTTTGATGTCAGATGAGGCTACAGCTCTAGGAGCAGCC
>NC_139643.1:43061925-43066925 GCF_964638095.1 Poromitra crassiceps | reverse complement strand
ACGCATTCCAAAACAAGCTTTGATAATTGGAGCTATTCTCCCACTTCAGAATTGTCTCCATGCAACAAAAAAAATTCCCCCTTAACGTTTTCCTCCGAGTATACCTCTCGAGGCCTCCCACTAATTCCGTCCTCTTCGCCCTATTCCGTTTGCATCAAAAAGACTCTTTGAAGCGGGAATAAACTCGCAGAGGGACGCTAAATTTGTCAGTTTGGTTACACAGTAGAGCCAAATCATCGTGCGCCACGCGGGCGTGACGTTAATTCATCGAGCGGCAGGGAAGGAGACAAAAGGATATGGGTGTGTGTGCGTGTGGGGGGGGGGCCATCTTTGTCAATTAGTATGCAAATTCATGCGGGCGCCTCCCTCAGATATCCAATCAGGCTGTCACCTCGACAGGGGGTGTGATTATGAAGTCCCTGTGAAGTGTGGCTCTTAAGGGAGGGGCGGTGTTGGCGAGGGACAGGAAGACACCGTTTGGATGACCGCTCATTGTTTGATGTCTCAGATCAGAGCTGAACATGCACGTATGATCTCCACGTGGCGACTGACTGCCAGGGCTGCACCTCAACCAATTTAAAGATTTGTTAGAACTTTGATGTCTCCTAACAGGCCAGAATAAATAGAGAAACGTCTACCGGTACATACACCATACGTCTATATATACCCGGGAGGCACGGTGGCTCAGTGGTTAGCACTGACTGTCACCTCACATCAAGAAGGTCGTGGGTTTGAATCTCCACCACGGTCCTTTCTGTGTGGATTTGCATGTTCTCGCTGTGTCTGCGTGCTTCCTCCAGGTGCTCCGGTTTCCTCCCGCAGTCTAACGATATGCTGTGTTTGTGTAGTATCGCAATGTAATCTAGTGAAACAAGGTATAGTATGTGTATGTTGTGTGTCTAGATATCTGATGTATACTGTGTGACGATGCTATGTAAAGCACTTTGAGACACGCATGACTATGCATGACTATAAACATAACTGAGCTGATGTCGGTGGAGGAAAAGCACACATCCCTGTACATTTACAAAGTATGTCTACAACAGAAACCATCGCTTGAACACTTTGTGCCAGCAGATGTGCTTTGTCATTTGCATTGCTGTCAATAGCAACGTGTGTACAGGCATAACCATCATGCTTCACACAGCAAGACAAGTCGTGGAGGATGGGAGACGGAGGATGGAAAGGCTGATGCATATAGGTATGTGTTTATGATGGTAATTTTGTTCTGTGATCAAAACGGATTAAATGTATACTTATATTGAAGCACAAGGAAAAAATAGCTGTGTGTGTGTGTGTGTGTGTGTGTGTGTGTGTGTGTGTGTGTGTGTGTGTGTGTGTGTGTGTGTGTGTGTGTGTGTGTGTGTGTGTGTGCGTGTGTCTGTGTCTGTGTGTGCATGTGTGTTTGTGTGTGTGTGTGTGTGTGTCTCTGTCTGTCATGGCCGTCACCACGTCTCTGTCTGTCACGGGGGGGAAATGGCTCGTGAGAGATTAAAGCTTTGTCTTGTCATAATGAAAGGTTAGAGCGATGGAGAGATCTGAGTCCAATGAAACGAGAGGGACGAGAGAGAGAGAGAGAGAGAGAGGGGGGAGAGAGAGAGAAGGGGGAGAGAGAGAGGGGGGGAGAGAGGCAGAGAGAGAGGGACGAGAGAGAGAGAGAGAGGGGGAGAGAGGGACGAGAGAGAGAGAGAGGGGGGAGAGAGGGACGAGAGAGAGAGAGGGGGGGAGAGAGGCAGAGAGAGAGGGACGAGAGAGAAAGAGAAAGAAAAATAACAGTGGCGGTGGAAAATGAAGATCAGAGGCACTCAAGCGTCGCCCCGCGTTGGAGTCTCGCCGTTTTTCTCTATGAAGTCAATCAGGCGAGCGACAGAGCTGCCACTGACAAATGTGACCTCTTCTCTTTCTCCATCTCTCCCCTCTCTCTCCTATTGTTAAGCCCACGGATCAAAGGCTAAACATCAGCCTATCTCCACTGCATGGCTGCACACAAATAGCAATTACAGACAACAAAACAAAGCCCACTCCGCATTTCAATGTATCCTTCAAAAATGCTGCTCTCATTTCAAAAGATGTATAACGCAGAATTTGTTTACAACCTTTCGAATGTAATACCTTTTTGTTGTTTTTGATGCACGTACACATTCCACCACACACCTGCAGGTTGCATTACATCTGTGTTGTTGTGTTGTGTTGTTGTGCTGTGTTGTGTTGTGATTCTCTGGCATTCCTTTGGCATTCAAGCGCCAGACATATTATTATGTATGCCAGCCAGGTGAGTAGTACGCTCTCTAATGGTATACCACAGCTCCCCCTAGTGGAAGGGAGAAAGGGACATGGGATCCTCGTCGCCCTCAGTTCACCTACAAGTCATACTGTGGCTGCCAGTGCCAGTGGGCTCCTCCTGGGCTATTGAGATAGAGTCTAATAAGTGTGAATCACCATCACACTCACTGGCTCATTTGAGCATTTCATTGGAAAATGAGATGTCCGATTTTGGCAGAGCGGTTGACACAGAGTGGCAGTAATTGACTCATCATGGATAATGAGTCTTTCCTAACAAAAGAGTGTCAAAAATTGAAGAAAGGAGCTGTTAGGAATTTAAATGACAAAATTTAATTGGAAGTAATTGTACCTGTGTACTACAAAGAGTTTAACAAAACAACAACTTACAAAAGAGTTAAAAGGTTACGAGTGTAATAATTTAGGCTTTACAAGCAATAAATCAGGCCCTTTTTTTGGGTAAGTGATGGCATTTTGAAATCTCACCTATTTTATCCATAGACATCCACATTGTGTGGGAACGCCCACAAAATGTACTACGGCTGGCGCCCGAGTGGGGTAAAAAAAAACATATATGTCAATGGGCTGATGACTCACCAAAGGATGGTGCTGTCTGTGGCTCTACACTACAGGATTGGGGATTCTAGAGCAGCTACATCTGACGTCTGTTCAGATGTGCGTTTACGGCGGGGGTTAAAGCCCTGATGGTGTCTGCCTGGGCTGGGCTAGCAGCGAACTGCTAACTATGCTGAATGGGGAGAACAGGAGGATTTACCCCACCCTGACCACGCCCCCCAGCGTTTATGACGAGACATCGACTCAACCTATATACTATAGTTTTTCATCATGGGAACCGAACAATGTTATCAACCGACGCCAGCCATAACTGTGGGTCCACAAAAATGTCCAGAATTGTCACTAATATCAATATCAACACATTCACTCATTTTATACCACTCACACTACATCAGCAGCTATTCTTTATGGAGAAAGCTAGTGATCTTCAAAACGTGTTCAGAGTGCTGAATATATCCTCACAGTAAGATCAACAGAACGGGAGAACATCGTCCGAGCCAGCATGCTACAGCTCCACAGCTGTGAAGACCATTGACTTGTGCGCCATCAGGGAGACAAATGTCACTTTGGCACGGTTGTATTTCAGCGTCAACAAGAGAGAAGTAAAATGGTGGATTTATCTCCTGGTTCCTCCGGACGATATATCACATGGGGGCCTCAGTGTTATGGCTGAAGGCTAGTCTCTCCTAAGCCATGCTCTAACTATTTTATGTTCAGGGGTGATTTATGTCAAACGTGTCACCGCCGACTCCATTTCTCACAGGTGGGCCTTTCAGCATCCGACCGCGCTCACAGGACAGGACACCATGCAGGCTACATTGTGTTGCAGGTTGAATATTAGATGTTGATGGTCAGCAGAAGGGCTACACATCGTGCTAACAGCCTCGGGGGGTAAGACAAACAGTCAATCAACATTACTTTTTTTTATGACTTTGTTGTCAGCGATGTGCTGTGTCTCAACCTGTGAGCATGCCTTGTGCATTATTCAGCAGCACTGAAGGAGGACCTCTCCTTCCATCACAGAAGCTGATAGAGAGGTAATCAACTATTCAAGAACCGTGGAAGGGCAGAACATCATTCATCATCTTTCCTCAGCATCTTTCCCTGGATCACACACACACACACACACACGCATGTGCGCACACGCACACACGGGCGCACACACGCACACACACGCACACACGCACACACACACACACACACACACACACACACACACACACACACACACTATCACAGCTCTGAGAGGAGGAGGAGGAGTAGGAGGCTGTGTGGCGCGGAACAGCCAGAGAGATGCCCAGGATGTCCCAGGATGCCTCAGGCTCTGCACCAGGAAGTGAGCACTACCAAAGACCTCCAGAACCAGTGGCACCCAAAAACACCAAAACCACGAATGAATGCACTACATACTAATCTAACCAGTCCAAGAATGTTTCTTCTCCCTCAACACAATCCCCTCTGAGTGGAGACTACATTAGACCAGGTGTGCAACCTCTGTTACCCATCATACTTCTAGCCCATCCCACAGTTACTGAACATCCTCTCTAACAGGTGGGGGGGACAGGTAATAGCATCAGTCCAACAGAGCCCCCAATTTGAAAAGACATAATCCATGATCGAAAATGTACCAAATGGTATTTTAAGCACCCGGCAAAATTGGCTAGCAGCATGAAAGTGATCTCGTAACGATGATGAGACAAACATCCATCAAAACCACATTCAAGCCGTGTGATAATAACATGTTTTCCATGGCTGATGTGCCTGCAAACTACAGCGGTGTGTTAGTTTAGGGCAGTGTCTAAATCCCCTCTCCCCGCAGCTCAACTGTTTGTTTAGGGTGGAGAAGGATCCCTTTGACAGCGTCTGTTGATGCCATTATACTCCTTTTATTTATTTTCTTGTTCTTTTTTGTTTTGTTTGTCTTTCTTTCACGGCGAGCGCAAACGGGCCTTCCCGGCGTGGGCTCTACAGTAGCAACCAGGGAACCCAAACAAGCTAGTTTAATGCGTTGGCCCGCCGTTAGCTCGCGTGGCTAAAAAAGAGAGAAGGCTGGCGGTTGTCTCTTCTACTCTGCTCGGTACTGGCATTACTATTTTACAAGCAAGCAGGCTCATTACAGAACCATATGCTTGGTAACGATGAAA
>NC_139643.1:43026925-43054425 GCF_964638095.1 Poromitra crassiceps | reverse complement strand
ACCCCTCTCTCTCACGCGTCTCAGTCTCACTCAAACTTGAAAGAAACGCACAATATCAAAGTCTTCAGAGGGATCTGGTGATGTGCGCAGAAAGACATCGACAGCTGGATCGGTATAAGCGGTGATCTTTGAAGTGTACTCAAAGCAACATGTCTGAACTAGTTGGGTTTTCTTATATAAGGTGATTAAGGTTGCCATATGCCTCCATCGCTCAGGGAGGAAATGGATTATTATTATTATTATTTTACATTTTTACACGGTCATCAAAAAAATCCTTTTCTATTCAACCAAACTTGAATCCACAGAGCTCCATCAAAGGCAGTACTCGCAGCGACGCCGAAAGGCTTTTCTTTGGGTTTTCACAATGCTAGCACTTTTTCTACCCAAAAAACCTGGTCCAAGATACAATTCCATATTCAAGATGTTTGCAGTATCACATCTCACCGAATTGTGGGTTTGGGTTTGAATTATACATCACTTTCCCAATGGCCAAGAGAGGGTCTATTCTCACTTGGAGATAGATGATGGTGAGACAAAGATCAAATGAAAGAACTTGAATAAAAAATAGAGGTATAGACTGTATAGAGGTCTCCCTCGCCTTTTGTCTGGCTCTGGGTAAGAAGGAGTGATGTTCCCTGTACAGCTGATACTGACCTTGTACATGGAAATCAGACCTGGAGAGAAAGAGTAGGGAGTGTGCAGGTGAGGGAGGGAGGGGATGACATTGTGTGTGTGTGTGTGTGTGTGTGTGTGTGTGTGTGTGTGTGTGTGTGTGTGTGTGTGTGTGTGTGTGTGTGTGTGTGTGTTTGTGTGTTTTGCGTGCAGATGTGTACGTGTCTGATGCACGTTTGCCTGTCTTGTCTGTGACAAGTGTCTTGTGTGTGACTGCACCTCTGCACACATCACATGCGTGCGTGTCTGTGTGTGTCTGTGTGTGTGTCCATCCATGTGTGAGTGCGTGTGTGTGTGTTTGTGTACGTGTGTGTGCATGCGTGTGTGTGTGTGTGTGTGCGTGTGCGCGCGCGCGTGTGTGTGTGTGTGTATGTGTGTGTGCGTGCGTGTGTGAGTGTGTGTGAATGTGTGAGCGTGCGCATCTGTGTGTGTTTGTGTACGTGTGTGTGCGTGCGTGTGTGTGTGTGCGCGTCTGTGTGTGTGTGCGTGTGTGCGTGTGTGTCCGTGCATGCGTGTGTGTGCGTGTGTGTGTGCGTGTGTGTGTGCGTATGTATGTGCGTGCGTGTGCGTATGTGTGTGTGTGTGCGCATGTGTGCGTGTGCGCGTGAGTGTGTGTGTGTGCGAGTGAGGCAGAAATGAAAGGCAGGAGTCCCATCTGTTGTGGTGTAATGACTGTGCTATTTGGAGGCAGGAAAGGTTTGGTGCGGGAGCAGCTGGTACCTCGCCCGGTGACCTTTTAGCATTCCTCCTCTCACCATCTGACAGATGTGTCAACTCGATTATTTCAAAAGGCCCTGAATAAATAAGCGATTGTGAGAGAGCGCCGCCGCCGCGCTAACCCAAAGAGTCACCGGAATGGAGGCTACACACAGGTGAACGCGGACGCGACCAGAGAGGCGCGCAAACGCACGCTTAATACTCGAAAAGACGACCGACATCAGTACGTGCAAAAGTGCACTGCAGCACAAACACATTCGCCCCCGCTGAACAAAGCTAACGCTCACAAAGGTGAGTGGAACGCATCGCCCCTGTTGTTGTTGTATCACTCACTTCCCTACTCTCCCTCCCTCTCTCTCCCACTCTCTCCTTCTCTTCCTATCTGCTAAATAGCTGTTGAGTCACTAGGTACGAGGTTTGGTAAAAGGGCTACAATGGGGGTGAATTGAATGCCATTGTGGTTCGGGTGCCCTTGGAGCGCCACTATTAGCTAGCTGTGCTGTGGGGTGGAGGGAGGTGGGCTCTGGGCTGGGCGGCGGGGGGCCTCAGGTGTTGCTGGGAGGCCGCCGATGGATTCTCGTTCCCCGGCGGAACCCACAGCTGACAGAGGGAATGGTAAGTCTGTTTGTGTGCGTGTGTGTGTGTGTGTGTGTGTGTGTGTGTGTGTGTGTGTGTGTGTGTGTGTGTGTGTGTGTGTGGTGAGCGTATGTATTGTGTATGGGGGGAGGGGGAGGGGGAGGGGAGGGGTGGGGGGGCTAATTGACTCACTGAGTGATTGGGGGACTGTGAAGAGGCGACCGCAATCAGACCTGCCCTGATAGAGTTTGATGCCTCCCTAAATAGTTTTCAAATGGAGGAGCAGGTGCTGTTTTTCCGAAGCAATCCCCACTGCACGGGTGTATAAGAGAGTAAAGTGTGTGTGTGTGTGTGTGTGTGTGTGTGTGTGTGTGTGTGTGTGTGTGTTTGTCTGTGTGTGTGTGTGTGTGTGTGTGTGTGTGTGTGTGTTTGTGCGTGCGTGTGTGCGAGTGCGCGCTCGCACCCGTGTGTACGTGCTGCAGTGAGACTGCATGCAGGTGAGTTTCATTGTGTATTTTATTTATAATAATAACATAATAATAACATGTTTTATTATATTGTCATGTATAGGCTACTGTATTAAGGGGAATTTCTACGAATCATCTACTAATCTACTAATACTACTAATCATTAACTACAATGGACAAATTTATCATTCAATTCATAGCTGCTCCAAAACACAGTCGCCAAAGGAAAAGATTGCAAAAGAAACTGCATACGGATAAATCCCACAGGGAATTCTCAGAATAAGTCTGTTACCTCAGAATTCAATTTCTGTCGCCAAAATTGGAGAAAAGCCCTTCAATTTTGTCTACTCATCTGTGTTACGAATGACTTGTGTTGAAAATCCTTTGATGCTCTGGTGGAAAACCCCAGGGATTTCAGCAGGCCTCGCACCGTCCAGCTCTCTCAGCCAGTGTGACATGGACTTCATCAAATCATGATGTCCACTCCTCTCTGATTTGACCCAGTGGATCCCGACTGCTTTGGGCTGGTTATTGGGATGTCATGCTTTGAGATATGTGGAGGCAGACGCTGGCGCTGTCCATTCCATGCGCGTTTTATTGCCTTGTTTTACATCCAATCCATGAATAACTTGCCAATAGAGAAACAGATGACCCAGACAGAATGTGCAACATCTTTGGGGTATGAAATGGGGATGAATTTTGAGACCTACCACATGACTCAAACTGTCAGAGTTTTGACAGCATTTGCATTACTTTCCAAAGGCCAGTCTATTATTATTATTATTGTTATTATTATTATTATTATTACCGTAAATTCCGGACTATAAGCCGCGGCTTTTTTCCCGTTTTTTGGCCCCTGCGGCTTATATAACGGTGCGTCTTATCTATGGATTTTTTCAGAAAAAAAAAAACAAAACAAATAAAATCTCTCTTTTTTAGCACTCTTTCTAACTATAAATCCACTTCTGTTTTAATTTCCTCTCTTGCCCTCTTTTCACCACACCGCGGACACTGTGTGCACTGTAAAAATAAACAACGGTGGTGTTGTGTTATGTTGTTTTGTTGAAATGTTACGGTAATACGGTAAATGGGAGCTTCCTCAAACAGCCATCTCTTTCCCGACAATCCCCTCTGTGCGTGACCACTTACATATGGTAATTACGGTAAGCAAACGGCCACTCGGCCATCAACTCCCTCCCCCGACTACCAGGAGAAAATCACAAACTTCGGCGAATTCACACAAAGGAAGATCAAGGAATATTCCATCGAACCGGAGCAGATCATAAATATGGATGAAGTGCCTTTGACGTTCGACCTGCCACTCACTCGGACTGTTAACAAGAAGCGCCCTGGAGGATTCTTTCACCAAAAAAAAGCTTTGCTCGTTCTCGACAGCATGAGAACGAGCAGTAGAAGCAACACTCTCACTTACCATGGGGAAGGTACGCAGAAATTCACATGACGCAGCTTTCAAGTTGAAAGCAGTCAATCTCGCATTAAAAGAGGGAAACAGAGCAGCCGCGCGTAACCTGGGCATCGATGAGTCAATGGTGAGGCGTTGGACGGTGCAGCAGGAGGAACTGTCTCAGCACGGAATATTATAGGAGTGTGAAAACATCCACAATCACCAACGGGTTCCAAAACGCTGGACTGCTGCGGGATGAAGAGGATGACGCCGCCACAGCTGGCGCTGAGGGCCGTCAGAGGCTTCAGAGGCTGTTCGATGCCGACAGTGATGAAGAGGAGTTCGTTGGTTTTGAGTGACAATGAAGGAGAGAGGAGAGTGGTTGACGAAGCCACCCTGAACCTGTTCGTTTCCGACACTGAAGATGAGGACTTTGGTGGTTTCAGTACGCAGGAAGAAGAGGAAGACGAGGATTAGTGACTTGACTTCTCTGGTTACAGGTTTGCTGCACATATAGCCTATTGTTGTGTGATTTTGTCTGGGGATTAGTGACCTGACTTTTGTTTTGTTTTGTTGAAATGTTAATAAATGGGAGCTTCCCCAAACAGCCATCGCTTTCCCGACATTCCTCTCTGTGCACGAACCCTTTCATATGGTAATTAAACATCAAAACACCCGCGGCTTATAGAGCGGTGCGGCTTATAGAAGAAAAAAATAGTCAATTTTGGTCCCGCGGCTTATAGACCGGTGCGTCTTATAGTCCGGAATTTACGGTATTATTGTTATCATTGTTATTATTATTATTATTATTATTATTATTATTATTATTATTATTATTATTATTATTATTATTATTATTATTATCCAAACTCCTATCAACTCAAAATCAACACAGATACAAAAACATCAGGGCTTTCCCCCCGCATGGGTCAGGACCGCGAACCATAACCATGGTCGTTCCTGGACTCGTGATCCCAGTGCTTCTGTCAGCACAGCTAGCTCTCCACATCCATCATCTCCATTGATCTACACTAATGACAGATGGTGGTTATGGGTGGGGGAGACAGATTGCCTTCAGCACGGCATGGCTTCACAGGCAGGCACAGACTATCTGTGAGCTCTCTGGGTCTACCGGGATATCAGAGGACTTCTTCAGATACACAGACCTGAGTCTTATAGTGAGTCTTGTTTAATACAGAATCTGACTCTATGATTTTAGGCATCCAAGCATCAATGTTTCATCGTATCGCATGCGACTTGAAAAACAGTCCCAACTGGATTTGCAAAAACATCTCAATGCTGCTGCGTAGTTACAGTATACGATGAATCATAGAAAAACATACTGTCTTTCACATTAGACTGACTGGTTTCATATTTATGTAATTATCACAGAGGAACATCTGTCTGAGTTGGCACAAAGTGCTATATATTTTTCTATTTTTTTTTAGACACCTAAAAATCCCATTACAGAATGTGGGTCACTAAGCCATTCACTCATGTAATGTGTCCAGACACAATCCAGATGTGTAGCATGTGGAACAAGACAGGGACACTCACTTTCTGCTGAATTGTTGCTTGTGATGCATTTTGTATGTGGTGCCTCACAGGAAGAGAGTGCATTTAAGATGCATATAGGCCCTATATGCATCTATAGGGTATCTAAAATCCATGTGCATATCTCAACTGCTGTTGCATGAGAGATGCTTTGTGTGTGGACCTACAATATTCCATACTTCAGTGTTGCCCCAGGCATTTACATCAGATCAATGAAATCTTCTTGAATTCTGATCTTGACCATTGGGACGCACAATCAAAACCTGACTCAAGACCAGAATTTGCAGCAGCTTTGTTGTGTTCTCTGGATGGATTGTAATCTCATATGAACAGATATCAGGATCTGTGTCCACTGAGTGTGTTTGGATGCTACAGTATTCTGGATAATAAATCATATCAACTTGTTTGAGATCATTTGTTTATATGAATCTTCATAACCCACACACATGTCCGTATACATGAATCATCCAAATACTTTTCATGGACATTGAACTTGTGGAGATGGTGAAAACAGGTTACAAAATTTGGGGCCCTATACATAAGGTAAGTTGGATGACCATGAAAGCCAACCTTCGGATCGAAGACGATCCGATTGATTGATTGATTGATTGATTGATTGGTTGATTGATTGATTGATTGATACATACGGTAAGCAGTTTCTGTGGGCCCCCGCCCTCTCTCGATCCATGTCTCTGGATCGAGGCTGGATCCAGGCTTTCCGGGGGTCCTCCCCACATTGGGGCCCTGCGCCGCCCTGGATAGTCAGTCCCAGTTTCCCCCCGCTGCGACGCCCCTGGGTGAAAAAAAGCATTAAGCAGGATTAAGTGCCTATAGTATCCAGACATTAGGTACATAATATCCATCTCTGTTTCTCATCATTTGGAATAGTGCAACTTGACTGTAAACAGGACATTATGCGCCAACTCAAAAACAGAATAAAAAAGTAACCCAAACAATAACATGATATCATATCGCTGCATGCACACAGTGGGATATTAATGAAGTCACGATTCAAGTGGTGATGAGATGTTTTGTTTGTTTTGTTTTGATTTGCTCGGATAAGTTTTAGTCTGCATAATACCACAGTCTTTTTACAGGCAGTGAAAGCAGCAGCATTGCATTTCAAGTCACACAATAGCAGAGCTCCCTCCCATCCTTTATTAAGTGTGAACCTTGAAGGACTATAGCTCTAACTAGCTCAGCATGGTTTATTCATAAGACTATGGATCTGCATAACGCCATGTCAATGCAGCAGTAGCTTGAAGGAGTCAATAAGCGGTCGATGCTTATTCTGCTTACATGGGAATTATTCATCATTCTTTTGACTGTTCCTTCACCATCATACCAGTGGACATCAATAATAATATACAGCGCTTCAATTACCACTCTTATTACAATATAAGAGGGCATGTAAGCGAGTGGGAGAGTGTCATTATTTTGGTCCATCATATGATAAATTAGCAGTTTTGCTGCTCATGAGGATGGCTTAATCAATAACTGCTGTGCTATTCTATAGAACCACAGAGGGGCCATCCACACATAAGAAGCATTATATGAATACAAACATTAAATAGTGATGTATTTTTATGCTGTATACTTTAGAGGTGTACAGCATAAACATATGGTTATTCCTAGTTATTTGAATGAAGAAGTAATCACCTATAAGAAGCCTAATCATGAGGTAATTAGGGACATTTTTAGTCTCTACTGGGAATCAGAGCGCTGCAAAAGAAGGACCCGACAAAATCTTCCTTTGTGATGTAAAAACATATTTTTACCGCACATTGTTGCATTAATATTGATTGGATAAATTCTGGTTAATTATTGATGTTTGAGGCAACAATGAAACGCGGCGTTTTGTGTATTGGAAGGTCTAATCAAAGGTCAAGGAGCACAAAGAGATGGCTGACAGGCAAGATGGATGACGACAGAAAAGCAGATAATGGCCAGAAGATAAAAAAGTTGGATAGATAGATGAGCAGATGGGGTGATGGAGTAACGCTCGTCTTACTGTCTGCTGAGCCGAATGAATGGGGAATTCTCTTTTATTTTGGAGAAAATCGGAGAGCTTTAAATTAGGCTTTAAGCGAAGCTAACAGACGTAGGCGGGTTATCTTGCTCCCTACAGCATCTAGAGCGACGGATCCAAAAGCCAGCGCACAGCCCACATCTAAATCCACAATGCAAATGCCAAGATTACAATTCAGATACAACGTTGCCTTGCTACTGTACATAACACAAGGCCTAATTCCTCATAAGAATAACATCTATAATTTAAAATGATTATTAGGGGCAAGATGAGGCTACAATCACATTGCAGTCCCAAGAACTCAACAAGATCTGAACAGCTTGTGCCCCCCCCCCCCCCACCCCCCCCCCACCGGGTCCCAAAGGTCTCCAGCACCAGCTCTGTGATTTAGAAGGGCCGTAAAAGCTAAATGGAGATGGGAGGCTAGTTGCTTAATTGACCTTTATTGGACTTTCTGCTTCATTTGAAGACTGGATATTAAATTAACATGATAATTCAAGCCCAGCGTGTTAATGCCACCATTGCCCCCCCCCCACCCCCTCCCTCCCCCCCGCCCCCCCACATTTTAATATCACCCTGTAACTTTTATGGCCGCCATTGATTTAGCACTGCTTTTTATGAACTGCCTTTAATTTTCCATATTGGCACACGCTTACGCAAAGAAGGTTTTATTCCGATTGAGCGCTGCACTGTTAGAGGATTGGAGGTTTATGGGGCCATTTCTATTAAAAGCCTCCTATTCTCACTGTGACATATATAGGCTGTAACATGGAGGCGAGAGATCTAATATGTATAGGGGAGAGTGGTGGGTGGCAGGGGGTGATGGAGGAACGCTTTAATTATGTATCAAGATAAAGCACTGTACATAAACCCTTTTGCATAATAAAGTAATGACAATAATAAAGATCATAGAAAATATCAGTCTTATAATTTAGCGAAGCAACAAGAAACAAACAACTGTGGCGGACACATGCCCCCGCGCACACACACACTCGTATGCTGGGATATAAGGTCAGTTGTTCAGTAGCTGGCTGGGTGCTGCACTTTTTGGAGCTCACATTGTGCAGAGGCTCAGATGGAGCTTATGTGCTGAGCAGATTTACTTGTGCGCTTTGACGGTACATTGAGCTACAGCATGTACTACACCTGTGTGGGGGTGTATCAATTATTATCAGTAATATTTGAGCTGTGTTTTTTTAGAACTATTAGATAGTTACAGTAGTTCTGATACCCATTGGAGCATGCAATCATTGTCTGTGTGTGTGTGTGTGTGTGTGTGTGTGTGTGTGTGTGTGTGTGTGTGTGTGTGTGTGTGTGTGTGTGTGTGTGTGTGTCACCTGCTGGCTGCTGTGGGTAGTGCTATCTATATGTGCATGTCACCCGATGTCTGCTGTGGGTAGTGCTATCACAATTCGGTGTGTGCGCGCGTGTGTGCATGCACGCGTGTCACCTGATGGCCGCTGTAGGTAGTACTATCACTAATTGGTGTTGGTGTGTCACCTGCTGACTGCTGTGGGTAGTGCTATGAGTAATTGACCATTTTTGGGTCATTTAATCGGCCATAATGACCTACTAAGAAAATCTAATCTGGCCCTGTCACCAGCAATACATACATACATAGATACATACAATTGATTGGATTTATATAGCACCTTTCTAGATACTCAAAGCGCTTCACATATCAGTGGAGGGATGCGAGGGAATTTATTCATTAATTTAATTTATGTATTTATTTATTTATTTATTTATTTATTTGTTTGTTTATTTATGGAGGGGGTGGTGCTATTTTGCCTGTCTGTGGTAGGATTTACATACATACCACCAATGTTTAAGTGATGGAGCCATCTGAGGTGAGAGAATTAGCCGGCATGTAAGTGAGAGTTTGAGAGTTTGGTGGACCGGCATCAAAGGAGGAAGCAGAGAGAGCGCTACTGTCCTCTTGTGGCTGCGATGTGAACTTTATAAAGGTGACGACTAATGGAGAAAGGGAGGGAATCTTACCTGAACAAAGAGTGGGGAGTCTGCTACTGTAAGTAGCCTAAGGTAGAATGAAAGTGTGGCTAACAAAGGTATCATGGGAAGACAGGTACTGTTCATAATTGTCAGAGTTGATGGACTTAAAAGTTTCAAAGTTTTGCGTCTCACCCACATGTGGTATCCGTACAAATGTATAACTTCTTCATGCATGTGTGTGTGTAGGCTACAAGCGCGTAAAACTCACCAGGCATGCATTAAGACGACATACAAAGAAACAGAGGTTATACAGTATATGGCTGCAAAGTGGTGTGTGTGTGTGTGTGTGTGTGTGTGTGTGTGTGTGTGTGTGTGTGTGTGTGTGTGTGTGTGTGTGTGTGTGTGTGTGTGTGTGTGTGTGTGTGTGCGCGTGCGTGCATGCGTGTGTGTCAGAGCACTTAACATGTGGGACAACTGGGTTCGGGCACACACACACACCGACACGCACCGACACACACACCGACACACACACACACACACACACACCGACACACACACACACACACACACACACACACACACACACACACACACACACACACACACACACACACCACACACACACACACACACACACACACACACACACACACACGGGCCACACACTGCCAGTATGACAAACAGCCAATAAGGCAGCAGCAGCACATTAGAGGTGAATGGCTTGCCGGATGCAGGCCTAAGTGGATGCATTATCATTTTGTCTGCGAGGAGAAGAGAAAAAAAAA
Source organism: Poromitra crassiceps (assembly GCF_964638095.1). Classification (NCBI taxonomy): domain Eukaryota; kingdom Metazoa; phylum Chordata; class Actinopteri; order Beryciformes; family Melamphaidae; genus Poromitra; species Poromitra crassiceps. Next base: position 43,044,267 of record NC_139643.1, on the reverse strand, counting down.
AGAGGAGCCAGAGAATATGAATATGCGTTTACATCTGTCTGCCATTAATATGCACGCCTGAATCCACATCTCAACACAAAGCCAATTTTCTGGCCATCTGGGGGATGGCTGTCGGAGGTAATGAATATTCTTTATGAATATGTTTTATTTGGCGAGGCGGCGATACATCATGAGCGCCTCCCTCGTCGTCGACGTCCCCTCTCTCTCTCTCCCCCCCCTCTCTCTCTCCCCGTCTCTCTCTCTCCCCCTCTCTCTCTCTGTCTCTGAGGTACTGGGAACCTTCACACCCCAACTTGATGAGTTTAATTAGATTGTAAAGAGAGGGGATGGATGGATGGATGGATGGAAGGATGGACAGATGGAGGGAGGTTGGATAGAATGAAAGAAAGAATTATCATTCGCCATATTGTCTCTCTTTCTTTCCCTCTCTCTCTCCCTCTCTCTCTCTCTCTCTCTCTCCCTCTCTCCATTAAGAGCCATAATAAGGTGCCCACCTGCTCTGAATAGTGATGCTGAGAGAGGAAATACGATGGCTTAGAGCGAACTATAATAGCTATCATGACTTTTGCAGTAACTAGTCTATAGTCCTGATGTTCGTTTAATTACCAAAGAGGAACTTAGGAGGAACATCTCACAGAATACTCAATAGGGGTTGCCATGGTTTCTGTTCGGTCCTGCTCACCAGCAAATTCCAGTTTGGTAAAAAACTGAAACATCTACCAATTACACCACTAACTGGTGCCTGAATTGCCTTAAAAGTATTGACTTGACTTGACTTGAACGTATGCAGTCATTAACTGTCACTTTAATAGGTAAAAAAGGTAATATGTCACAAGACTTTATAAATATAACAACTATGCATCAGTATGTTGGTCTCCATTACATTTCCTTAAATTGTCTAAATGAAATCCTTTGACTCTGATTTGCTCACAGTCTCTCCAGCAGAGACATAATAATATATTATGCAAATGCCTAAACCATTTCTGGCACAAATTCAAAAAGCTGCCTTTCTGACACAGACATTTACTGGGGTACATGTTCACGGTGGGCAGTTCCATAGTTATAGGGTACATACATTTTTTACGACACCCAGTTAAAAAAATGAGGGTGGGCGAGAGGAGAAGGGTAGGATACATCAGCCTCTGGGCACCTTTATATGTCACCTCGGTGATTTAGACGTCAGTGACAGTATTACTGTTGCGCGCACGTCTCTGGCCTTATAGCACCGTCCATCGGCTAGTGGTGTCCTTTAATGATTTATGATTGAAGTTGGCCCCGTGAAGTCCCCAGAGGACGCCCCCCCCCCCCCCCTCCCCCCGCCCTCCCAACCCCCCGAGACAGAGGCGCAGGGAGTGAGCAGTTTTATGGCAGGGCTGGGAATCAATTATGCTAACGGTGGCTAATGAATGCACTTGAGGGAACTGCTCCCCGCACTCAAGGGCCATTTCTGCCATTTGCATATTGATGGCAGAAGGACAGTGGCCACTTCCATCCGCCTGTGATGGAGCACCGTGGAAATGTACGTCTCTGTGTGTGTGTTCCATCTCTCTCTCTCTCTCTCTCTCTCTCTCTCTCTCTCACACACACACACACACACACACACACACTGGAGATATCTCTCACACATTTTAACCATATCTACAGTTAGCCTAAAACGTCATGTTAGGAGTATAGGGGGAAAAACTCTACAGAAAAAGTCCACACACTGGCATACACACATTATACTTGAACACACACCCACAGACACACACACCCACACACATACACACACACACACACACACACACACACACACACACACACACACACACACACACACACACACACACACAAGCTCAACCCCCCCCCCCCCCCTCCACCTCTTCACCACAATACACACACACGCACACACACACACACACACACACACACACACACACACACACACACACACACACACACACAATACTGTACACTCTACCACACACACACACACACACACTCTGTCAGCCTCGCCCTATGTTTTCAATAGTCTGAAGTCATTTTCAATTAGGGGCCTTCTGCGGTCGCTAGGCTAGGTGAGGAGTCCTGGAAGTGCTCCAGCTCGCTCCCAGCAGACACCGGATGCTTTAGGAGCAATAAAGCAAAGCATGCATTAAAGTCAGCTGTTTGCAAAAATGACTGTCTGTCACTCCCTCACTCACTCACTCCACTAAAAACGCATGAAGGTAAATAACGCCAGAGCCAGAGAGAAATCACTATGTCCGACGCGTCTCCGTGAGCTAAAGAAGGCTATGAATATGAAATGTGCTATGAATAAGTTATCTGCCGGTAGTGGTGACACCGCGAGAAGGTCCGGGTGCGAGACCAGGGGTGTTTTCAAAGAATGTGGAGGTATAACCTTTCTCATTCTGGGAGATAATGAAACTATTGGACATGATACATTAATTATTTGACAATGTTAAAATGGTTATCCAATCCAACCACCGGTGTCCTCGCCTATCGACGTGTCCTTCAGGACAGGGGTTTTCAAAGTCTGAGACTGCGGGCCTCCCCCCAGACAGAGCTTGGAAAAAAGGAGCCCCCCTCTCGCTCAATTCCTCGATGGCTATGGGATCACGATTATGTTATTTGATCCCATAGAGACATTCAACACAAGTGATCCAAGATAGCCTATTTGACAATACATCAGACTACACCAAATACATAACAAGTTCTGTCTGAAGGAATTTATTTGTTCGGACTCCTTCTGAGCCTCCCCTGATACTGCTTGGAGGCCCGCCTCCCACTTTGAAAACCTCTGCTTCAGGACGATGTACGAAATGTACAGTAACAGAGTATCATCACACCTGAGGAAGTTAAAAGTTGGAAGAGCACAAATAAACTTCTCCAAACTGCCACCATGAGTGACGCTATCACTCGATGGAATAGACAGACGCAGGCAGACAGGCGATGTTGGAGGCTCTCTCTAATTTGATCTGGTGACATTTTCTTCTCCGGCTCCTCTGGGGGAAAAGAGCAGCAGCAGAGAGAGCGGGGGCGAGTCAGGGAGCTAGACAAGGAGGTGTTGGAGAGAGAGAGAGAGAGAGAGAGAGCGAGAGAGAGCAAGAGAGAGAGAGAGAGAGAGAGAGAGAGAGAGCACGCGAGAGAGAGAGAGATGGTGCAGGAGACACTAATGAACCCAGACAACAAAGACCCTAACCTGAGCTCCAAGCCCCTGGAGACATGCTGAGGTTTTTCATTGGGTCAATAAAGGCAGTGGAGCGTGTCTGCGTCGGCTCGCCCTTCAAGCACCCGCTTAACTGCAGAGGGACGACTTTTGTTTCAAGGTGGCTGCTGGAGTTAAAGGGGAATTTCACGGAATTTTTGATGTTTGAAACGTGGGATTCTTAAAAGCAATCGCTGTGATCTCTCCCATAGCCAGAGAGAGAAGAGATCTGTGACGTCTTGTGGTTAATGTAATGTGTGATGGCAAATCAATGCACATCTACATACAGAATGAATTTGGAAGAGATTTCCATCTCTTTCTATGCTTATTCAGTGCTGAGTGTTGTTATAAATGAAGGTGTCTACGCTAGAAAAGAAAAGGAAAAGTTTACTGTTATTGCTTGTTGTTCTCTTGTTTTACTGCATCTATATGCCCTGTTTTTGCACTGTTATACTGTTATTTGCACTATGTTGTAATGGAGCCTACAGCACAAGAATTTCACACGTGATATTTGTACTACGGAGTGACAATACAAATCTTGAATCTTGAATCTTGAATCTTGAAGCTCAACAACGATCAACAACATCGGCTATTTTGTTTTCATTGGAGCAGCCTTGGCTTGTACATCAACATGAGGTCACAGATGAACATCTTGCTTCTCTGTATTTTGAGATTTGGAAGAATGTTTTGGGTTCTTTCTTTTTTGAAAGAAAGTGGGAAATCCGTTCACCTTCAGCCATTTTTAAGTTGGTTTTAGACAGTTGGAAAGTGGAGAGGGAGACACACAGGAGAGAAAGTCCTGACGGAGCAGAACACACCAGGACTCAACCAACCAAACAAATTGTTCACTTAAGGAATATATACCCTGTTAGAATATTAAAGAGTTGGGTTTGAAACATCAATGGCCGTGGTCATGTTTCCCCCCTGGAGATCTGAGGGTTCATCTCTGTAAGGAGAGCAGCGGTGTGGTGTCCCTCTGCCAAATCACAGGAATGCAGCAGTTTAGAGGAAGGAGAGCGAGGTTAGCCAAAACCAGCGTGAGAAGATAGTGACTCTTGGCTAGTCATTTCATTTGATGCACCACGTGGCAGACAAGATGTCCCGCTGTTCATAATCATAAATTTATGAACACTGTTCATAAACGCACACACACGCACACGCGCACACACACATACACACACACACACACACACACACTTGCTCCTTCTCGTTAACCGATGGTGAGTGTAAAGCAGTGGGTGTGTCCGTTAATGGGAGGAGGAGAGCATCCAGTCTGGGGTCTTCACACCAGGACTCACACCTGAAGCGAAGTGGGAGAGTCAGTCAACACACACACACACGCGCGCGCGCGCGCGCCCGCACACGCACGCACACACACACACACATGCACACACACACACTCACACACACACACACACACACACACATGCAGGGAGGACACATACTTGGTTGCCCCGCTAAGTCCCCCCACGTCTGACATATGTCACTCCCAATCTGTTCAGCGGGCCACATATCTCACGCAGCTCGCATAGAGGGCTGCAGAGAGAGAGAGAGAGAGAGAGAGAGAGAGAGAGAGAGAGAGAGAGAGAGATCTGCCACTAGTGGTTGCTACCCTCTTCCTGCTAATTGGTAGTTTTGAAACAACACCATCTGTTCTTTAAGAAAGTCAGATGCACAGTCTCCAGAAAGATGCCACAGCTCCTGAATACATTTACTAGCAGCCAAGGCAAATAACTCAACAGCCGGGGGGGGGGGGGGGGGGGGGGGGGGGCTCCTTTCAACACAAAGAGCCTATAGGAGATGAGAGGCTTCTGTTCTATTTGTTATAATGTTTACGGATTTTCAACCCAGACCTGGGTTACAAGTCTTGAACCATGTAAACGCATTCCACACTCATCACTTTTGTCTGCTTTTGGTAAATAGTCGATGAGCAATGCAATTCTGATGAGACATGTGAGCTTGTGGAGTCTTTTGTGGGTAAAACAACTACGTGGCAACAGTCCGAGATGTACCTGTAGCCGTGCCGTTTGTGCAGACATTCCTATTGTAAATCCTGGGCAATCTGATACAATAAAGGATAGAGGTTGATTGCCATCATGTGGCTGAACAATGCAATCGCAGTGAGGAAACTCGGGGGGGCTTGGCTCTGTGACGAGGCTCTACTGAGGTTGAGATTATACTGTGCATGTCTTGAAATTTGCAGAATTTCACTACAATTGCGAGAGGTGCATTTATCCTGGGAGACTTGACCTTTTTCACAGCAGCCATTTTGTGTCTACAAGGCAGGACGTAAGGTGGGTGCAAGCAAAACATGAATGAGGTTTTCCAACTTCCAATCCATTTAGGTGTTCCAGTGCTGGTGCCCTCGTTAATGTTTTGGTTGCACATCTGTGTTACTTCCTGCCTTTGAGACACAAAATGGCTGCTGTGAAAAAGGAGAATTAATGTGACCCCTTTTTTAAACATACATAGCTACACTACAACTAATCTGTTTCAAATTGCTCAAAGTAGATATAGGGCTTGCCTTAATTTTGTTTTTCCAGAGAAGTCTCATCTGCATAATATTGAAAGTGGTTACTTGATTAGGCTACTTGGTTACTTACATCAGTGATTCCCAAACATTTTACTCTTATGTACCCCTTGAGCTGTTTTGCCATGCCAATAGTACCCCCACACTCATGTGTGTTGATGATTCTCCTAAATGTGTTCTATTCAACTCATATTAAACTGTTAGTATCGAACACAACTGAATATTAAATGAATTAACAATTATTTACGATTTAAGCCATTTATCCAAGTTCGCTAGCTAGCTGGTTTGTAGCTACGCAGTTTTGACATGCGTTAACGCTGACCTCTTCACAGAGTAGTGTAACAGTGGACACCTGCAGGGGGTGAATTAGTTGCACGTACTATTCTATACTATGAAATTACTTTGATTTTTTTTTTTATCATTTTGGAAATAAATTGTAATCCCCAATCTTTCCACGTACCCCCTGCAAGCTCCTCAAGTACCCCTAGGGGTGCACGACATACCCCTGAGTGGGGAAACACTGACTTACATGAATGCATACTTGCATTTGCGTAATTTTAAAATAAGTCCATTTCATGAAATGATCAACAAAACACACAGGTGTAACTCATCATCAATCGATGCAAGAGAGCAAGGTTATTTCAGAAGCATTAACAACAACACCCAATGAATCTAGCTAGATACTTGCATCAGCTGTGGCAGACAGACAGTATAAACCCGATCCCCCTCGGGATTCCAGGCACACAGCTCAATGCAGTGACCGTGTTTTACATCGCCAATCTGTTACAGTGGGATCTCCCCTGCTTCAATCCCATGGATGATTAAGCGTGATAATTAAGGTTTTTGGACATTTTCCACAGAGGAGCAGACGTGGCAGCTGGTGACATTCATGCATTCCCAAACACAGAGGAAGGAATTACAATGAGGGCCCCCGTTCATCTCAGTGATCGCAAAAAATCTGCTCCTTGGCAACAGTTCAAAAAGCGTCAAGCTGTTGTTGAGAAAACTGTGTTTGTGGCCCCTCTTTGTTGCAATCTAGGCAATGTACCTTGATCCATTTCAGGACTTATAGAAAGCATACTGTACAATACAAAGCAGCCAAATGTTGAGATTCGGCAGCAGGGGCATTCCTCAGCTGCCCAGCAGCCACATGGGGAATAACTATAGGGAGATCCCAAGGAGATGTTAAAAAGTGTTGTTTTGATATCTAGCTCTAGGTTTAGGTTAAGATCGCATCACTGGCCTGACACAGTAAATATTTTGCATCGTAGCTATTCTTTACTTACATATGATTATATACAGTCTATGGACATGACCCTCTGTCGATGCAGCCTATGGTGGTTCTCAGACTTTTTCATGTCAAAGACCCCTGACACAAATTAGACCCCCATTTGATCAGATTTTGTCCCATGCAGGGTCCCACATCTGATAAGATTTTATCTTTTGTGATGATGACCCTCCCACTCCCCTGGCCCTGTCTTGCAGGTCATGGGTCAGGGTTCCTACACATTTTCCATCTCAAAATTCCATACATTTATACAGTCACAAATGTCCAGACTTCTCTGTCAGACCATATTTGACATCTGAGTACACAAGGGCATTACTTTGTCTTGAAAAGTGGTGGGGGCATGTCCCCAATGTAAATGACACCTATGGCTACATCATAAGAATGTGCCAGCCAGGTGTTTCAAACACAAAACAGTGACTATATTTCTCAGTTTGGGCTTTAGCATCTGATTTGAACGCGTAAAGAGTGAGTCAGGTGGGATTTGAAGCAGTGAATGACTAGACACCAAGGAGCTGTTATCTCACTGAGCTAGAGCCAGCGAGTGTCCAGTCTCCTTCATCAGCTTACTGATATCAATGTTCAAACTACTGATGATAAAGATGTATCACTGCTGGCATCTTATCATGTGAACATTTCTGAAACCAGAGTGTGATGCAGGGATTAAACCAACAACCTTCTGCACCACATCCATATGTTACATATGGGTGAGCTACAGCCTTCCTCTGGCATAGAGCTGGGCATTATTATGGTCGAAAAATCATATTATCTCTCGGTGCTGAATGGAGATAGGGTAGGCTACATGATAGATACTGTATGTCTGTATTTTCTACAAGTGGGCTAAATGTTCAGTTGTAAGTCAACGTCACATGAGAGATGTATGGCTGGGCAATATGGACAACATCATACATATCACAATATTTGTGACCAAATACAGTACCTCGATATTGATATTGCGACAATATTTGGGATGACTTTTGGTGCTTTCACACAATATTTACACAATGAGATTTTGGTTAATAATCATCAGTGGTAAAGACAAATAATAGAACAGCTAGAACAGTCTGGTAAGTTCAGAAAATGACATCACTCACGTGGGGTTCCTCTGCCTTTCCGACATCACGTTACTGTAATGCAGACAGGAAAACACAGTAGTGTGGTGACTTTGGCTCTCCACAAAATGACTCAATTTCCCAGCATGCATTAGAGCGGTTACGCTGGAAAACTCCATGGAAACGGCAGACTGGCGTGCTAGCAGCTAGCCTAGCCCCTAGCCTAGCAGGGAAAAAGCACTGCCTTGGGGTGTTAGCAGCCTGTCTTTCTCTCTGCCATGATGAGTCGTACTCCGGATGCAAGAGCTAGGTACTCACTTTTGCAAATCAAAGCGTTAACGTTAGCTATTACCTAGCTCATGATAGCTAACTATTAGGCTACTACTAGTATTGTACGTTACTGGCTAACGCCAAGGTTAGCTCGCTAATGTTAACTAACGGTTAAAGTAACCTGGCAAAAGCAGAGAGGAACATGATAGCCAACGGAAGCTTGCCATAAAATCAGTTCAACTATCTTTGTTGTACGTTAGCTGATGTTAGTTAGAAGTTAGACACATGGAACATTATCCTCACAGGACTTCTGATCATATCCCTAGGGGGCTCCATACCTTTTCAGGCTCGGCTCGGTGAATGGAAGTGAAAAGATACATAAATAAAATAAAAATAAATTGTTTCCAACTTTCCCAGAGCCAATGCTTCAGACACTTTTCTGTGTATGCTATTTGGTGTAGTCTGAAGTTGTATGTCAAGCAATATCAAGTTATCTTGGCTCAATTGCTGACTGTCTATGGGATCAAAACATAATCATGATCCAATAGGTCTCCAGGAATTTAGTGAAGGGCCACCTTTTTCCAAGCGTTGTCTGGGGGGAGGCCCACAGTCTCAGACTTTAAAACCACCTTGCTGTAAATCAAACCTTCATGTGCCAGTAACATTGACATTAGTTTACAGATATATAAAAGTGAAAATAAAGAATGCTTTAACTTATAGGCCTATGCAATATGCTATATGGGGTCAATTACCAAACAAGATCTTAATCTCAAGCTATGCTGGCTGTGATATTACACTACTCATTCCAGTGGCACTATTTAAAGGCTATAGAATAGTACCCAAATGCTGGGGTCTATAATGCAAGATAACATAAACAACATAAATTACTAGCCCTCATACATAAAGAGGACTGCAAAGCCTAAATTATATGACAAGCACAGGGTGGCAGCTTGTTCTGGACTGACTGTTTTGGTCAAATTGCCTAGCTACACAAAGATCAATAAAGTCAAAGTCTATCAAATGATTTCTACAAGAGATATTTGGCCTATTATTTACAATGTATTGTAATGGCCCGTTTCCTGTATTATATAACATTATACATTATGATTGATAATTCCCTCTGAGATCCATTGTTTAGTGTTCCTCTACCTTCAGTTAAACTAGAACTTACTCTAATGTTGCCCTCCGCCTCCTCCAGGGACAACCAAACAAGACAGATCCAGGAAAACGTCACTAACGTGGAGAAACACTTTGGAAAGATGTGCCAATTGTTTGCCGGCTACGTCCGTAAAACAGCCAGGCTGCGGGACAAGGCTGACCTGCTGGTTGGGGAAATCAGCCTGTACGCAGACACCGAAACGCCAAACCTGAAGAGGGGCATGAAACAGTTTGCTGACCAGTTGGCCAAGGTTCAAGACTACCGTCAAGCTGAGGTAATGTAGGCCTGGGCTATAATGGACCAAAAATCATATCTCTATTTTTAGGCTGAAGGGCAATACACAATATACTGTGTGTGTGTGTGTGTGTGTGTGTGTGTGTGTGTGTGTGTGTGTGTGTGTGTGTGTGTGTGTGTGTGTGTGTGTGTGTGTGTGTGTGTGTGTGTGTGTGTGTGTGTGTATGTGTGTGCGCGACCGATAATTATTCAAGATGATTATTTATAATGATCACATTTAGGATTTACATTAACTCCTGAATGAATGCAGGGAAACACTGGGCAGCCAGTCATAGACACAACCTAATTGATCTATTTTACAGGTGGAGAGACTTGAAGCCAAAGTCATAGAGCCTTTAAAGAGCTATGGGGCTGTTGTGAAACGCAAAAGGGTAAGTAGAAGAGTAGAAACCTGTGGAATGTAATTACACTGACTGTCAGTACCAGTGAATGCCCACTTGAGGGCAGCATTGATTTATTGATAATAACCCACTGCACCAACCATTATTTGTGTCATCGTTTAGTCTACATCTATCTACCCTTCCAAGCATTGTGCTTAGACATGTGTAAAAATATCTTTTTAAAGGAGTTATACACTTGAACTAATTGAGGAATGCTTGATTTAATATACGAACAGCCCTGACAGTGTAAATCTTTCTAGATTTCTTTCCCAGTATCTGAAATAATTAACACAAGTTATAAACCATTGATTATTACTATTTTTTGTTATAACTATTGTGTCCTTGTCTGCTTGTTCATCCATGCAGGATGATCTGAAAACCACTCAGAGTGCCAGAGAGAGAGAGGCCAAACAGATGGCTCAGCTTGAGAGGACAAGACAGAGAAACCCCTCCGATAGGCAAATCATCGTATCCTTACCTGACTTCTCTTCTATCTTCATTTGTCCCAACATCAAAAAAATATATTTATATTTCTATATAGCAAACCTTTTAATGTTAGAAATCCCCCCCATGTTGCCATGCACTGGTCAAGTGATTAATATAACATAGTCACTTTTGTCATGTTGAAAGTTAGAAAGGACCATCTAAAACGTTTGCACGTTTGTATGCCATTGCAATGTGTAGTTTCGGTTCCCCTTGCAGAAGCAGAATGAACATGGGCAACAGGCTAAGAATTTTATATTATTAATATTACTATTTTTACATTTTATTATTTTATGGCGCTTCCTTGACCGAGCCTTCAGTCCCAGGTGGGTCTCTCTGACAATCTGTTCGGGCATGTCATCACTGGTGATGTATGGCCACAGCACAGCAATCATTTCTCGCGCATTGCAAATATTTCACAATTACCCTGAAATGGGGGTACCATTCTAGCAATTCCAAAACCAACAGCAATTAAATTCTATTCCAGTTCTGTTGAGAAACATTCAATGCATTATAAGGATTTATATTTTGACCATGGTCTGATTGGATTACTTTCTATTTTGGTGTGCTTGCTTGTTAAATGAAGGCGAGTCATTTTGTTCCGTTCCTCATTTTCATTTTTGAGCAGAAGGGCCAGAAACAAATTGATCCACGTTTGAAAGTGGTCTGTTTCTAATTTATTTACCTGAACCATCACCAATGGATGCTGGTCTACTATATATTCATAGTGGTGCGTTGTGACCCATTGATGCTTTTTTCAAAAACTTTAGCCATCACTTGTAGTGTGTTTTATGCTAGTATGTTTTGTAGTATGTTGTATATTCTTATGTTTCCCACAGGCTGAAAGTGAGCTGCAGAGAGCCACCATGGATGCCACGCGCACCACCAGGCAGCTGGAGGAGACCATCGACGAGTTTGAGAAGCAGAAGATCCGGGACATCAAGGTCTGCTGCTCTTAGGCAGGATTTTTGTTGAGTGAAAAATACGACTTTGTTTAAACATTACGAAAACCTTTTGAATGAATAGAGAACTGAAATGTTCCCCCCCTTGCCGAATTCCCCCCTGCAGAAGATATTTGGCGAATTTGTGACGGTGGAGATGTCGTTCCACGCCAAGGCTTTGGAGGTGTACACCGCAGCCTACCAGAGCATTCAAAGTGTGGACGAGGAGGAAGACCTGGAGGTAGGCTGCAGCTGACTTGCTTCAGGCTAGCTAGCTATGCTCCAGGAGCTATTATAGCATGCTAAGCATTAGTGTGTTTGTGCGTAGTAGTCTAAAAATCCAAGTGTCAATCCCTCCCAACTACATTTTCATCAGGCTGTAATTGACAAAACCTCAGAGATTAGCGCTGACAGTTTTTCCCCCACTCTAATAATGTACATTTATATGGGACAGTGTAGCTGGAGCTAAAAACTGATCAGAATCTTAACCGCGTGTCGACCTTTAGCTGAGCGCGAAAGGTTGTAGACCCCGCCCAAGGTATCACGGTCTTCACCCATTACTCATCGAATCATTGCTCACACCCATAGTGTATAGTCCACCACGCCCTTCATTCGATGTGGTCACTTTGAAGCGAGTTGCGGTGACCTACTGCAGAGTGCAGACTCACGCTGCCTCTTTGGCCATCTGCAGCAGGCCGTTTCTTCTGCTTTCTAGTGCTGTGAGAGATGTGCCTCGTCTATTTTAAGAGACTGTAGTGACAAAGCAAGGGATCAATGAGATTCAGTGAATCAGGTTCCTCCCTCAGATGGCTTTGTGCTGCTCTCCTCCTCCCCCTTTGCCATCTCATCTGTGTGCTTTTGCACTGAATCATCTCCCCTCCATTCACGTCGAAGCGAAACTCCTCACCCGGACGTGGCTGTTTTTCAGTGACTCATAACACAAAGCGGCACGGGAGATTGAATCATCTGAAAAAGACAGGTATGAAGACAATCCAGATCACGAGCCCTGCGGAATGCCTTTCCTACACGGCAGAACCTGCGACGCGGCATTTTGCACTCGTTTCAGAGGCATATTTTCCGACTTTTGTTGTTTGCGTGATCAAATTACATTGCCAGTGCGCAGGCATCGTTTCTGCTTGCAGATTATATCCTGGTTGCGTGCCTTTTCTCCTTAGTGTCCAGCTTTTATATAGCTGTATATGGATATGATAGTTTAGATTTTACTTTGCTATATTGTAAATTAAGTCTCTACCTCAATGTATTTCCGGGTTAATAAAGATTGAATGAATGAATGATATACTGCAAATATCTATCAATATATTGAGGTAAGATATGCAATGCATGTCCAAACAAAATGTTATGTGTCTATATCCACTTTATAGTCTAATGTCAATTTGATTCAGGCTCATTTATGCTTTATTTAGTGAAAGTATTTAAGATTTCTGGTTCTCACACAGTCATTCAACACTGACCCCTAAATGATACAAGAAACCCACAACCCATGAGTTTCTGTGGGCCTTGCTCCCATTCTCCCGTATGTCTGGGGTTATACTGTAGGCTTTTCTGTATGGAAGAGTATAGCGCCTCCTACTGTCTTTGGCAGGTGTTCAGGAGCCTGCTGCACCCGCCTGACTACCAGTCACGCTTAGACATAGTGCGAGCTAATTCCAAAACCTCCCTTGATCGGACCGGGTCCTCCCTGAGTACATCAGGGACCTTCCAGGTAAGATACAGTGTGCTACACAGACAATTGTTTTCTCATTAACAACAACAACAACAACAACAACAAAAATAATAATAATAATAATAATGATAACAATAATTATAATAACCTTCCCTGGGGCTTCTTCTTTGGCAAAGTTTATGTTGTGTCTTGCCTTTGTATCTTCCACTTTGATAATCGGTTCTTCATGGATAAGTTCCAGTATGCTGATGGAATACAAAATTCCCTATTTCCTTTTTGGTAGTCTTCCTCCTACCAGTGGAAGTTGGTCCTCGATAATATTTACTTGTCAGATGTGCCAATCTGATCATCTTTCAGGCTGATTTTCCAGACATAATGTCATCGCATTCCACCAACCTCATGCATTTCCCCCCACATTCACAATTATACTCAAACATAATTAACAGTGGCGCCGCACTAACTTGTGAATTGATACCATCGCCTTCTAAAATGGACAGTTAGTCATAATAGTTTTTTCATTAAAAGAGGAGTAGCATTTGATAGCTGTGATAATCTATGTGCCAGCAACACCTAACAGTGGAGAGATAAGCTTGGGTGATTGAGGTGGATTTCAATGGTTTCCTCCTTGATTTGTCTCCTCTACGCCCCTTGTAGTAGAGTAGTTGGTTTCGATGATTAATAAAAAGGGGCGACCTTGTCCCTGTCCTCAACTGCCAACTGACAAGGAGAGGAGGGCCTAAGAGAAGACTTTAGGGATTCTGAGGAAGCAGGGATTGCGCTCGCATGACTTTCTACCTGACAACTGTTTACTAGTTGCGTAGTGATTGTTTATTTGTTGTCATAGCAACAAAGGACGAGCAGTCAACAGCGAAGAAGAGAGGAGGACGAAGAGGAGGAAGATGATTCAGAGGACGATGAAGAGGACGAGGAGGAAGGCACAGACGATGAAAATTAAACTTGATCGTCGTGCTGTTTTTGTCTGTGTGTGGACCCAAAACCACATGTACTCGATGTAATCGTTTTGTACTCTTTGTCAAAAAGTATCAGTGTCAAAGTCACCTCATAGGTGGTCTGAGCAGTATTGTAGCGGATATTTACGCTAGAAAGATGTGATGCTTTGTGAGGGATCGTGTTGTCTCTCACTATTTGCCTCTGAAATGCCAGCAAATTGTCGTCTTAGCTACATTTTTATATTACACATAAATGCCAAAAGTGCATTATCTTTATCAGTGTTGCAATTACCAGTGCAATTTATTGCAGTGTTGCCAGCTGTATTCATGAATAAAGGCATTCCATTTCATTTGAAAAATATGTCTGGCATGATTGTGTTTTCCACTGTTCCAGGACCCAGGCTATTCGATAATAAAATGCACACACCGGCGTACCCTCAGTCACTTTGCATACAGCCAAGTCAGCCCGAGAGGTTGGTTGTTTTAGAAAGTCCTCCCTGGGTGAATCAGTCTAAGTGACAGTAGTTTTAGAAAGTCCTCCCTGGGTGAATCAGTCTAAGTGACAGTAGTTTTAGAAAGTCCTCCCTGGGTGAATCAGTCTAAGTGACAGTAGTTTTAGAAAGTCCTCCCTGGGTGAATCAGTCTTAAGTGACAGTAGTTTTAGAAAGTCCTCCCTGGGTGAATCAGTCTAAGTGACAGTAGTTTTAGAAAGTCCTCCCTGGGTGAATCAGTCTAAGTGACAGTAGTTTTAGAAAGTCCTCCCTGGGTGAATCAGTCTTAAGTGACAGTAGTTTTAGAAAGTCCTCCCTGGGTGAATCAGTCTAAGTGACAGTAGTTTTAGAAAGTCCTCCCTGGGTGAATCAGTCTAAGTGACAGTAGTTTTAGAAAGTCCTCCCTGGGTGAATCAGTCTAAGTGACAGTAGTTTTAGAAAGTCCTCCCTGGGTGAATCAGTCTTAAGTGACAGTAGTTTTAGAAAGTCCTCCCTGGGTGAATCAGTCTAAGTGACAGTAGTTTTAGAAAGTCCTCCCTGGGTGAATCAGTCTAAGTGACAGTAGTTTTAGAAAGTCCTCCCTGGGTGAATCAGTCTAAGTGACAGTAGTTTTAGAAAGTCCTCCCTGGGTGAATCAGTCTGTGACAGTAGTTTTAGAAAGTCCTCCCTGGGTGAATCAGTCTAAGTGACAGTAGTTTTAGAAAGTCCTCCCTGGGTGAATCAGTCTAAGTGACAGTAGTTTTAGAAAGTCCTCCCTGGGTGAATCAGTCTAAGTGACAGTAGTTTTAGAAAGTCCTCCCTGGGTGAATCAGTCTTAAGTGACAGTAGTTTTAGAAAGTCCTCCCTGGGTGAATCAGTCTAAGTGACAGTAGTTTTAGAAAGTCCTCCCTGGGTGAATCAGTCTAAGTGACAGTAGTTTTAGAAAGTCCTCCCTGGGTGAATCAGTCTTAAGTGACAGTAGTTTTAGAAAGTCCTCCCTGGGTGAATCAGTCTAAGTGACAGTAGTTTTAGAAAGTCCTCCCTGGGTGAATCAGTCTAAGTGACAGTTTTAGAAAGTCCTCCCTGGGTGAATCAGTCTAAGTGACAGTAGTTTTAGAAAGTCCTCCCTGGGTGAATCAGTCTAAGTGACAATAGTTTTAGAAAGTCCTCCCTGGGTGAATCAGTCTAAGTGACAGTTTTAGAAAGTCCTCCCTGGGTGAATCAGTCTAAGTGACAGTAGTTTTAGAAAGTCCTCCCTGGGTGAATCAGTCTAAGTGACAGTAGTTTTAGAAAGTCCTCCCTGGGTGAATCAGTCTAAGTGACAGTAGTTTTAGAAAGTCCTCCCTGGGTGAATCAGTCTAAGTGACAGTAGTTTTAGAAAGTCCTCCCTGGGTGAATCAGTCTAAGTGACAGTAGTTTTAGAAAGTCCTCCCTGGGTGAATCAGTCTAAGTGACAGTAGTTTTAGAAAGTCCTCCCTGGGTGAATCAGTCTAAGTGACAGTAGTTTTAGAAAGTCCTCCCTGGGTGAATCAGTCTAAGTGACAGTAGTTTTAGAAAGTCCTCCCTGGGTGAACCAGTCTAAGTGACAGTAGTTTTAGAAAGTCCTGCCTGGGTGAATCAGTCTAAGTGACAGTAGTTGCGTGACGGTTGCAGTGACTCATCTCTTCCACAGTCATGCAACAGTGGTAAAAATGAAAGTGGGAAGGTTCTGCACCACATACTATTATATTATAATAATAATACTATGTGACAGTCTGTTTGTCTGGGTGTGCACATGGAAACATGAGTGTGCATATGAGTGCATAATGGTACTCTATGAAAATGTATCTGTGTGTGTGTGTGTGTGTCTGTGTGTGCGTGCGTGTGTGCGTGCGTGTGTGTGGTCCATCACAGTAAAGCCTGCAGTGCATGCCATTGCTCCGAATCCAATGGCCCATTATTCCGATATATATATATATATATATACCACCCCATCTATATATATATTAGATGGGGTGAATCTTCACTGGCCTCACGATTCGATTCGATTACGATTAATCTGTCAACGATTCGATTCACGATGCATCTCGATACAGCTCAAAGTATTGCAGGTCCAAGTATCACATCCTCAATTTTCTATATTATTACTGCACATGGCTACTTTTTCATCAATTAATACAAGCAGTCAGATAAATATCATCTCCTTTTTCTTTTTTTTTAACTTAGAAAGTGCTTTAAAATCTGAATGTCGACATAAATTTAAACATAAACGATTCAGCGATTATCTGTCAACGATTCAATTCACATGTCTGCATCGCGATGCACCGATTAAACGATTAATTTTGACACCCCTATCCAACCCACAAGAACTATGCTCATATTTACACGCACGTGCATTGCACAAGTGGAATTCACGCACAACAATCAATCGTACACAACACAACACAATTTTCTTCTCTTTTTTTTCAATGCGAGAACAAAGCTTCGCCTACAACAAAGTGTGATTAGCTCAGTGGCACAGTGAGATGAAAGCCGTGTAGGTGGCGTGCAATCAGCTCGCTGCGCAACAGCACCTTTAATGCATATAAAGGTTAATGTGTATGCAAACAGTCACACACACACACACACACACACATATACCGGTTTGACTTTGGTGTGCACTGTGGATCTCTCTGATT
>NC_139643.1:42999425-43014425 GCF_964638095.1 Poromitra crassiceps | reverse complement strand
ATGTAGCTTGTATTGTAGTTACAGTATGTTCCCTTAGTTTTAGTGAATACATTGTTGTTTTAACTTTGACTTGAAAGACAGGGCCAGGAGAGTGGGAGGGTCGTCACAAAAGCTCAAATCCTATCAGACGGGTGACCCTGGTAACCTTGCAAGGCAGCTGGATTCTCGCGAGATCTTGAGATCGAAAACAAAACCACATGTCTGGCAGGTTAGGACCCTGGGACAAAATCTTATCAAATGGGGGTCCGTGGTCCCCCATTTGTGTTTATCCTCCAAAAGTTGAGACCCACTGGCTTTAGACCACTGTGTTCAGCAGTAAACGGCAGTCTGGTTATTGTTAATCACACTGTAACAACTTTCATTAACCCATTGATGGGAAAAGGCTTTCGCACACCTACGCGACAGGTGCGTCGGAGAAGGGCAAAACCCGACACAGTGAGAAAGAAGGAACTCACACTGTCTCCAAATGCAAATAAAAGTTTAATAAGTCAATAGAAGAATAACGTTTCGGTCATCACGACCTTCATCAGATTCATTTGTTCATATTCATAATGAATCTGATGAAGGTCGTGATGACCGAAACGTTATTCTTCTATTGACTTATTAAACTTTTATTTGCATTTGGAGACAGTGTGCGGGAGTTCCTTCTTTCTCATTAACCCATTGATACCTGATGCAGCATTTGCGTGTATATCCCTCATTTGTCTGTGTATCCCTTTAAGACCGCGAACCGCGTCACGCGGTTCGCGGTCTTAAAGGGATACACACACAAATGCTGCATGGCGTGGCATGCTCTGTGTGATGACGACCACCCTAAAAGTGACAGCCAGCGTGCATCCACCCTCCCCAGAAATAAACACTGGACCGCCCGCTAATGGCCCCCAGCGTCAGCCGTGCGTGACACCATGTCACCGCGCGCTGGATGCCTCGCAGGGCCTTTGTTTTGGAAAATGAGACAGCGGTTGCCATGGAGCTTTTGTTTGATCTATTGTAATTAACCGAGCCCATTGATTGCACAACGCATCCACCCGCCCCCAACAGGCGGCCCTGAACCGGACGTCTCATCAAACACCACATTAACCACCGTTTATGCTGATGCTTCCCCACAATGCTTTGTCCTTACATGGCCCAACAGGATGTCGGGAGGGAAAGGGGGCGGAGGGAGGGGGCGCAATAAGGATCATTTGAGGGCTTAACAGGCCTGAGGTTTACAAGGGTTCTGATCCTGAGCCCCGGAGAACTGATAGGTCTTAAGAGATTATTCCCTGTGTGTGTGTGTGTGTGTGTGTGTGTGTGTGTGTGTGTGTGTGTGTGTGTGTGTGTGTGTGTGTGTGTGTGTGTGTGTGTGCATGTGTGTGTGTGCGTGTGCGTGTGCGTGTGTGTGGGTGTGTAGGTGTGTGCGTGTGCAGGTTAGTGACGGTACAGCACATCGCACACAAGTGTGTGAGCAAAATTGAGTGACACATTTGTCATGTTGAAACTCCATTTTTTGATTAAATGCTCCATAAGTGAATAATAAATATAATTTCTATTTTTTTATAATTGTATTAATTAATTAATAAATATAATAAATTGCAACCATCTGGTTGACACTGCGTCTGCGAGATGAATGCTTATGAATATGAATGTTTGATGATGACATGGCCGTTTAAAACTCAGATGTGTCATAGTTGATACAATTTCCTTTTCCAAACCCCTCTGCAATAGAGGGGTTTTGTGAATTCGGTATGGACTGGATTAAATGTGTTGAAACCGGGGAGCAAAGCTTTATTCAAAAAACACGAAACATGCGTACATTTTCTACTGCTCTGTACAACTGAAATGCCATGCAAAAATGCTTTAGTTCAGTGTTTCTCAACTGGTCTAGCCTCACTACCCACATTTTTCCGTAGTCATTAAGTCACGACCCAAATTTCAGAATTTGACCTAAATTTGCAGCGTGGTTTAGCCCTCTTGGCAACAAGCTAGCATGGCATGTTGGTACCAATGGGGTCTTCTAGTTTCATATGGTACCAGAAATGAGCCCGCTACAGCCTCTGAAAGACAGTTATGTTGGCCGCAGACGGCAGCACCCGCAAAGAGTAGAAGAACTTTTTATTTTTTCATGCACACTCAAAACAGCCCCACGACGCAATTTTTGGTCGCGACCCACCAGTTGAGAAACACTGCTTTAGTTCAGTGTTTCTCAACAAATTAGAAGACCCCATTGGTACCAACATGCCTGTCATGATGTCATGATGTCATGATGTCATGCTAGCTTGTTGCCAAGAGGGCTAAATGATGCTGAAAATGTAGGTCAAATTCTGAAATTTGGGTCACGACTTAAAGGAGAACTTACCTCCAAAACACTTTTTTTCAGCTTTTAACCAATATGACTTTGGGGGTGATGTGTGAAGAATTCTGGTCAGAATTTCCACATTTGACACCAAACTGTTGCCATTTTACCATTTGTATCATTTTTCAGCAGCATATCTGGCATAAGCGCCCTCTAAAGGTGGAAAACTGCTTTTTTGTGCCCTCAAATGAATGGGATATTTGGTACAACCTGACGTCACGGTGGGTTTAGCGCGTGCATCTGGTGCATCTCCAAAGCCTATACAACTAGGCAAGATGGAAAAACCTTACTTAGTATCAGGCTCCAGAGGGCTCTAACTGAAGTAAAAAAAAAATCTGTTTGCTCTTAAAATACTGAACCAAACGTCGTCAAAGTTGGCACATGTCTTAATTATAGTTAGTTTCCCACTGAATGTGTCATTACTTTATTGATATCTTACCTGGATAAGCTCAAATGATGATGTTTATATTATCAGTCCGAGTTGCAAGCACTGTCTCCAGCCCAGGCAGGCGAGAGTCGTACTGTTACATGGACGAGCCCCAAGCTCCGCGGGCGCGCGCAGCAGGCCAGCAGCAGCTGGGCTCTCTGTGCTCTGAGAGCAGCAGAGAGAGCAGTCTGATATTTCCGCAAACAAATATGGTCGCAGTTTAGCGCACATGTAAAATATAACGCTATACTACGACGTGACAACGTGACAAAGCTTCTCTAAACACATCGGCTACTATCATATTTCCCTGCATCCCTCCTACTGAGATTATATCGGTAATGATTTTGGACAGACTGAATGCGCGGAGGAGGAGGAGAGATCTGCACTGCAGCTGTGCCCTCTGAGAGACACTCGCCTCGCTCCGACTACTGTGCCCGTCTGTGAAAAGCGTCCTGTCCAGTCGCACCTTCGCAAACAGATGCGGGATTCCCTCAATCCTGTACCCAATCTCAGACTGTATTCTCTAAATCGCACACCAGCTATTTCTGTCTACGTGGAGAAATCTCGCATTGTGTTACCCCAGAGCGAGAGGTTTGTCCTCACTGTGTGCTGTGTGCTGCGAGCAGCGAGGCTCTTAACGTAAGTTTAGACAAGCCACATGCAAGCCACGCACACACACATGGGACAAAATGGGACAAAAATAATTAAATTTCTAGTTCGCCACTGAATGGCCAAATTGATATAACTATCAACCATTTCAGGATTTTCTGTTTCCATACAGGCCACCAGCGTTGGCTAGTTGATGATATTTATAAAGATATCGCCCCTCTCAAATAAATTATTTTTGAGGCAGTAGGCAAACTGTAATGGCGTCGATTTCCGAAAAAAAATCTTGACTTAACACAGCCAAAGAGTCTAGTATAGACAAGAGTATATGTCATTTCTTGGTTTTTTCAATAGGTATTTTCAAATCACTGTTCTAATACATATCTAGGGGGTAAGTCCTCCTTTAATGACTAAGGAAAAATGTGGGTCGTGAGGCTGGACCAGTTGAGAACCACTGCTTTAGTTGAATATACAGTATTGGGAAATCCCCAATAATTAGCTCAAATTCTTAAGTTGAATATATTATTAGCTAAATCAATAGATTATTTTTTGCCACAATGTTTTATCATTCATCCCACTCGGGTTGAAATCTATTTGAAAATGTGAGGTTTCAGACTGGACGCTAGCTCTGTGCTCTGTCCCTCAGCAGTCCAGTCACTGTGTCCTGATGCATGTCACCCAGTCTGGTTTCAGGTCAAT
Source organism: Poromitra crassiceps (assembly GCF_964638095.1). NCBI lineage: Eukaryota > Metazoa > Chordata > Actinopteri > Beryciformes > Melamphaidae > Poromitra > Poromitra crassiceps. Next base: position 43,010,358 of record NC_139643.1, on the reverse strand, counting down.
TAGGCCGGCCTCCCAGACCCCCAGGGGGGACAATCTGGGGTCCACATGTCCCGTCAGACCTGACCTTCACGTGAGGGACTGAGCCAACACTCAAATAGGGCCAAGCCCCGGGGTGGGAACTGGCCAAGGACAGGACAGGACAGGACAGAGCAGGACAGGACAGGACAGGACAGGACAGGGCGAGGGGGGGTGGAGGGATGGAAGTGAGTCGGGTGTAGAACACATTTGTCCTCTTTCTCAGATTGTATTTTTAGGGGCTTGCTGTATTCAACAGTGTATAAGAGTGAATGAAAGTCAAGGTGGGACAGGAAGTGGGGATGACATGTGACCAGATTCAAGCCCACAATGTTGCAACAACCATATATGGTATTCACTTGAGTCCTCTGATGCATGGGAAACCCTGTTTTTCTTATAGTGACTGTGAAACACAAAGAGCCAATTTCCTGGACATGTGGTAGCCTACAGTACCCTAAACTCTATCTAAGGCCCTGGAATCATCTGCTGGGGATTTTCCACTCAAAGCATTCCCAATATTCCCAAAAGGCTTCGGTCTTTGTCTGCTGAACCTGCTTATAGGGTGAAGCAATAACGCTTCTGCTTATAGTATAGCCACAATTACAGTCAATATGGGGAATCGACTGTGGGTATATATATGACGTAGATTAGAAGCTTCATGACTTTCCCACAACCCACCATGAAACCCACTTGTGCCCCACGGCACGGTGGCTCAGTGGTTAGCACTGTTGCCTCACAGCAAGAAGGTTCCCGCGTTCGAAACCCAGGCCCGTCCCAGGTCCTTTCTGTGTGGAGTTTGCATGTTCTCCTCGTGTTGTTCGTGTGGGTTTTCTCCGGGTGCTCCGGTTTCCTCCCACCATCAAAGACATGTATGTTAGTCAGCTGTGAATGCCCCTGACCAAGGCAATGGCAAGAGAACTGGAGTTGGTCCCCGGCCCCTGGGCGCTGCACGGCGGCTACTCGCTGCTCCTAGTTCTAGGAAGGTTCCTAGTAGAGGAGGCCATCTCTTGCTAAGTAATCCAGGTGGATCAATGCATCGCCTGAAGCAATATAGCTAAGATCTGCTCCGTGCAGCTGAAGACAGGGCATGAAATGTGGACCAGCAGCAGACCACCCACGATAAAACTAATGAGATCCAACTAATCACCAGAGTTTCATCTTTCCATCTTCCATCTTTCAGGATGAATAACCATCTTGTCCACACCTAAATCAGCCTGTAAAGACGGATATTGCCGTGATGTAAGACACAACACAGTTAATAATATATAACTCTTTGTAAGCCAAAAATACCATTTCATTAGCTTGGAGGGTCAGTAGGGCCGTCTTGTGAAACTGAGGCCTGTTTGTGTTACACTTGTATAAAAGCCTGGGAAAAGGTGTGTGAGATGACTCACTGCCGTCAAACAAGGTGTTTCTCATTTGAGGGTCTGTTAAATTGAACCATTGAGTGGCAAAACAATCTGGATCTGCAGCAAATTGGCTCGGCTGGCTCTTCCAAACGGAGTTTACTGCAGTGTGTGTGTATGTGTGTGTCCCCAAGTGTGTGTGTGTGTGTGTGTGTGTGTGTGTGTGTGTGTGTGTGTGTGTGTGTGTGTGTGTGTGTGTGTGTGTCTGTGTGCGTGTGCGTGTGTGTGTGTGTGTGTGTGTCTGTGTGAACTTTTTGAGCGGTGATGGCTGAACAGTTGTGCAACTGCAGCCCATTCGCCCAAAGCAAATAGCAACATTCTAAGAAAGAGGAAAGGGGGGTTTTGCTTTGTAGAGGTTTTCGCCTGCGTGTGTTGCACTCGGCTTGTTTTTTCCTCTCTTCTCCACCAGTGTCATTTGCGTTTAATCTGCAGGCCAAGTTGCACAATTTTCTGTTCCATTTGATGTTGAGCAACTCCTTGATAAAGGTCACCAACAGTCGTGGCACTCCTTTCGAAGAAACACCTCGTTGAAATACGCCAAACGCATGGGATGTGAATCATAAGCAGAACCCTTTTTAATGGACTTTTAATCATAGTCTGTGACGACGAACTAGCGGTGGTTATTGGGATATTTCCAAAGGTCACCTTTGCACGAATGCCTTGCTAGATAGATAGGTGTTGGCTCAACTTGTAAGGGCCTGTAGGCTTTTCTATCGCATTCCTGCATAACCATAACCTCTGGAACCCAGGGGTTGCCAGGTGAAAGTCTCCTTACACTTCTGACAGAATGTCAACTAAAACGATGAGTGGAAAGAGCATGAATCTATACAGATATAAATGCATTCAAAAGACTAAAATTGTGCATGTTTAACTTGGACAACAACAACAAAATCAATAAATCATGCATGCACAAATGATCCTGAAGTGGATTGAGTTGAAGCTGCAGTAACAGCGACTCACCTGCACCACACAGGGGAGCAGAACACCTGGGTCGAACGGCAAATATCATGGGACGTGATGAAACAGATGTGGCGGTAACATCTCTGTCAACACTAAAGCCATTAGTAGCAGTCAACAATGAACTGTGCACAAGAGTATGCTGGAGGTGTGGTGTGTGTGTGTGTGCGTGTGTGTGTGCATGTGTGCGTGTGTGTGAGAGAGAGAAGGCGTAATATCCTGTCAGACTTCCTGGCAAACCAGGATATTACCAGAAGGTAAATTGGAGGGGGGGGGGGGATGACTGAGGAAAGTTCCTGGCAATAAGTCAGATTCTGATTTCAGATCACTTTTTTCATTTCCACTCGTGTTGTGCAAGGCGAGAGGACCATAGGCCATGTTCACACTACAGGCAAATCTGATTTGCTGCTAAAGTCATTATCTTGATTGGTTTCCCAAATCTGATTTGGGAGAGTGTCCGCACTGCCACAAATCTGATTTGGGCAATTGCTCAAGTCGGATCTGTGTCCAGACACAACAAGCCTATCATGGGTTGCTAGGGTAACGACATAGGCATCAGTAAACAACTAGCTCTGAAGGTGGTTTCCACCCTCTCAAATCTGATTTGGATGATCAGCACACACTGAAGACACATCAGCCGAAAGCAGATTGGAAACGACCTCCATATGTGGTTTGGGACGAGTGACACAAATCAGATTTGGAGCGTCCAGACTCATAAAACCAATCTGGATAGAGTCATTAAAGTTCACAAATCGAATTTGGCTTCCTAGTGTGAGCATGGCCTTAGTGAGCCCAGCCCCAGGCTGACTCCAGATCTGCGTTATATGGGGCCACTTTTACCCCCGGAGCCACTGAGTCCTGCTATTTACCTTTGCAACTGGGAATCCTGTGTTTACTGAGCGTACACAAACACCAGCCAGTGCCTGGTACCCAGATTGCTCACATGTCACTAAGCATACATATGTCAGCCTGTTGGTTCACTTCCCCATCCAGTGACATACGGATGTCTGCTCCTCCCTCTATCAGGATCGGGTCATCTGTTCAGCGGCTCGCCTCTGCTCGACCTAATGCTGTTGGAACGTCATCACATTTAATCATCGTATGTCCATAATTACTCTCTGGTGGTGAGAAATATGGCTTTCCACATCTGGTTTCAACAGAGAATAAAGCTCAACAGCAACATTGGTTTTTGCCATGTCATTTTGCTGTCGAATGTAATCTGGCGTTGAACTTCTGTCTGTCCTGCCAGTGTTACATTTCATAAACATACCGCTCGTCTGGGGAGAAACACATTTCTCACTGGTTTCCATGCGTCTTGTTATCTACTGTATAGTTGTAAAGCGGGCAAACACACATCATCTGCGCTTTTAGTCATTTTAAGTTAAGTGTATCATAAAAAGATGATAAAACTGGTAAATAGTGTGAATACATAAATCATTGAGCCATATATGTTATTACAGTGCAGTAAAGATGTGTGTGTGTGTGTGTGTGTGTATGTTTATGATTGTACAAATTTGTGTGTGTGTGTGTGTGTGTGTGTGTGTCTGTGTGTGTGTGTGTGTGTGTGTGTGTGTGTGTGTGTGTGTGTGTGTGTGTGTGTGTTTATGGTTGTACACGTTTTTCTGTGTTTATGATTATACCCCTTTCTTGAACTTTAATTAACTGCCTTTGCTTACATGCTATGCTAATTGTTTACAAGTAGCTCATTACAGCCACTACTCAAGGACACACGCAGTACATGTTCATTTATTCAATAATATGCACAAATATTTCTAATATGTAACCCGTTCCAACACAAAAACCCAAGGTCACGTTTTAATTGGCTGTTGCGTAGGCCTACCTCTGATGCGCTCGTGTTCCCAGTAATGATGGGTTTCCATGCGGAGCAGAAAATTCCTAACCACCCCGTTTGTCACTTGAGTCATTTCGCCCCTTTGCGATCCTTTGTCTGGCGGCCTGTGCGAGGCCTAGCCCACAGACACTGGAGCTTTTGAAATGCAGCGAATTTGAAATGTAAAAATGTGCCTTTTTTCTGTGTTTGATTAGTGTGCGCCATGACCACACACTGCGGGGGAGCGCTGGAATTTATCTTCTTAATAAACACGTTTCAGGTCAAAACAGGCTGTTTTCCCTTCATTCCATATTCATGTTGAGTTGGAGTGTCTATATGGAAACCCGCGCGCCTGAATCATCCTCGCACATCACAAGGCTGTTAGTGTGGAGATGGCTGCTTCAAAGTCAGTCGATGTCATTTGGCTATATTACTTCCCAACACCAGAAGCACTGGGAATTATACTAATTATCCTACTGTACGGAGCATTCGGTTTTCCAAGGCTTCATTATACGACTGTGGGAAATTATTCCTTTGCTTGGGCTTTTGATTCGAGTTCAAACAATATACTGCAGTCATAGATTCGTCTGAGCAACACCAAAGAGAAAGACACAACCTTGAGCTATCATTTGGCTCACAGTTGAACGACAGTGCTTTCCCATGCACACAAAAAAGAAAAAGAGGATCAGTCATAAATACATTCATCGCTACAATAAACACATCTGCTATAGGGCATAGAGATAAGAACTTTTATGATACACAGTGTTATGCTTATGATATATGTGTGGTGGTCTGCAGAAACCTTTCACATGGTGGGAATTTGATTTTTATTTCCCATAAATTAGAAACTCTCCCCTATATATAACTTTTTGGATGACTGAGATAGCTCTCTCAGAGTATTTTAATCTGTCGTGTGTCTAAAAGTAAAATGTGAGAATAATGGCTTTAAACATTCCACAATGTTGTATTTTCTACAGTGGCATTCCACCAAAACCATAAAAATACTTTGCCTTTTGTTTTTTGAAAATAAGTATTCACCAGGATGTACTTATAAAGATGAAAGTAGCCAAATCACCCAAAATCCTTAAACACCTGCGAAACTCATTTTCAACCTTCTTTTGCTCATTATTACCAACAATGTCGGCGGCACGTGAAGGCTTTCTGCAGGCCACCACACGTCGAGTGAAAATGATGCAGTTCCTCACTCTTCCTCTAGCCCCAAAAGGCGAACATTTAGGCCGCACTTCTTGGACAAGACCACTGGCATACAATAACAGCACGAGATGGATAGTCTGTGCGGAGAAATATTCACGTCGGAAAGCATGCTCATCCCTTGAATTACACATTCCACGTTCACTTCAGATAATGTTATCTTGACAAATGTGTCATTACAGAAACGTGGCTGACAAGCCGAGCCCATACTAGGCGTGGAATGCTGTCCTGTATACAGCAGGAGAGATGGACAAAGACACTGATGTTGAAGAGCAGTGGCAAGCTACATTAAACAATAGATTGCTTCAGCTCGGCAACAGCCAAGTTATTAGAGCAGCGTGGGGTCACGCACAGGACCCCCAGGGTCCAAACCACCGCGTCAAGAAATTATCCTTCAGTAATGTTTGTCTGCCTGCTTATAATAAACTCCTGCTGTTTATGATTTCCACCCATTTATGTGTCAGTACATTAGTATCAGGTTTGCTATAGCGTTAGGAGCGGTTCCTATAGTGCAGACTTAAAGAGTACACATTGAATTTAAACATTGTCTTCCATTTGTGCCTGTGCTGGTGGTATTCCATCATTGCAAAACCTTCGTTGATGTAATTCTCGACAGCCAATCATATTGTGTTTACAGAGGAAGTGACTTGCATGTGGAGGGGATAGGTTTACCTTAATTGACATGGGAGGTGTTTTCTACTGGCACACACTCACTTCACATTAGCATTATTGACTATTGTCCATATTTACTCAGAGGCACTAATTACTACCACGCGCAAAAACGGACGCAACTGCCTCCAGCTTAACGACCATTTAAACCACATATGCAAATCAAGTCAATTCCCTAATTAGAATACCTGAGGCGAAGCCATGTAGTCCCACCCGCCTCAACGTCACTCTCGAAACGATACAGCGTGCAGGTGAGAGAGCAGGTCCCCGCTGCAGCTGCCTGCAACCCTCCACTGCAACGAGCCAAAGGCCAGGGGATAAACTGCTGCCAGAAGTTTTGTCAATGCTCCGACACATAGCCAAAAAAAAATGTGAGCACGTTGGGTGAAAAGAAGCGGCTGGCAATTGCACATGTCTCGGAGGAAGCATGTGTGTGTCCAGTGTTGGGGAGTAGTGAACTACTACTATGTAGTTGAACTACATTTTGTAGTAGCTTGCTGGTAGTTCAACTAGGCTACATTCATATTTGTGTAGTGAGTCAAGTAGTTCAACTACTTTTTGGTCATTTTGCTGTAGTTTAACTACTCAAACTACAAACTACAATTTTGGGCAATAAAATGAAAGGAACAGGCACGGCTCCAGGATTTTTCCTAAGGGGGGGCTCGGGGAAGGCTAGACCAATGTGTGGGGGTGCTATGAAAATAGTTGATTTTCATGACTTCAAAGTTACTTTATAATGAAGTCCCCCAAATAAAACCAGATATGGCATGTAGCACATTAGCACATTCAAAATAATTGTAGTTTTTAAATGAATGTGGCCAAAGAATATAAAGAAATATAGCTATAATACTACATGTGACCACAAGGCAATGGCAAAAACTTTCACATGCAAAAGTTTAGGCATGAGGAGTGATTGGTTAGGTTTAAGCATGCAGAGTGATGATTGGTAGGGTTTAGGCATGATGAGTGATGATTGGTTAGTTTTAGGCATGATGAGTGATGATTGGGTTAGGTTTAGGCATGATGAGTGATGATTGGTTAGGTTTAGGCATGAGGAGTGATGATTGGTTAGGTTAATATCAGGGTAAGAAAAAGTCCACAATGGAAATAAGCCTTTTGATTGATTGATTGATTGGTTGATTGATTGATTGAATTGAGCAATGTTTTAAATCTGGGCCTAAACCATTTCTATTCCCCAGAACTCTTAAGAAATCGAAGGAAACACTTATCTGCACTAATTTTATTTAAATGTGGTTTTCTTGTATTTTATTTCTTTATTTCCTTTCATATGTGACTTTCACTCACAAAGCTAAAATATGCTAATAATTATATAAAATAATAATAATATAAAAACACACAAGCATTTATTAACTGTTTGAATTGCACTTTGGAGTCATTGGGAGCTATGAGGTAGGTCAGTAGGTCAGTCAAGGTGAAATCGATGGAATAAAATTGTCGGTCTCCAAAAGAAAATATGAAATATTTCATCAGATCCAAGAAGTGCACCTTTCTTATTCTCTTTTCGAAAGTATGGAATCGTTTCATCAGAATATTTCATTTCAAATATAATAAGGCACTGTGGTGAGATGAGAGGCAACTGCTTTTCCTGTTGGGAGAACAGATATGATCCGGGTCTTAGACGGTAATGCAGCATTCTGTGCGATCCGACAGGAACAGGAAGCGTGTCGTCAGAAGGAATTCCCTCGACCAAAGGCGGGAGTGTTCACATGTCCTTGGTATGATAATGTTTCTCCAGAGTGAGAGGGCCTTGGCTGTGACTGATGGTTGATCAAAATAACGTCAGAACACCTGGAGCAGAAATCAATGAAAAACATGTACTGTAACTCCAATGTGGATTATTTTCATGCATGTTTCCAGTTCAGTTAAAGGATCTTATTTCTCCTCTACAACCGTTTGGTTACAGACAAACTCGAAACTTTGAAAACAAGTCTGTTTTTCTTAGTTGCTGAGAAGTTGACATTTTCACCCCGGCGGTGACAAACTATTAAATTATAAGTACAACACTCACACTGTAGTCGTGACCTTTTGATCAGCTGTGACCTTTGGACTTTTGAAGGCCACAAAGGCCCTAAGGCAGTTGTAGTTGTCTCCAGCGTTTTCACATCAAGGACCCCTGGGGGACCCTACTTTGAGAACCACTGCCCAGCTTTGGGAAGTTGGTATCCATTATTATATTTTTAGTCATAAACTGAGATACACACAGACACCCATCTACAACTTTCCTGACAATTCTAGGACATTTTTGGATATTTTGCAGGTGATCCGATCGTCTTACGACGACTACAAAAAGCCACCACACTCGACTGCATGACTTTACCTCGGAGTAGGTAGGTCAGCCATTACTTCATCGCTGCCTTGTATCTTCTCCTTCATAATGTAACCGCGTGTTGTTCCCTGCGACTCTTAACGGAGACAACATGCGCCGTACGTTTGATCTACGGTTGCTTACAACACGCTCCGTCTACCCAAGGTTACATTTGTTGCATTACTTCCCATCAATCACCCGCTGATGTAAACATCCCCAGGGCATAGATGGAGTCTCGCCAAATGCCCTTTACCGACAGAACAAAAGGAAGGAAGAGAGAGAGAGAGAGAGAGAGCGGGGGATCGGAAGGAGAGAATGAAAAGAATAAATGCATGAGCGAGAGAGAAGACAGATGAGAGAGTGAGACAGAGAGAGAGAGAGACAGAGAGAGAGAGAGAAATGTCCTGACCGAGGAGTACACAGGGATTTGCCGTGTATCCTGCGCGCCCCGTGTGAGAGGATGTGTTTAGGCTGGACAGGATACAGGGGGGGTACATCTGGACAGATTCAGCCCAAATGCAGATCTCTCTTCCTGCTGTGTGGGTGACAAGGACTCCTAGTCCTCCACGGACAGTAGCCTCCACATCTATGTCACGCCATGAGCCCTCCAGGCTCCAGCACAAAGGCTATAGCTGTTTGGTCAGATTTACAACCCTACGAGTGCGTAACGGTATTTATTTACATGTATTAAGCATTTACTGTTTGCATTAAACACTCTGAACCTAATGTCCTTGGAAAGACTTGGGGGGATATAAATTTAGTTTGAGGTCGAGTTTAATATCGCACGAGACTGGATGCGTCAAAATGGCTTGTAAATCTTGGGGAAATTGGGGGGTTGGTGTGTTTTTTGTTGTGTTAGGTAAGCAGAGTCTGTGGAGGTGAGACAGGCGATCACGGTGGTCCTGTTTTACTATCAGCCTCATTCTTTCATCCTGAGTACTGAGCAGGTGAGGAGGTGTAGCACTGCTTTTTCCTCTCCCCAAACGTGCCAAGAACCCGGAAGATCAACAGGAAAATGTCCTGTCTGTTTCTCTATCTGGTTCCCTCTCTCTCTCTCTCTGTCCCTCTCTCTCTCTGTCCCTCTCTCTCTCTCTCTGTTCCTCTCTCTCTCTCTGTCCCTCTCTCTCTCTCTGTCCCTCTCTCTCTCTCTCTCACTCTCTCTGTTCCTCTCTCTCTCTCTCTGTCCCTCTCTCTCTCTCTGTGTTCCTCTCTCTCTCTCTCTCTCTCTCTCTCTCTCTGTTCCTCTCTTTCTCATGGGTCTGTTTCCAGTTACCTTTCAGCCGGTGAAAAATATTTACTCCTGAAAATGAAGAGGATAACTTTCCATCTCCGACACTGTTCCAGGAGGCATCTGGCTTGTGTTAGAAGAGCTCCGGTGTGTGTGTGTGTGTGTGTGTGTGTGTGTGTGTGTGTGTGTGTGTGGTGGAGAATGATAATTATAATAGGAGTGTATTGTTCCACTGTCTGTCTTCTCCCACAGGAGAAGTAGACTGCAGTGTGGATTCCACACTACAACAAGCCGCAAAGTATCCCACAAAGTAGCACACACAACACACACACACAAACACACACACACACACACACACACACACACACACACACACACAATGACACTCCCTCGTAGGAGATTCTTGTAATACTTTCTCCTTTCTTATGACACACGCACACACACACACACACACACGCACACACACACAGAGGATTCACTAGGTGGGAAACTTCCCATTCATACATGCAGCGTAGAGTATGTACCACTAACCTCTGAGGTCAGCCATGATGTGTACGCAGTCATCCTCTTACTTCCACTGGGGAATCCCATGATCCTTTGGGTGTCTCTGGTGGGGCCCGTGTGCTAAAGTATCCCATGATCCTTTGGGTGTCTCTGGTGGGGCCCGTGCGCTAAAGTCAACCCTCTGAGCAGGAAGCAGCTCACAGCATCAACCACAGGCTGCTGACAGCTTCCAACAAACCACTTAAAATGATCTGATCATCTTCTCCAAGACTGGACAACAGCAAATCACTTTTTTTATTATTATTATTATTAATAATAATAATAATATTAGTTGTTGTTGTTGTTGTTGTTGTTGTTATTGTTGTTGTTGTTGGTATTTGTAGTTGTTGTTATTATTAGTAGTAGTATTATTATATGCGACACATGTAATCGTTTCCCTGGCGTCTAAATATGGCAAAAATGTTGCAGTCGGATCTTTCACAGCCATGACTGTAAATATTAGATTTGCGTGCCAAAAGGAGAGGAGGGATACTGTCAGATTCCAGACAGAAATGTGAGTTCATCATCAGTTGCTTTTGTAACAGAGCCACTCGGTTTGAAGAATCTGTGCAGCTGCTCCATCGAGGGAGATTTGAGAAAGGTGAGAGAGACGTGACCAAGAGAACACCGGGGATATTTTATTCTGGGGATAACGCTACACTTGAGATCTATTAAGACTGCATAAATTAATAAAACCCAATAAGAAGTGAGTCAAATAAAAACTATTACCCATTCTTTGTCTGTGC
>NC_139643.1:42989425-42994425 GCF_964638095.1 Poromitra crassiceps | reverse complement strand
CCGGATACTTCTGTTCTGACTGCGTGACTGGTTCTGCAGGTAATAGTCATAGACCGGATACTTCTGTTCTGACTGTGTGACTGGGGTCTGCAGGTAATAGTCATAGACCGGATAGTTCTGTTCTGACTGCGTGACTGGGTTCTGCAGGTAATAGTCATAGACTGGATACTTCTGTTCTGACTGTGTGACTGGGGTCTGCAGGTAATAGTCATAGACCGGATACTTCTGTTCTGACTGCGTGACTGGGTTCTGCAGGTAATAGTCATAGACCGGATACTTCTGTTCTGACTGCATGACTGGGTTCTGCAGGTAATAGTCATAGACCGGATACTTCTGTTCTGACTGCGTGACTGGGGTCTGCAGGTAATAGTCATAGACCGGATACTTCTGTTCTGACTAGGTGACTGGGTTCTGCAGGTAATAGTCATAGACCGGATACTTCTGTTCTGACTGTGTGACTGGGTTCTGCAGGTATACAGTCATAGACCGGATACTTCTGTTCTGACTGTGTGACTGGGTTCTGCAGGTATACAGTCATAGACCGGATACTTCTGTTCTGACTGGGTGACTGGGTTCTGCAGGTAATAGTCATAGACCGGATACTTCTGTTCTGACTGCGTGACTGGGTTCTGCAGGTAATAGTCATAGACCGGATACTTCTGTTCTGACTGTGTGACTGGGTTCTGCAGGTATACAGTCATAGACCGGATACTTCTGTTCTGACTGGGTGACTGGGTTCTGCAGGTAATAGTCATAGACCGGATACTTCTGTTCTGACTGTGTGACTGGGTTCTGCAGATAATAGTCATAGACCGGATATTTCTGTTCTGACTGTGTGACTGGGTTCTGCAGGTAATTGTCATAGACCGGATACTTCTGTTCTGACTGTGTGGCTGGGTTCTGCAGGTAATAGTTATAGACCGGATACTTCTGTTCTTACTGTGTGACTGGTTCTGCAGGTAATAGTCATAGACCGGATACTTCTGTTCTGACTGTGTGACTGGGTTCTGCAGGTAGCCTAATAGTCATAGACCGGATACTTCTGTTCTGACTGGGTGACAGGGTTCTGCAGGTAATAGTCATAGACCGGATACTTCTGTTCTGACTAGGTGACTGGTTCTGCAGGTAATAGTCATAGACCGGATACTTCTGTTCTGACTGTGTGACTGGGTTCTGCAGGTAATAGTCATAGACCATATAAAAAATATGGAAAGAGTCACTGTGACATCACCCATAGGTTTTTGGACTCCCATTTTGAAGCCTAGAGATGGGAGTGTGGCCGTTGCCATCTTGGGGTTCTTGCGCAGCTCGCGCGAGGCGGCACGGGACCAGGAGTTTCCCACAGAGTCGGAGTGCCGCCACGCTATTGGTCCGTGATCGGCAAGCTGCGCGATCACTGGACAGACGACCTGTCAATCACGCCCGAAACATAGTCTTTTCTGTCGTCTATTTTACTCTAAACGGGTGAGTTATATCAAAATTCTCACCCCGTATCGTTGTCATGAAAGGTGAAATTAACTGCAGGTATATAGACCAAAATCGTGTTTTGAGCCAGGCTGTAAACATGTTGTAAAGTCATGGGGGTGAACCAGGGTGAACGCGTAACGACTCGCTTTTGGAGACAGCCTCAAGTGGCCATTCGAGGAACTACATATTTGTATCACTTCCACATAGGCTTCATGTGTGCAGCCCCAAGCTTGCCACCTAGTTCAACATGAAATCTACACACAGTTCTCGGTTTGATGCCCCTCCCCATCCCACAATGCAAAGCATCCATTGCTCAACATAATGCTGAAACCACCCGAGGCACACATGACATGACATCATCCCCATCAGCTGCCATCTTTACCCACCTAGTCCATCTTATCTGATGTTTAGCTGACAGTGTTTCCTGATCAACACCAGGAAACACACAGTTATGGAAATGTTTGCTGAGAGTTATGACCTGCAATGAGTTTTCAAAACTATTCAATAGAGAACATGGGGAATAAATAAATAAAAGATGCTTTCAAATGGTTTGGTATTGCCAATGTCATGTTGTGCCGGCTTTCTGGAATGAGCTTCATAAGATGTGTAACGCAATGAAGTTATATGCTTTCCACCGGATTTTTTTTCTTTGTGGTGATGTTACAGAAACCAGCAGTCTATATTATTAACATGATTATTTTGTCAGGAAAAAGATTTATTTTTAAAGCTGCTGATTCAGATTCCTTGAATATTAATTATTTTAGAAGGTTTATTAAATGTTACTTTATTTTTGGAAGGCTATATTGCACAGCATGAGGATGATGTAAAAAGAAAATATTGAAAGATGGGACACATTTATTGAAACAGAAGGTTGGTAATAAGCTGGTGCTCAAGCAAAAAAACAAACACATCTGATACAGATATGGTGGCCGATATACTGTACCATGCATCCCTACTATGTGGGTTAGGGGCTCCTGTGGGGAGGGTGGAATATGTTTATGTTTGAATGTATGTGTATGTATATGATTTTGTAGATGTGGTTTTTGGTATGTTTGTTCTAAAGAAATTGGTTTCAAATATTTGAACAGCTCAACGTGCGCTGGGTGTATAGCTATATCAAGCCAGACTTGCAGGATGAGTTCAAAATGATCACACGCACTCTGCTTTTCAACCGTTCGAGACGTTTTTTGACATTTAATTTACCAAGTCCTCTGGTCTCCATTAGTGGGTCATAATAGCATATCGTGATCCAACAGCGACAAACGCCTGCCAATGAATTCCTTTGAAAGAGTTTATGATTCCATCATGTGTGTTCCGTTATGATGATGACATCCTGCCGTCGAAGCTCCAACACAAATTCTCCATGAATGTTAACCTACATTTTCAGCATCCTTCAAAACTGATGAAACACCAAGAAATGCACAGAGCCTAATTTCCACCGTGCAGCCGCAGAGTCTGTCTTTAATAGAGCAGCCGACGCGCGGCTTTCATCTTTCTCCCGTGAGTTGTAACGCAATCGTATCATTAAAAGCCTGCGCTAGGTAATTTGTGAAGAGTGACAGCTTGTTGTTGCTGGCTGAATAGTAAGTGTGTATGTGTAACAGTTGCACACAAACACCTTCTTGTCTCTCTGACTCCTCTGCTCCTCTCTCTCCCGGCTGGCCTAGACCTAGTTCACTCACTGTATTCCAACACATGGGAAATAATTGGCCGTCCCTTTCATCACAGGATTATGTGAGAATAAATCTCCTTTTGGAGCGGAGCAGCGCTAACAGTCATTGAAATCCTGTTACATGGAGGTATTATCCTGCAATTAATTGCTTTTTCCTTAACGCTAAGCTCTCCTCTCCCCCTCGTGTTCATATACACTTTGATAAATGCAGTGCTCAGTTGACTCACTCTGGAAATAGGTTGGGGGTTGTGGGACTTGTAAAGGGGATTGTAACAAACTAGGGTTTCGGCCCCGCCCGCTGCACGGGCTTGACGCACGCAGCTCGGCCACTGCGCGGCCTTGCCTGCAGCTCGGCTGCTGTGTGGCCTCGCCTGCTCTATTGGCATGCGCAGCGCACAATCGTCTGCTCTATTGGCATGTGCAGCGCATAAGTGCTCAACTTCGCATCACTGATGACATCAATGTCACTGATGATGTCACGATGCCTATGAGATCACTTATGATGTCACAATGCCTATGACATCATCAGTGATGTCATGAGATGATTTGGTCAATAATGATGTCACTGATGACATCACTGATGATGTCATAGACATTGTGACATCATCAGTGGGACAAAAATAGAAACAGAGCCCACTTGCTCACTTTTATATAAGGAAGCCTTTCTCTCTCTCTCCCTAGAAGTGTTGTTAATGTTGATCAAACCTGTCGTGTTTTGGCTGCAGGATGTACTTTTGTGTCCGCAGCCACTGAAAGGATGAGCAGCCATGAGGTCTCTCTTCCATTCTAAATGTAATTTAGTGTAGGCTTAAAAGCGGAGGCCTCTTTGAACAGTGGTCGAGTCTCTCTTCCATTCTAAATGTAATTTAGTGTATAGGCATGTTAAAAGCTGAGGCCTCTTTGAACAGTGGTTGTAGCATCTTTCATCGAGCGCCGCAGAGGAGATAAATGCCGGATGACACTTTCATGTGCCATCCTCTGAGGCGCTGTTTGTGGAAAAAATGATTTGAACCCCGCCGAAAACAGATCAATCAAAACAAACAGCCTGACGGGGGAAGCTGTGTGCATTCATGGGTCCGTGGCAGAGATTTGTTTTTCTCTCCAGTCATGATATTGCATCATTCACAAGAGCCACTGAAAAGCACGGATTCTTCACACATTTTTGATTTAGAATCTCCCCTGCTCTCTCCCTCTTTCCCTGGCACTGTCTGAAAAAAAATCCCAGCCGAGTGATAGATGATAATCACTTCCTCCTCCTCCTCCTCCTCCTCCTCCTCCTCCTCCTCCTCCTCCTCCTCCTCCTTCTCTTACGGTGGCTTCACATTCCTGTGAGTGTGACATCATTCAGCCTGGGACGGTCTGAGCGGAGACATCTTGCGTAACCTCACTGATGGGCTGGTGACAGTGTGGCCGGTGGTGGTGATGTGTGTGCGTGTGCGTGTGTGTGCGTGTGTGTGTGCGTGTGTGTGTGTGTGTGTGTGTGTGTGTGTTGTGGCTACAGCGCGCGCGCACACACACAAACACACACAATCACCGTCCACTTCCCATTCGCAACAGGAAGTGCCTTGAGTCATCCTGGAGTGCAGGGGAGCAGTGATTGTAAGGGAAACTGTTTCAATGAAATCATGCGTTTTGGAGGGTGACTGAAGTTGGCCAACTCAATGACATTATGAAATGGTGTTCTTCATGATGCGAAGGGGGAAGTGAGCGGATCCTTTCACTGAGATTGTGCTGTGAAAATGGATAGCATGAATGAACCTTTTCAGTGAAATGATGTCGTTGGCATATAGAGGGCGATAGCTGGTCAAATCTGCCATTTTGATGAAATGATGTGCTCATATGGGCATGAGCAGAGAGGCGA
>NC_139643.1:42761925-42981925 GCF_964638095.1 Poromitra crassiceps | reverse complement strand
CCAACCTAAGTCTTTCACGAAATGTCATTATGACACGAAAACTGTTAGCCCGGTGACTTGATGACATGCAGGCGTTCAGCTTCACGGTTATTTCACAACCTGAACTCAATTGCACCGTAAATAGTGCTGCTGCTCATTTTGAAAGGTGAGAGCGCTGATTCTGAATGCATCGGTGAGGGCTGGCTGCAGCAGCGAGCAGGCAGCACCACTATAGTAGCCTACAGTACCTGCCTGGCGTGCTGATGAGGAAATTATGTCGCTACCTGACAGTAAACCACCTATCTGTGGCTTCACTCACACACCAGTCCGTCAACTCGGCTCATTTGCATAGTAGGCCTGTACGTCACTCCATGGCACACAAATATGCAAACATGTGAGTGGCCAAAGGAAATAATAAACTGGCCTATCACGAGGATGTGTTCTGATGAGGTGCGCTGATAATATAACACAACACTCCAGTGTTCCAAAACCATTCATTTTACATGATAGACCTGCAGGCGCTAGGCTTTGTCCATTAATAAAGTTCAAATGTACATGGTTGTTTCCTCAGATGACATATTGACCATTATTGCGTCTCTCTCCCCCTCTCTCTGCCTAATTCACACCCTGCATCCCTGTCCCTCTCCCTGCTCTCCCCAAAAGGTATTTGACATGGGGGTTTACCAGGAAAAGATCCGAGCCTACGGCGTCCTACCGGCCCACAAGAACGTGGCCGGCATCAGGGACATCGTCCTCGGCGAACGCAAGGCCTACGTGTTCCTGGACAAGGACTTTGGGGACATGCACACCCTGGTGAAGGGCTGCCGCAGGCTGGGCGAGAGGCAGGCCTCCCTGCTCTTTCGCCAGGCGGCGCAGGCCGTGGCGCACTGCCACCAGGCGGGCGTCGTGCTGGGAGACCTTAAACTCCGCAAGTTCGTCTTCGCCGATGAGAAAAGGTGAGATGGGGGGGGGGGACTCGGGTTTCTCTTCTCATTCTTGGGAAACCAAACGTGCCGAAAACCTCGCCGGGCAATCTCAGTGTCAACTGTCACTCAGATTGCCCCATCTGGAACGATAATCTATCTATAATCTGAACAATAATCTGGAGACTGGAAGCCGTTGCACCACCCTCTCATACCACAGAACGACACTGTTTGACCTGACCTCTCCTTTGCACATTGTGTAATAGCCTACTTTTGATGCTCAAAAGATTCCAGCAATGGTAGCATAGTTATCTTGTTTTGGAATGCTATTGAACCAAAAGTCCACACCACACACGCTTTCTCTTAGCCCTCAGCTGCTTCAATAATTGGTTGTTGGTCATTTTTAAACCGCAGTATAACCGATGTACTGCATATCGTCAGCTAAGAATGAGACTCAGCATTCGGGGGGATGTGCCAGTGAAGAGAGAGAGGGAGAGAGAAAGAGAGAGAGAGAGAGAGGGAGAGAGAGCAAACATGACAACAGCTGGTGCACACAATACTGATCTGGGAACAGATCCTAGAGTAGCAGATAAGAGTACCTGTGGAGGGAGATTGCATGGGATACCCAGTTTCTCTGCCCATCGTTCTGTCTCTCATTCTCACTGTGTGTGTGTGTGTGTGCGTGTGCGTGTGTGTGTGTGCGTGTGTGTGTGTGTGTGTGTGTGCGTGCGCGTCGCGTGCGTGCGTGAACAGTGGGCGGTAGTTGGGCAGAGATGCTGGTGAATGAGACATTCACACGCTTCTGCAGTCTATAGCTATCTATGTGTATTACTCATTATTTAATACATTACATCATAACTCTGCTGCAGAACAACCACGCTTCCAACAGGGATTATTCATACAAATGCACTTCCATCCATCCATCCATCCATCAAGCAGTCATTCAAAGCACTATATACCCTCTGGACTCATACACACACACCAGCCACACATAAACACACCTCCATGCTTGTATCTCTGGGTAGTACTACTACATTCTGTTCGGGGAAACGCACACGACGACCGGTGCTTATAAAACTATTTGCCACCTCTTTGCCCTTGCGTCAGTCTCTTTCCTGTAAGTGCCTGTTCATCCCACAGAGACCCCCACCCTTTCCACACACACACACAACCCGCTTTCAATAGACCTTTTTCACCACGGTGTGTTCCAACAGTAACATTCCCCAGCAGTGACCTCTGGCTTTGCAGGGTCACGCTGGATGAATGAGAGCAGACAGGCCAGTGAGGGAGCGCCGAGTGGCTCGTGTCCCTCTGATAGCTATACGGCTGCAGAGCCATGATGAGTCACAGGGTATATGTGGAGAGAAGGTGGGGGATGGGGGGTGGGCTAATGCATTTTCTTTCATTGTGTCTACTGTATGCTGAGTGACTGCCGGGTGTTAGGATTGGGGGGGGGGGGGACTAGTGCATGTCATTGTCTTTCATTGTGTCTACTGTATGCTGAGTGACTATGCCGGGTGTTAGGATTTGGGGGGTGGGGGGGGGGGGGACTAGTGCATGTCATTTTCCTTCATTGTGTCTACTGTATGCTGAGCGACCGCCGGGTGTTAGGATTGCGACATACATGTAGACACTGCCGGACTGACCCATAAGACCTGCACCTGACCCTGCAGTGGTGGGATGACCTGTGGTTTTTGTTGACAGTGGCGTATCTTTGCACTATGGGTACAACTGATCTACTACGATGCCGCCATCCTGCCTTAAAAAACAAAGCTGCAGGTTTTTGCCGAGGATTTTAATTGTCCGTAACTGGACGACGACGACTGAAAAATGCCATTTGTTTGCATTCATCGCCGAGCGCGACAATCAGTCCGCCAGTGTACCTGCAGATTGCCATTTCTGTTTAATCGGAGACTACACACACGTAATCTCACGTTGACATCATGTCTCGCACAGACACGAGGAGGGTCTTCTCCGGACTTTCTTGAAATGCCATAAATGTGCATTACCTCATTTTATTCCGTGATGCATTCTTGCAAAATTCGCAAATCAGCCATCTTTGAAACCCCCCCCGACAATGAAGCTATGATGCAATGTTACAGCCAACAATGCAGCGCTAGCGCCAGCAGGGACAGAGAAAGTCACAACAATATGATAAATGCTATCTCCCGTCAGAGAGAGGCAGTTTGGGGAAGGTGACTAGCACTGTGAAGCACGCAGAGCTCCGTCGCTGGGGCCAGCCTCCCCCATGCGTCACCGATGTGGCAACAGCCATTTGAGGGTAATTGTGGGATGGTTGGCGCCGCGAGTGCGGGACCCAGGTGCAGATAGCCTCAGCTAGAGAAAGAAGAGAGAGAGAGAGGAGGAGAAGGAGAGAAGAGATGTACTCTGAACGGGGATGACTCACTCTCTCCACCCCTCCAACTCTCTCTGTGTTCGCTTTCTTTTCCTGTCTCCATCGCTCTCTCTCTTTCTCTCTGTGTCTCTGTATCTCTCTCTCTCTCCTGATTTATCTCTGCCATTCTCTTTCTGTTTAAATATCAATTGCTCTTCTTCTTGCTCCTTCTGCCTGTCACTCTCTTTATCCTCTCTCTCTCTCTCTCTGTATCGATCGCCCCACTGATTTCTCTCTCTAGCCATTAGTTCTGTCTGATCACTGAAGTTTCTCAGAGTTGACCCCTAGAATCAGAGCATCCTGTGTGTGTGTGTGTGTGTGTGTGTGTGTGTGTGTGTGTGTTTGTGCGTGCGTGTTTGTTTGTGGAAGGGGTGTGTTTGGGATTAAGGGAGATGTCTGTTGGACAGGCGTGCACACGTGCGTGAATGCGTGTGTTTGACTGGACACTCGATGTGTTTGTGTCCCTTGAGTCATTAACTCGGAGCAAATGTCCAAAGGGGCAAATTAAGTTTTTCATTTCAGAACACTTTATATCCATTGTGAGTTGTGACAATGAAAATTCAAGTGAACAGAACAAATTTATGAAGCAAAGTTTCTATCAGTTTCAATCATTTTGTAAGCGTAGGCATCATGTTTTGATGGGTTATATATATATATATACCGTATATCTCGACAAATACACACTTGCATTCTTAGCTGATCTTATGCTGGACTAGATGCACGCCCTGCCATTAACATGCCTAAATATAGCAGTGCGTGTGTGCATGGGGGGGTGGGTATTTATATGTGTGTTTATGTGTACATGTACATGTGTGCCAGGAAATCAGTGGAAATTTGCATAGCCAGCTATGCAGGCTTCTGAAACTGCATTCACATTTCATTTTTTTTCCATTTAGGTCAAAGTAAGTTCACTGGTCTCTTGGCTGTGTGTGTGTGTGTGTGTGTGTGTGTGTGTGTGTGTGTGTGTGTGTGTGTGTGTGTGTGTGTGTGTGCGTGCGTGCGTGCGTGCGTGCGTGCGTGTGTGTGTGCGTGTGTGTGTGTGTGTGTCTTCCTGCCTGCCTGTCTGTCTGTGGGCAGGGCTGCACAATATATGGTTTCAGCATCGTCATCGCAATGTCCGCATTTGCAATAGTCACATCGCAGGATGTGCAATGTCAAGTAATAAGGCAAATGAACTCAAACACGTCATGCTAGAACTTTCTTTTGCTGGTTGATACTCAGCACTTAGCACACTAGCATCCTGCCAATCACTCTGGCTGCAGCTGCAGTAACAACATTTGCTACTATGTCACCCACGCAGTTTACCCACTACCTTCTTAAAGGGGCAAGGCTTGATGAGCTATTGAAGTCATTTAGTGAAAATTCCAGTATTTTTTTCATACAAAATACATGTACGATATGTACCGCAGAGCCAAAATATATTTGAATGTCAGTTTTTTCCAATAGCGTGCAGCCCTATCTGTGGGTCTGACAGTCTTACAGCTTAAACGATGCTTGGTTTTCCTTGATGCAATCAGTGACTTAAAGGTTAAGGGTCACCAGATGTGGTACGGCTCCGTGTGGCTCTGGTACTGTACGTCTGCCGGGACAGACTCGCACCTACGTAACCTTGTCAGCGCATCCGGCAGAAATACACATCGTCTATTTTTGCCGGATCTGGTGCACATTGCGCTTAAAGGTACATTCAGCGATGTTTTTGTGTTAAAATAAGTGTTAAATGGCTCTATTTTCTGACAGCAATCACTACGAGTTACGGTTGCGGAGATACATCCGACCTCCATGCAGGACTACAGGAGAGAGATAGAGGACAGATAGAGGGGTTGGGGGTTTCAAGTCACTGACCAAACACTCTATTTCAGTGATTGCTGTCAGAATATAGAGCCATTTAACACTTATTTTAACACAGAAACATCACTGAATGTACCTTTAAGGCTGGTGTTATCCTTTAAGCTGAACAGATCTCTGACATGTTTGACAGTATTCAACATAAACACTGACAGAAGTAGACGGATCAAGGAATTCATCTTTGTGCTTTAGATGCTATTGAACTTGGGCATTGTGAGAAAACGATGATCAGTCGAACATTTTGTGAAAGCTTGGTTCTAACCGACGCCTCTGTCTTCCCTCACAGGACTCAGGTGAGACTGGAAAGCCTCGAGGACTGCCGCGTGCTGGAGGACCCGCGCGACGACTCCATGTGCGACACCCACGGGTGCCCCGCCTACGTCAGCCCCGAGATCCTCAGCGGCTCCGCCCCGTACTCCGGCAAGATGGCCGACATGTGGAGCCTGGGGGTCATGCTGTACACCATGCTGGTGGGCCGCTACCCCTTCCACGACCCGGACCCCGCCGCGCTCTTCAACAAGATCCGCAGGGGGCAGTGTTGCCTGCCGGAGGGCCTGTCGCCCGGGGCCCGGTGTCTGCTGCAGAGCCTGCTGCGCAAGGAGCCCTGGGAGAGGCTGACGGCGGCCGAGCTGCTCGCTCACCCCTGGTTCCACCGGCCGCCGCCGCCACCACAGGAAGTGGCGCCGGGGGATCAGGAAGTGAGCTCGGCGGAACAGACAGTGCCGTCTTTTGACGCGGAAGAGGATGACGATCTGTTCTGCTGACAGACTCTGTTCGCCTCCCAGCGCTTCTGTCTGGCTGAGGGACAACACACACAGAAAATATTAATAATATTGCTATGAGGGATTCATTGTTTGTTTTTTTACATTGGCACTTTTTAGAACCCCATTTGTGTACTGTTGTGTATCCACACACCCTCAAGCTTTCTACAAAACGTACTGTATTTTGTCGTCGTATATGTGTTACTTGCTAAGGGCATTGTTCACAATGATTATTCATTGTGTGTTTTCTATATGTGTGTCTGTTTGAAATCATTTGGTGCTAAATTTTTTTTAACAAGGATTGACAATTTGACAGATTATGTTAACAAGATCATCTCTCCGGGCTGCAAAGAGAATGAACCTAAGTTATTACGCTCTCTCGGTCTCTCCCCTGACTCCTTAAGGATTCAGAAACCATTAGATAAAGCAGGGGAGCGAGGCGAGACGGAGAGGGAGACGTCGGTCACTCTGACTCTCTGAGCAGGCTGGAGGCACCGCTGGCCGGCTGGCTCACTGACTGACCGGCTGCAGGGGGGGGGAGACCTGACACAAGCCCCATGTCTCCCAGCAGGCAGTGAGGAGAGACGGTTAGCGCAGGCTTCGTGTGTCCCGCGCGACGGCCGATGCTACGAAGGTCTCCGACATTCTCAGCGAGGGGAGAGCGCAAGTGCGTCTCGCGCACACGAGGTCGAGGGAGGCGGGATGTATCGTGTTTGTCACACACACCAAACAGCAACCAGGAAGTGGCGTAAGGCCACATTTAAAAGTCTTTCTCAGTGGCTAACCGAGAAGGATACACAGAAAATAATGCTATTTCTGCAAAGAGTAAATGAAACCAGATAAGATATAAGCAAAGCACCAAAGTAGTTTTCCCTAACCTGACCTCCCCTTTAACTCCGAACACCCCAAAAACTGTTGGAATATTTCACAAAAGATTGCAAAGATGTAACGAGAAATGTTACTATCTGCAGAGCGCATCTCTCCGGGAAGTGTGTAACTTGCATCTGGCTCTAACAGGGTCAAATGTCATGCTAGCGTCATGCTAGCTAGCTAACGCTAAAACAAATGTTTCTGCTTTCAAATAGGATGTGAGGAGCAGGTCTGGCTCCACGTCCAACACTTAGTCAGATGCCTTTGCAGCAAACAGAGATGGTCGAATGATCCTTTTTGCCTGGAGGTGATCGATCAGACGTAGCCTACAGTAGGATTCAAGTGAAACACTGAGAGAGGGTTGTTGTTGCGATACGGTGCATCCGGCTGGTACTGTATGCGTTATCCGATCTCTCAATCCCAACACACTGTGGCGTTGTTTGTTTTGTTTGTTTGTTTTGTTTTTTTCCTTTTTCCAGAAATGTGGCAAACATCACAGGAAAGACCGGTCAAATCGGAAAAAAGAGATTGACATTTTCTAAAAGTATGAAGACTTTTCAGTTGAGCAGTCGAACCTGTTTGTTGGTTTCTGTCGGGGACATTGTGTGAAGCTCTCCTAAGCTGAGCGGAGTTGTTGTGCCTGCCTGCATCACTGTGTTTCATAAACTGAATGTGGCGCTGTTTGATGTTGCTGATCTGTTGATGACTCAACACTCGAGCGTGTCTGGAGAGAATAGTCCTGACCTTGGCTCCAAGAATGTGTTCTGACTGTTTCACCTCTCTAGTGCTACTTCCCCCCCCCCCCCCCTCTTCCTCTTTTACTTTGTTTGGCATTGAAAGCTGGAGATCCATGATGGAGACTAGTCGTCACAGTCGGCGACGATGACGTTCAGAGAGATATGATCGTGCATCGACAGGCGGATACAACGTTTCTCTGACGTTGGGGCCGGTAATGGTACTAAATGGGGCATGTCTGAGGAGCGCTGTGCACATCACAGCCTCACAGTAGGCGAACAAAATTCCATTGCGGTCCTTTCAACGTTTGCTCTGGTCCGCCTGGACGCCAGATGGGGGCAGAGGTTCTGACTTCTGTGGGCGATCTAATTGGTTCCTCTGTGCCAGCTCTGTTCAACCAATCACAGAGACGCAATTTAATTGATTTTTCTGATTTGATTTCTGCTTCATACATGTAGAGTGAGTCACACACATGCATGTGACATGTAGAGTAAACTGACACGGGTGCACAAAGTTCATATTGCACTGTGAATTATGTATTTGTGACACGACCTAGAGACTATTAGTCCACATGGGTTACACACAAAAGATATATATCCATTGTACAAAAGGTGTAAATATGTATATTTGAAATATGTGTGGAGATGTTGAATAAAGATCACAATTTTTCATATTCATACGAGTTGTTTTTTTAAGTGATTGTTGCTCGTCTCTGGCTTTCTCGCTCAGACATGCACGCAAACACAACCCTTGCAAACACGAACAAAAAAGTTGAACTGCGTGCCTCGAAGGGTTTTCTGGAAGAATTCTGTCCACACAGCTCTTCATCATTGTGGGGGGAAAAATACATGTCCACACTTTCCTCTGCACTTTCAATTTCATCTTTTATATATATATATATATATATATATATATATATATATATATATATATATATATATATGTGTGATGAAACTCTCTCTGCCTCTGACAACCGTTTACTCTTCAGCGACCTTTGCGTAAAGTAACATTTAACTCCTCAAACACACAAATGTCAATAGTGGGTCAGTGTCTTTCCCCGGAATACGCAAAAGGTAGCATATATATTATACACTGTGCTTCAGGAGGAGGCTAACTGATGCCACTTACGTGCAGACGTCAGTCACGTCACACACCACCAAGGACACCATTCAAGTCAACGACATCTCTTTTATTATAGTATCTGAGGCACTTTTTCCCTGTGATTCATTGTTTGACCTATAAGAGCTAAGCATATCTCCACCCCTGTGTGTGTTATGACTACCCTAGGGCATGACTGACCGGGGCTTGCGTAAGCAGTGTGCGTGTGTGTGTGTGTAGGTGTGTGTGTGTGTGTGTGTGTGTGTGTGTGTGTGTGTGTGTGTGTGTGTGTGTGTGTGT
The DNA here is from genome assembly GCF_964638095.1 of Poromitra crassiceps. Classification (NCBI taxonomy): domain Eukaryota; kingdom Metazoa; phylum Chordata; class Actinopteri; order Beryciformes; family Melamphaidae; genus Poromitra; species Poromitra crassiceps. The sequence goes on along the minus strand of NC_139643.1, from coordinate 42,973,019 downwards.
AGGTGTGTGTGTGTGTGTGTGTGTGTGTGTGTGTGTGTGTGTGTGTGTGTGTGTGTGTGTGTGTGTGTGTGTGTGTGTGTGTGTGTGTGTGAGAGCACAGGAGCAAGATTAGGTATCTACAGGGTAGCTGGAGTGTCTCAGTTGCTGGGAAGCTGCCAAGCCAGCGATTGCCTAACGCGTCAGAGGCAGGCTGCTCCGGGGGTGATGGCAGGGCCCCGAAAAGTAGGCTAGGTCAGCAAGAAAGTAAATACCTGGAAAAAAGTGTGTGTGTGCGTGCGTGTGTGTGTGTGTGTGTGTGTGTGTGTGTGTGTGTGTGTGTGTGTGTGTGTGTGTGTGTGAGTGTGTGTGTGTTTGTTTGTGGAAGGGGTGTGTTTGGGATTAAGGGAGATGTCTGTTGGACAGGTGTGGGAGGAGGTGAGGCATACCTGTATTATTAGTTTGTTAGTCAGGGGGTTCAAGATTGTGTGTCAGGGTTTCAGTCCAAAACACCCTTAAATCTACTGTGGAAACATCTTTGCTTTCTGAAAGCCATCAGTCAAATGTTTTTTTTTTTTTTTACCAAAGATTTGACTAATTTTTAGGATCCAAATCGGAGAAGGCAGGTGCTGACTGAGCCAAAAATGAGTAAATCGTGAAATAAACAAACAGACAGACAGACAGACAGACAGACAGACAGACAGACAGACAGACAGACAGACAGACAGACAGACAGACAAACAAACAAACAGCTCACACACTGCATGGCTTCAATATCTGCCTATTATATTATTAATTTATAAGTATTTGTTTCAGGATTTAGAATCTAAAGAACAGCACCCCACCAGGCAGGAAGAATGGTTATTTGTGAGGACTATATTCACATAGGTCTACGTTTAGTTTTTAGGGTTGGAATTACAGTGGGGTTAAGGGTAAAGGTAAGGATTAAACTTTGGCATGTTGTGGGGAGGCGTAGAAAATGTGTGTGTGTGTGTGTGTGTGTGTGTGTGAGAGTGAGTCACCCTGTCCCTTGGCCACACACGTAAACTCTATCCGTCCCTGTGATCCAGGATCATTAAACTTTCTCAAGCACCTAATCCTTTAAACATTGGGTGAAACAACAGACCTCAGTGACGTCCTTATTGTGTTTCCTCTCTTTAACAGCTGCTTACACAGCTGAGTGTTAGCAGACATTTATTTCCTTCTTAATTAATTGCAAAATTATAGCCAGCATATTATTGAAGTAGTTAAGGCCTTTTCTAACATAACAATAGTAGCTGCTATACAATCGTGTACAGTAGACTATTTTATGTTATTCTGCGAGAAGAGTAATTTACGGAACTGAGCCACACAACTGAACTGAACTGAACTGAAATGAAATGAAATGAAGAAACACATTTGACAGAAAAGTCCCTGCTTCAGTCCTGCTTGAAGATGATGTTAAGTGTTTTGTCTCTTCCTGGAAGTATTTGGCACAGACAGCGGCGCGGCTGATGCAATGGAAACAGCTTACTCTGTTAAAATGTCTCTTTGACCTGATTTATGTCAATATCCAAAATCCCTGAAAGAATCTGAGGCATTGTGCTGAACGCAGCTCAGTGAGAAGTCTGAAGGCTTGAAGTGAGAATGGCATTTCCAATCACACAGGAATACCACCTAATCATTGGGCTGAAGTCGAACTCTGATCTCTGCTCCCATCTGGCGGACATGTGCTGAACTGCAGTTTTGTGTGCGCACTAACAGTGCTGTATTGAATTGTACTTCCTTGTATTACCTTTTTGATACAATTTCAAAAACGACAAAAAACTGATACGACAAAAAAAAGTCTTATGCATAGAAAGTCTGTGTTGTATGAAGGGGAGGAGTTTTAGGAGTATTTCTCATACGTTACACACAGAGGGCCTCAGGGCTCCATCACCATCATTGCTTTCTCTTCACACAAACAAACAAACAAACAAAAAACTCTTGTTACTTAACACCACTGTTAAGGTATTTAAATAAGAAAGACCTGCTCATCTCCAGTATTCAGGCACCCCCTGTTATAACAATCAATGACCAGTAGAGGGCAGTGCTTCCATGCAACTATAAAAGCAATTTTCCATACTTATATCAGTAAGTAAATGTTCCTTTTTATTTTGCACAAGAAATAAGTGAGTATCTCTTCTCTCTCCCTCAGTCTCTCCCCCTCTCTCTCCCTCTCCCTCAGTTGCTCCTGTGTGCGTGTGTGTGTGTGTCACTGATGAGTGATGACATCATCAGTGATGTCACAATGATGTCACAATGCCTATGTATGACATCACTGATGGCATCATGATGTCATCAGTGACATCATCACTGAACTATATAGCCTTGTGTGTGCGAGTAAATTTATGAAATCACTGATGATGTCACCAGTGGGAAAGACAAACAGACAGAGCCCCAGCTCCCATTTATATACTGATGAAGACAAAAGCGCTGGCTGAAGGAGTTTGAAAAGACCTGCACACGTATGTGTTTCCCGCTGACACCGTTAGTCAGCCGTGTCGTGTGTGAGTGACTCCTCTCAGTCGGAAGTGTACAACTCAACTTCTGGCAGGAATGATCAAGAGGTGACGTCACGTGATGACGTGGCTAAATGGCGTCCTGGTGAAAACCTGCCGCTGTCGCATATGAATATTTATTAAGTGATTAAAAGCAGGAATTCGGCGATATCGGACATCAATTCTGTGAACATGAAGCTGTGTGTCCAGCTGCAATGCAAGAACTTACACGAATACCTGAAAGAGTTGAGTCCAGACTCGGAGATGTTGGACAGATTATACAACCATCCAGCCACATGTTTGGCTGTCTACAGGGAGCTCCCGTCGCTGGCCAAGAATTATGTGATGCGGATGCTGTTCCTAGATCAGCCTGTCCCCCAGGCAGCAGTGGCTTCGTGGGTGAAGAAACACAGTCAGAAGGTCCATGATGAGTGTGTGTCGGTGTTGGCGGCCCTGCGTCTGTGGCACAGCCAGCAGCTGCAGGGGGGTCTGCTGCAGGGATACATTTTAAAGCCCGTGTTCAAAGACAACCTGAGGATGGCGCTGCTTGGCGGGGGCAAAGCGTGGGTGCACGAGGGCAGCTCTCTGGGCCCCGACCGTCACGCGCGGGACATCGACAGTCTGGACCGCTACGTTACGGATCACTGGGAGGTCATCCTGCAGTTCATGGTGGGCTCGCCCAGTGCTGCTGCGGTCAGCCAGGACCTGGCTCAGCTGCTCGTACAGACAGGCCTCATGAGAAGCGAGCCAGGCGAGGCGCCCTGCATCACCTCGGCTGGTTTCCAGTTCCTCTTGCTGGACACGACCTCTCAGCTTTGGCACTTCACCCTACAGTACCTCAACACGGCACAGACACGAGGGATGGATCTAGTGGAGATCCTGTCATTCTTGTTCCAGCTCAGCTTCTCCACTCTCGGCAGGGATTACTCGGCGGAGGGCCTGAGCGAGTCATTGCTCACATTCCTGCAGCACCTGCGGGAGTTGGGCCTGGTCTTCCAGAGGAAGAGGAAATCCAGGAGGTACTATCCCACCAGACTGGCCATCACTCTGGCTGCAGGATTCACTACCACCAACTCCTCCTCCTCCTCCTCTACTTCCCCGGGGACCGGAGACACAGGTTTTATTGTGGTAGACACCAACTACCGCATCTACGCCTACACAAACTCTGATCTTCAGATCACTCTCGTGGCTCTCTTCAGTGAAATGTTGTACCGGTTCCCCAATGTGGCGGTGGCTCAGGTGACACGTGAGTCAGTGCAACAGGCCATCGCCAACGGCATCACCGCACATCAGATCATCCACTTCTTGAGGACCAGAGCTCACCCTGTCATGCTCAAGCAGAGCCCAGTGTTGCCTATAACCATAACGGACCAGATCAGGCTGTGGGAGCTGGAGAGAGATCGACTACAGTTCACAGAGGGAGGTCTATAGGTTCTTGAAATGACAGAAGTCTCACACCTAACGTCTGGAGGAAGAGGACAAACACGTAACTGTTGGTTCTTGGTGTGATCAGCCCCTCCACTCAGCTCAGTGGCCTTGTGGTTTGAGTGTCCGCCCTGAGACTGGGAGGTTGTGAGTTCGATCCCCGGCCGAGTCATACTGTACCAAAGACTATAAAAATGGGACCCATTTGCCTCCCTGCTTGGCACTCAGCATCAAAGGGTTGGAATTGGCGGGTTAGATCACTATATGATTCCCGAGCGCGGCACTGCTGCCGCTCACCGCTCCCCCAGGGGATGGGTCAAATGCGGAGATCAAATTTCGCACACTCAGGTGTGTGACAATCAGTGGGACTTTGACTTCAAGGGACAGGTTATGGACTGTTTTGCTCCTAATATGGACTCATACACACTTATTGGGACACTGTTCTGGTTTTGCACTTAAAGAAAAAATGGACGGCCGGGGGGATTTTTTTCTTTTTTTTTAATGATGTGGCTCACTGTTTTCAGTTGTTTTAGGGTCTGATCATATGCTGCTCATATGCCTGTTATGCGGGTTTAAACTAACTTCCCATTTAACAGTGACATTGGTATTTTGTTTTGGTTTTGCCTTGGATATGAGATTTATTGTCCATGAGTTTTAATTGTTGGTAAATGTTGAAATGAGGACATTTCATTTGAAGAGAGGGAAGAATATAGGCTAAGGAGATTTATTTAGTCAATAATCATTTTTAAGATCTTATTTTGGGTATGGTTTTATTTAGGCCTACTTGTTGTGGTTAATGGTTCATCAGGTCATAAATATATTATGTCTATTTCTATTCTAAAGTAGGGGACTATAATGCAGCTTGGCTGTGTAGGGAGTAGAATGGGTGGAGTGATACACCAGATATTGAAGTGACGTCAAGCCTAGGTCAGTGTGTTATAATAATAATAATAATAATAATCGGTCTTATAGAGCGCTTTTCTTAATACTCAAAGACGCTTTACAATTAACAGCTAAACGTGTAACATAAATAAGGACAGGTGTTGGACAGACACATGTGGAGGTTAAGAAAGGGCAGGGGCAGGGTGGGGTTAGGTATTCGGGGCAGGACGGAACGGGGCAGACGGGACAGGACATATACATCTAGGGAGCTACAGGGTGGGAGGGATAGGGGAGGTGGATGATCAGATGTTATAGGCTTGCTTGAAGAGATGGGATTTAACTTGGTTTTTAAAAGAGGAGGGGGTGTCAGAGTTTCGGATGCTGGGGGGCAGGGAGTTCCAGAGGGTAGGGGCGGCAATGGCAAAGGCTCTGTTGAACGAACAATAAAGTTACCTCACGTTGTTCGAGACAGAAGCTCTCCTGCTGTTATTACCCACGCCCCGAAATAGGTTTATTATAAGGAGTTAACGCTAACACAACGCCAGCGTTACAATAGTCATACATTCTGTCATTGTGTTACTTATGGAAGGAATAATAGTGAAAATAAATGATTCCCCTTTTTTGCTGGGAACCACATGAAAGGACCCCTGGGGGTCCCCGGACCCCACTTTGAGAACCACTGCTGTAAAACACTGTCCGACAGGGTCTGTGTTCCCCACATCCAATCACATCATTCCACAGTCAAGGAATCCAGTGCTCCAGTCTACCATATTATATACCCTGAGATATATAATCTCCTTTACCCCAATCCTTATCTTAAAGATATGGTCCATTATACCAGCCAAACCATATGCCCTCTTGGGCCTGATGTTATGAATATTGTATGACTAACACTAGGAGCTTTATGAAGAATACCAAGTTTGTTTGTTTGATTTTCCTCTCTTATTTCTCACCACTCCATCAAAAAACCCAAACCAATTGAGCACTCCCCGGCTGTTGAAGAACATTGTGTTTACTGAGTGTGTTTGATTTACAAAAATATATAAAAAAAAAATAGTCACTGCTGCTAGCTCACAAACAAGAGAAGTAATCTACTGTCACGTGCTGCCAAACGTGTATGCTCCACTGTGTGCAAGCCATATAAGCTCATGATTACATGCTTTCTGCTCGAACAGCTCCACTAGAACAGGTGATAGGCAGCATGTGACTTCAGCTACACTCTCCACTGTACGTTTCGCTGCCATTTCCCGGTCATTTGCCATTCTGCTACAGTAGCGTCTCTCGAGTCGCCTCTGTGCCGTCGCACTGCAGCTACCATTGTATCTCTCACTCAGAGCTAACGGAGCGTAGCAGAGCTATTCCAGTCATCTTTTTGTGTCATTCATAAACCAAACCCATGTTGACGATGTCAGGGGCGCCGCCAGGGGATTTTGGGCCCCCTGAAAAGATATCACATCGGGGGCCCCAGGGTGTGTGTGTCTGTGTGTGTGTTAGGCTGTGAGACTGGTGAGTTTACGTGCAGGCACTTGGCGGTCTTAAAACAATTGGTAAACTGTGAACGCTGGGGACTTGGTAAGCTGAATCTGCAAGGTTCGAATCTGGGAACCTTTTTTTTTTTTGGGAGGGGCATTTCGCCTTTATTTATTTTTTATATAGGACAGTAAGCAGACAGGAAAGTTCAAGAAAGGGAGAGAGAGAGAGGGGATGCCATGCGGCAAGGGCCCGCTGGTCGGATTCGAACCCGGGTCGGCCGCCGAGCCTTCGTGGCATGCGTGCAACCAGGTGAGCTACGAGGACGCACCGAATCTGGGAACTATTGCAGAAGGTTTGCCGTAAGATGAAACTATGAACGACAGCGGAAGACTCGCAGTAACCGCATTTATAGTTTGACAAGAGCATGACATCACTCTACCAATGACATCGTCCGAAGTATGACATCATCACTGTCGACATCATCACAGAGGGACCATCCGAAAGATGACATCATCACTGTCGGCATCATCATCACTGTAGTTACAACATCTAACGTCCCGTGATCCCGTAGTCATGTAGTGATGTAGTCAAGACATCATTTAACAGTTCGTATTCATGAGGTGATGTAGTTAGGACATCACCTAACAGTGTGTGTGTGTGTGCGCGTGTGCGCGCGCGCGTGTGTGTGTGTGTGTGTGTGCGTGTGCGTGTGCGTGTGCGTGTGCGTGTGTGTTGTTTTTTACTCACAGTCAACATTTGTGTTTCTTAGGTCCTTGAAAGGATGCGCCTTCCCGGTGTTTTTTTAGCGGCACTAAACCAACAGAAAGTTTGAAGCATAAAGTATCGAAGGCACAAAGTAGCACTCACAGAACTTCAGGACAAAGGAAACCTCAATTTCACCAATTTACAGCCCGAGTTGGTTTCTGCAGCATGTTTTTTTCTTATCTTTTCAGTCGTTTTTGGGGTGTAAGCATAGCTCAGTGGGTGTAACCGGCCACATTCTTATCATGTGCGGGCCATGCACAAGAACACAGTGCAACGAGCAGGGAAGACTGGTAGAAAGTCCATGTTTAATTTTATATTAATTTTGTTTGTTTGTTTTCTCATAGGCAATATTTTCAGTTTTTTTTGTAGCCAACATTGTCATTGTTTTATTATAGGCAAGTTGTATTTTCAACATTTCACTCTTGATACGATCCATGCTCTGTTCAACGACATCATTCTGAGTCATCTCCTGAGTCGAGGTACATATTCTAACTGTCTCTGCTTTTTTTGGTTATTGTGAAAGGTAAAACGTGCATTATTATTATTATTATTATTATTATTATTATTATTATTATTATTATTATTATTATGTTCCCTCTCTTACCAAAGGTCTCTGTTTGATTATGTCAGTGCCGATTGGCATGAAGAGATCTGGTGGAGGGGGAGAGCAAGAGAGAAAGATGAATTCTTCAGAAGAGGTGAGAAATTTTGAATCTGTTGTTAAAATTAAAGCTTGCCTACTCAGTGTACTGTATGCCAGCATGATTGCTAATTACCCCCCCCCCCCCCCCCCCCCCCCCCAAAGCTGTTGCTGTTGTCCAGGTCTGGATGATTTATTGTATGATGTGTCATAGTCTGATACGTGACACAGTACATACAACAAGATAAGGCTGTAGGTTCGATTTCGACATTGGTAGGGACACATATCAGGCAGGTCCGGAGGGACAATCCCCACTGCCAGCTTAGGCGTTTTGCATTTATGATAAACTTCTGACCGCTATTTCATGCCTAGAGCAGGAGTGTCAGACTCATCATCAGTGATGTCATAAATCTGACATCATCAGTGATGCTGGTCTCATTGGCCACACACCAATTGTCTGTTAGCATATGCTTTGATTTCATAAAATAATTGTACAGAGATGTACTGACTATATGCTTTATATCTTTCTCTATGGAACAGAGAAACACCAACAAACCAAAATGCCACCACTGCCTGCAGTGTGGGAAATCTTTCAGTCGGTCAGGTGACCTAAAAAAACATCAACGCATTCACACTGAAGAGAAGCCATACTCCTGTGACCAGTGTGGAAGCAGCTTCAGTCAGTCAAGTGCCCTAAAAAGCCATCAACACATTCACACTGGAGAGAAGCCATACTCCTGTGACCAGTGTGGAAGCAGCTTCAGTCAGTCAAGTGCCCTAAAAAGCCATCAACACATTCACACTGGAGAGAAGCCATACTCCTGTGACCAGTGTGGAAGCAGCTTCAGTCGATCATATGCCCTAACAATACATCAACGCATTCACACTGGAGAGAAGCCATACTCCTGTGACCAGTGTGGAAGCAGCTTCAGTCAGTCAAGTGCCCTAAAAAGCCATCAACACATTCACACTGGAGAGAAGCCATACTCCTGTGACCAGTGTGGAAGCAGCTTCAGTCAGTCAAGTGCCCTAAAAAGCCATCAACACATTCACACTGGAGAGAAGCCATACTCCTGTGACCAGTGTGGAAGCAGCTTCAGTCGATCATATGCCCTAACAATACATCAACGCATTCACACTGGAGAGAAGCCATACTCCTGTGACCAGTGTGGAAGCAGCTTCAGTCAGTCAAGTGCCCTAAAAAGCCATCAACGCATTCACACTGGAGAGAAGCCATACTCCTGTGACCAGTGTGGAAGCAGCTTCAGTCAGTCAACTGCCCTAAAAAGCCATCAACGCATTCACACTGGAGAGAAGCCATACCGGTGTGAACTATGTCTGAGAAGGTTCAGGCACTCAGGTACCCTAACATCACATCAATGCATTTACGCTGGAGAGAAGCCCTACTCCTGTGACCAATGTGGGGGCAGCTTCAGTCGCTCAAATGACCTATCAGTACATAAACGCATTCACAGCCAAGTTGTGTTGGGGGTATAGCCTCAACGTCCGTTCTCTTTGACGCCTAACAAGACATTAACGCATTCACACTGGAGAGAAGTGCATGTTCTGCACTGAACTGGATTTTCCAACCATGCAATATGGTACTTCTGATATTCAGTGTTGTGTAGACCACTGTGCTCCCATTCATTCATTCATTTGACCTGCTTAGTCAGAGTCACGGGGGGGTGGAGCCTATCCAGCCTTAAGCAGAAGGCAGGGAAACAAACTTGACAGGTTGCCAGCCCCTCACACTCACATCTACAGTGTGCAATCCACCTGACCTGCATGTTGCGCAACTAAAGAATATGCAAACTCCTCCCATTATTATTTTGCTGGACTTTTCAAACCGGACTTTCACAGGAACTCTAATCTGCCCTTATATGGTCTGTTTGCAGAGGCTTTGGGTATTCTATTTTGTATTTTGGCTAAATAAATAGTGAATTCAAGACAGTGGAAAAACACGTTCTTCCCTCCCGCCTCAAGTACAGTGATCCTCCTGTGTGCTGGGGAAGGAGTGAGCTGGTGTCAGGCTGTGGAGGTTTTCAGGCCAAGAGCCTCTCTTTAGTGTGTCACTCAGGCTTGAAGTGGGATAGATGGATCTAATGCAGTGAGGGATCTACTGTGCCAACCTGATAGCTGACTTTTGAGTTTCCTCACACAGACCTGAGAGCTTCAACACAATCACTGACAATCTCTCTGCAACAGAGGCCAGTCTGTGAGGAGGAGAGAAATTAAGCTACTTTGTATCTTTCATCATCCATGGGATGGTTTGGGCCAGAGCCGTGTAGATAGAAGAGTCCCGACATCTCCATTCACTCCAATGGACCAGTTTTTTACTCTCAAGAGTTCCAGGAAGTAAGGTCCTGGATTAAGCAGCACTGTCGAGTTGCAGCAAAATAGACAGTTTGTGTTGTACTCTGAAAGGGTTTTTCATCCCTTGAATCAAATTGTACATTATCAGCTTTATTTTAGCATGCAAAAGTAGCGCGAGACCCATTCCTGGCTGTTCATTGGCTAATGAGTCTCGCATTTTGGAGGACACTAGTTTGGGCGACCTGACCTTCTGGCTGACTGTGTTAACACCCTTGGCACTTTAGCCTCTTACAATCATCCATATGTTAAGACTTTTTGTGTTTTTTTGACAGCTCATTTAAATTTGATAAACAAATCAGTTCTCTAGTTAAAACCAGTTTCTTTCAGTTGAGACTTTTGGCCAAGGTAAAAGGCTATCTCTCCCCGTAAAACTTTGAGGGAGTTATCCATGCTTTTATTACCTCTAGGCTAGACTATTGGAATTCTCTGTATAGATCAGTCGTCCCTGCGTCGTCTCCAGTTATGCTGCCGCTCGGCTGCTAACTGGGAAAAGAAAGCAGGATCACAGAACTCGTGTGTTGGCCTCCCTCCATTGGCTTCCTGTCCGTTTCAGGGTTGATTTTAAGATTTTGATTTTAAATGGGCTGGCGTTTTCCTATCTTGCTGATCTCCTGCACCAGTATACTCCAGCCAGAGGTCTGAGGTCAACTAACCGATGCTCTTGGTCCTTGGATGTTCTGAGATCTAGGCAAAAAAATAGAGGCCCCGAGCCTTTGCGGTGGCTGCCCCCAAACTTTTGAACAGTTTACCTATCCATATAACATTTTTAAGTCACTGCTGAAGACCCATCTGTTCTCTTTAGCTTTCAATTCGGGTGAGCTTATCATCCTTTTACTTGTTATTGTGCCTATTATGTGTATTGATATGTGTATTGTTCTTCTTCTTCTTCTTCTTCTTCTTATTTTTACTTTACCAACTGTATGTGTCTATTTGATATTTGTGATTGGCTCTTCAGTACTTTGTAAATGTGCTATATAAATAAACATTGACTTGACTGGACTTGAATTGGAGTTTGGCCCAGCCAGGAGTTGATTATTTTTTGTACGAGAGTTAATATCCTTGCAAAGGCTAAAGTAGCCTACTCCAAAGGTATACAATAAGAAGGAAACCCCACTAGAGGACTGTGGAAGACAATTCAATATTAGTAAGGTTTCATGAGGTATGGCCACTTCACTGTAATCCTTGTGCCTAACTCACTATGCCAGAGGTGTTGTTGTCAGAGTGGCTCCGATGTCTCTGAGATGTCTGTGGAAGTTCTACAAGAGATAACATTTAACATTTTAACTTTTACTCTACATTGCTGACCTGCTCTAATGTCTGCACATTCTGTACGACCTTGGAAGATACAACAAAGTCTGGTTCAATCTGATCCTCTCCGAAGACGTGTACGTAGACGCCTTTTAATAAATATACATTCTATTCAAGTAAAACAAAACTCTGTGTTGTAGAATGGAATTTAACAATACATTCTTCCCCCGCTTAACCAGCACCTCTAGACTTTGATAACGAGGAAAAACCACTTGAGATCAAAATAATAACGAGCCAGGAGTCAAAAGAAGTCGTCTTAAATGATTGTATTGAGCCATACATATATTTGCAAAGAGAAAGATTGCAAAGAGACTCCCTCATGATCATTTTACAGCAATACAGAAATATAGAAATACATACATGCAGGGTTCATGAGGACAGTGCCGGAACAACAGACAGTCAAAGTGACTTTAGTCAAAGCACACATGATGTTTTGGCTAGGAGCATAGAAAACACGTTCAGGTGCAGAGAGCAGAGATGAAGGCCACAGCTGTATATGTCAGAGGGTGTCTCTGTTGCCTGTCTGTTTTCCATTTATCTGTGTGTCCACACTGAGTAAATGAGGATACCATGGCTACAGGCTTTCTTCTTATCTTTTGGGTTCTTTTCGGGGTGTAAGCATAGCTCAGTGGGTGTAACCGGCCACATTCTTATTATGTGCGGGCTATGCGCAAGACCACACTTGTAGTGCAACGGGCAGGGAAGAGGCAATCTGGTAGAAAGTCCATGTTTGATTTGATTTTCATTCTGTTTGTTTGTTCTCTCATAGCCTATATATCTATATTTATATATATATCTATCTATATTTTATTCTGGGCCAACATGTTAATTGTTTTATATGTACGTCCCCCCCCCGCCCCCCCTAAATTTCACTCTTGATACGATCCATGGTCTCTTCATCGACATCATTCGGAGTCATCTTCTGAGTGGAGGAAGATATTCTGTCCCTGCTTTTTTTTGTTATGGACTTTGTGTGAAAGGTAATAAAGTGTATTATTATTATTATTAATATATTATTATTATTATTATTATGTTCCCTGTCTTATCAATGGTCTCTGTTTGATCATGTCAGAGCTGATTGGCAGGAAGAGATCGGAGGAGGAGAGCAAGAGAGAAAGATGAATACTTCAGAAGAGGTGAGAAAATTTTAATCTGTTGGTAAAACTAACCTGTTAGCTTGCCTACTCAGTGTACTGCATGCCAGCATGATTGCTAATTAACCCCCTTCCCTCCCACCTCCAATTCTGGTAACATTTGCAGGCTTGGTTATTCATACATTTATGAAGAGATATTTTACGATGCAAATCTGCTGCTGTTGTCCAGGTCTGGATGATTTATTGTATGATGTGTGATAGTCTGATACGTTACACAGTACATACAACAAGACAAGGCCATAGGTTTGATTTTGACATTGGTCCCTACCAACATATCAGGGAGGTCCCGAGGGGATAACCCCACTGCCAGCTTAGGCGTTCTGCATTTACGCTATTTTGCACCGCTATTTCATGTCATCTAGAGCAGGAGTGTCAGACTCATATTAGTGGGCCGGATTTCTTCAATTAGACCTTATGGGGGCCAGATTCTTCTTCTTGGCTAAAATCAACTCGTCAACACATGAATATTTATTATTTGAAATAGGCGATCATAAGTGCCATAGAAAGCATGTTTCCTATTCATACACCTATTCACAATAATTAGGCTACATAGGCCGACTGTATTTGATGATGAGAGAATGATAAATCACTCACATGAAAACACCACAGAATTACAAAGTAGAGGAGTAGAAAAGTAGAAGTGTAGTAGAAGAGTAGCATAAACAGAGGTAGTGACAAAGTGACAGTGACAAAACAGAGGTAGTCCTCATTGGTTCCAAGTCCACACTCACCAAGCACCCCAGTTTCACCCTCACCATAGACAACTCCCTGGTTTCCCCCTCCCCTCAGGTCAAGAGTCTGGGTGTCGTCCTCGACAGCACCCTATCATTTCATACCATCATCAACAACACCATCCGGTCCGCCTACTTCCACCTTCGCAACATCAACCGCCTCCGCCCTTCACTCACTCCCAACAGCGCCGCAATCCTGGTCCACTCCCTCGTCACCTCCCGCTTGGATTACTGCAACTCCCTTCTCTTTGGCCTCCCCCACAAACTCCTCCATAAGCTTCAACTCGTCCAGAATGCTGCTGCCCGTATAATCACCAGAACCCCTGTCATCAATCACATCACCCCCATTCTACACCAACTCCACTGGCTCCCCATCAAACTACGCATAGTCTATAAAATCCTCCTCCATACTTTCAAGGCCATCCACAACCTCGCCCCCCCATACCTGTCCGACCTCCTCCACCTCAACATCCCCACCCGGTCCCTCAGGTCTGCCTCCTCCATCAACCTCACTGTCCCCCCTGCCCGTCTGTCCACCATGGGGGCAAGAGCATTCAGCCGCTCTGCCCCTCGCCTCTGGAACTCCCTCCCCCCCGACATCAGGAACATCGACGCCATCAACGTCGAATCATTCAAAACTAACCTCAAAACACACCTGTTTAGGCAGGCGTATGTAGACACATTTCCCGCTGGTTGCTCTGCTGCAAGCTCTGTGCTTTTGTAATGTAATCTAACTGTTTTGACTGTATTTTGTAACTGTTTTTTTCTTGTTGTACGGCGACCTTGAGTGCCTTGAAAGGCGCCTTATAAAATAAATGTATTATTATTATTATTATTATTATTATAACAAATAGGCTTCATAAGCGCTACAGAGGCATTCCATACAACTATTATCAATAATTAGGCTGCATGTTATGTTTGAATATCTGAGTAATTCATTAGGCTATTAATGTGTCCAGAATAGCTGGTTCAGATACCGTGGTTAGCTGCCCTGTGATCAGTAGGTTTAGGGCTGTTTTATTAAAGGGGGACTAAACCCCCAGATTTCTGGCAAAACGGCATTCTACTTGATTTGAAAATGCTGCAGGTAAGATGACTGCCTATAGTCCCTTGTACCCTGGCAGAATTTCTAGCCCATAAACTAAATAATAACTTGGCCAATAAGTATGTAACATACAAAATAAAACAAACAGTAATGTCTAGAATGCAGAGGACATGGTTCGTTAAAAAACTCACATTCCAGGATCGTATTTACCGCACTGCTCCTAAAGTTAACGTAAGTGGCGCGTGCCTTAGAGAGTCTGGTTGCCCCGGAACCCACTCGCTTAGGGCCAGAACACACTCGATTTGGGGGCGGAACATGCCTGGATTGGCCAACGCCAACTCCAGTGCCCAGAACTGTCAAATCAAATCATCAACAGAGACGCTATGGCCCGCCTCCCAACCCCTCTTTCTGTTTTTTGGTATGACAGGCAGTATTTTCAGTGTATCAGAGATAGAGTACGTTATAAATATAGCCACGTTATAAACAACTAACCAATGCTGGTGGTCTGTACGGAAACAGTGTTACTCGAAATGGTTAAAAGTTATATCAATGTGGTCATTCAGTGGCGTTTAAAGTAACTAACGTTAGCCGCTAGCATTAGCTACAGTAGCCGATTACCCAAAATGCCTTGCATTATCCCAGCACCCAGGAACGGCTCACGCTTCATAAAATAAAGCTGATAATATACAAACGATTCACATTGAAGTACACCACGCGCCAAAACCACCGTGACGTAACGATGTACCAAATCGGCCATTCATTTGAGGCCCCCCAAAAAAGCAGGTTTGAACCCATAGAGGGCACTTACTGTATGCTGCTGAAAATGACACCAGAATAATCCTTTACACACCACCCCAAAAGCCGATTAAAAGCTGAAAAAAGTTTTTTGGGGTTTAGTCCTGCTTCAAGTGTCGACAGGTGAGACTGAGAGAATGAGGGTCAAATGACGCATCGGGAGTGATCGACATGTCTGCACAAGCTGTCACACACACAAGCTATGGTATAATCAATTTATCTATCCCAACACAAATGGGAGCTCGGGGTCTGTTTCTCTGTCCCACTGTGATTGTCCCACTGTGACATCATCAGTGATGTCATAAATCCCACTGTGACATAATCAGTGATGTCATAAATCCCACTGTGACATCATCCATTATGTCATAAATCCCACTGTGACATCATCAGTGATGTCATAAATCCCACTGTGACATAATCTGTGATGTCATAAATCCCACTGTGACATCATCAGTGATGTCATAATGCTGCATTTGTTTATGGAGGGAGCTGGCAAGTGGCAAGTGAGAAACGCGTCATCTCCGACCTACGTGCGTTCGAGCTTCAGGCTTCATCTCGCAAAACCATGGATGCTAATAGCTGTTAGCTGTCTAAGCTAACAGCTAATAACAACATTAACGTTTAGTTGTATGAGTTTAACCAACTATTGTATTGGTATGCTGATTGGTCTGAAAGCTTACTATTATTGAAAAGAAAAGAAAAATGTGTCAAAAATGTGTTTTATTCTTACAATCGTGGGCGCCATGTTGAAATGACGTCAAATGACGCAGTGGGAGCTACTGGGGGTCATACTCAAGTTTGCGGGTAGGAACTCTGAGTTATAGTGGCGTTTTATTAGATTTTTGCTAGTAGCAACTGGCAACTTGCCAAATCCCACTTATAAACGAATGCGGCATAAATCCCTGATCCCACTGTGACATCATCAGTGATGTCATAAATCCCACTGATGATGTCATCAGTGATGTCATAAATCTGACATAATCAGTGATGCTGGTCTCATTCGCCACACAGCAGCCGAGTTGCGGGCAAGGCCGCGCAGCACCCGAGCTGCGAATGAGAGCTGCAGGGCCAGCTTGGCGAGCTGCAGCACCTAGGAATCGAGCGCTCGTAGCGCGCAAGATTCCTAGTATCTATAAAAGAGAGCATGTGGTCTCTGTCTGTTTCTTTGTTTTACGTGCGATCGGGCTGAAACTTTCAGGATGTGTTAGTAAAGAGCACCGAAGCGGGTGACCTGAAGGAGCCGGATTTTTTAATTAGGTGATTGCCCTAATTACCGATGTCATCAGTGATGATGTCATCAGTGATGATGTCATCAGTGATGTCATACATAGGCAGTGTGACATCATTGTGACATCACTGATGATGTCATCAGTGACACGCACACACGAGAGAGACTGAGGGAGAGGAAGAGAGAGGAGAAGGAGAGAGAGAGAGGGGGAGCCCCCTGGGTTCATTGCCTTTGGTGCGTATTTAAAAGCCTTCTGTGTTGACTTGTAGGCTGTTTTACTAAAAGCCCTCCATGTCGACTGGTAGGTTGCAGAACAGTGCAATCAATCTCACGTTTAATCAATCAAGTCAAGTCGTTACAGAGCACTCCGCCCTCCCCAGCCAAAGCACATGAGGGCATCACGCATACGCCCTTGCAACAAGATATGTTTGTCTGTTAGCATATATGCTTTGATATCATAAAATAATTGGTCAGATATGTAATGACTATATCCTTTATATCTTTCTTTATGGAACAGAGCACCAACAAACCAAAATGCCACCGCTGTCTGCAGTGTGGGAAATCTTTCAGTAAGTCAGGTAACCTAACAATACATCAACGCATTCACACTGGAGAGAAGCCATACTCCTGTGACCAGTGTGGAAGCAGCTTCAGTCGGTCAGATGCCCTAAGAATACATGAACGCATTCACCCTGGAGAGAAGCCATACTCCTGTGACGAGTGTGAAAGCAGCTTCAGTCTGATAACTAACCTAAAAAGCCATCAACGCATTCACACTGGAGAGAAGCCATACTCCTGTGACCAGTGTGGAAGAAGCTTCAGTTATTCAAGTGTCCTAAAAAGCCATCAACGCATTCACACTGGAGAGAAGCCATACTCCTGTGACCAGTGTGGAAGCAGCTTCAGTCAGTCAAGTGACCTAAAAAAACATCAACGCATTCACACTGGAGAGAAGCCATACTCCTGTGACCAGTGTGGAAGCAGCTTCAGTTATTCAAGTGCCCTAAAAAGCCATCAACACATTCACACTGGAGAGAAGCCATACCCCTGTGACCAGTGTGGAAGCAGCTTCAGTCGGTCAGGTTCCCTAAAAAGCCATCAACGCATTCACACTGGAGAGAAGCCATACCGGTGTGAACTATGTCTGAGAAGGTTCAGGCACTCAGGTGGCCTAACATCACATCAATGCATTTACGCTGGAGAGAAGCCCTACTCCTGTGACCAATGTGGGGGCAGCTTCAGTCGCTCAAATGACCTATGGGTACATGAACGCATTCACAGCCAAGTTGTGTTCGGGGTATAGCCTCAACGTCCGTTCTCTTTGACGCCTAACAAGACATGAACGCATCCACACTGGAGAGAAGTGCATGTTCTGCACTGAACTGGATTTTCCAAACATGTAATATAGTACTTCTGATATTCAGTGTTGTGTAGACCACTGTGCTCCCATTCATTCATTCATTCATTCATTTGACCTGCTTAGTCAGAGTCACGGGGGGGTGGAGCCTATCCAGCCTTAAGCAGAAGGCAGGGAAACATATTTGACAGGTTGCCAGCCCCTCACACTCGCATCTACAGTCTGCAATCCACCTGACCTGCATGTTGCGCGACTAAAGAATATGCAAACTCCTCCCATTATTATTTTGCCGGACTTTTCAAACCGGACTTTCACAGGAACTCTAATCTGCCCTTATATGATCTGTTTGCAGAGGCTTTGGGTATTCTATTTTGTATTTGGGCTAAATAAATAGTGAATTCAAGACAGTGAAAAACCCGTTCTTCCCTCTCGCCTCAAGTACAGTGATCCTGCTGTGTGCTGGGGAAGGAGTGAGTGAGCTGGTGTCAGGCTGTGGAGGTTTTCAGGCCAAGAGCCTCTCTTTAGTTAGCCTGGGTAAACCCATCCCCCACGTGACCTGCTCTCAGACCTGCTCTCAGTCACTAGAGTGACACCTTGGCCAAAAGTCTCAACTGAAATAAACTGGTTTTAACTAGAGAACTGATTTGTTTATCAAATTTAAATGAGCTGTCAAAAAAACACAAAAAGTCTTATGGATGATTGTAAGAGGCTAAAGTGCCAAGGGTGCTAACAGTCAGCCAGAAGTTCAGGTCGCCCAAACCATCCCATGGATGATGAAAGATACAAAGTAGCTTAATTTCTCTCCTCCTCACAGACTGGGCTCTGTTGCAGAGAGATTGTCAGTGATTGTGTTGAAGCTCTCAGGTCTGTGTGGGGAAACTCAAAAGTCAGCTATCAGGTTGGCACAGTAGATCCCTCACTGCATTAGATCCATCTATCCCACTTCAAGCCTGAGTGACACACTAAAGAGTAGCCTGGGTAAACCCAGCCCCCACGTGACCTGCTCTCAGAGTTCTCAGTCACTATGTGGTAAAAGGCTATCTCGTGTGTTGGCCTCCCTCTATTGGCTTCCTGTCCGTTTCAGGAATGATTTTAAGATTCTGTTGATCGTTTATAAGGCTTTAAATTGGCATGCATGGCGCCTTCCTATCTTGCTGATCTCCTGCACCATCATACTCCAGCCAGAGCTCTGAGGTCAACTAACCAGATGCTCTTAGATGTTCCGAGATCTATAGGCTCAAAAACAGAGGCGACCGAGCCTTTGCGTTGGCTGCCCCAAAACTTTGGAACAGCCTACCTATCCATAGAACTGCGCAGACCCCTGACATTTTTAAGTCACTGCTCTTAGACCCATCTGCTCTCATTAGCTTTCAATTGAGTTTAGTTAGTTTCAGTTGAGTTTGTCACCCTTTTACTTGTAATTGTGCCTATTATGTGTATTGTTCTTCTTATTCCTATTTTTACCAACTGTATGCGTCTTTTTGATATTTGTGATTGGCTGTTCAGCACTTTGGTCAACCCTGGTTGTGTAAATGTGCTATATAAATAAACATCGACTTGACTTGACTTGACTTGACTTGAATTGGAGTTATACAGTAAGAAGGAAACCCCAATACAGGACTTTGTAAGACAATTCAACATCAATAAGGTTTCATGAGGTATGGTCATAACTTGCCAGAGGTCTTGTCAGAGTGCCTCCGATGTCTCTGAGATGTCTATGGAAGCTCTAACTTAAGAGATAACATTTAACATTTTAACTTTTACTTTACATTGCTGACCTGCTCTAATGTCAGCACATTCTGTACGTCTTTGGAAGATTCAACAAAGACTGGTTCAATCTGTTCCTCTCTTTTTATTCCTCTTTTACCAATTGTATGAGTCTATTACATCAATGTTATGTTTATTGTATTTTTTTATTGTATCTTACTGTACTTTGCTTTTAACAAACCAAACGGTTCAGATATTTAGAAACAGATGTTTATTGTATTTCTTTTATTGTATCTTACTGTACTTTGCCTTTAACACACCAAACAGTTCAGATATATTTAGAAACATGAGAGACCACATAACATTTCACTTGGACCAAAACGTAAAAAGAAATTGCGAATTTAAATAAAAATAAAAATTCAATGTTGTTTTTTTAAGTTTTGGTCTGAGTGAAATGTTCTATGGTCTCTCCCGATTCTAAATAGAGCTGAACCGTTTGATTTGACCAAGTAAAACTATTTTTATAAGCATTTTACGAAATGTCTATGGGAAAATAAATGGCGGATGCAAATCTCTGGTACAGTGCTGAAGCAGGAAGTGACGTTCACTTTGGCTCTCTATGGAAGCTCTAACTTAAGAGATAACATTTGACATTTTAACTTTTACTCTTCTTTGGTGACCTGCTCTAAATGTCAGCACATTCTGTACGTCTTTGGAAGATACAACAAAGACTGGTTCAATCTGATCCGCTCTTTTTTATTCCTCTTTTATCAATTTTATGAGTCTGTGACAATTTATCTTATTGTATCTTTCTGTAATTTGCTTTTAACAGGTGCTTTTAATAGCATCTAGGGATGGGCATTGCAAATTAGCCTTGAGCTATAAATGCTGTGGTACAGGACATCAGATTGTTTTGGTAAACATTATATGTACACATTATATTTTGGTAAACATTATATGTATATGTGTATCTGTCACTACACAAATAAATAAATAAATGAATGAAATTGGAAGAAGTGTATGTAGCCTCCTGCTGTGTGCATCTCTTCCTCTCGTGAGACTCTTTTTAATAAATATATATTATATTCAAGTAAAACGAAACTCTGACTCCAGATTTTTTTTTTTGACAAGGACGTCAAGACAATTTACCCGATGAAAAAGCATAGTGGTATTTAAATGCCAGTCTAGTTGGGGAGAGCCTGGACTGAGTGCTGTCACTTGTAGGCTACCTGATGGCACTGCTAAATGAAGGTAGAGGCAAGCTGCATGCCTAAAACTCCCTCTAGCAATTTCCCCTAACTGATGGCAGAGAAAAATACTGTAGCCTACTGGCCAAAGAGATTATAGACCCAAATTAAAGAAACAGCACAGTGTAAGGTGATTTGCCCTACCACACAGAGCCACAGTGACTAAATGAGGATACCATGGCTATGGCTGGAGCCTTTGGGGTCTTTCGTGGCATTGAGCTTTGCAATGATTTAGTGCTCTTAGTCTCTAAAAATGCCCATTAGTGAACTTGCTTGCTTCAAGCCATTGGATTAGATGCTTAGTACATAGGTCCCATTGTACGTCTGAGAAAATCCACAGATCAGCTGTAGCCTACTCAGCGGCAGTCTTAACTCTCCCTGAGCACTCATGCTTGTGATGAGGAGGGCTGCAGGCGTGTGCCGGCGATATGCACTCTGTGTGTGTAAGTGTTGGGCAAGTTACTTTCAAAGTACTAATACTACATATTACTAGTTACTTTCATTTGAAAGTAATGTTACTTTACAATATTACTGTCTGTGTAGAGTAACTCATTACACATTACAGTACTTTTTGCATTACCAAAATAACAGCAGTAGCAATATGGCATCGCCGCCCCCCAGAACCATCCCGAAAAATAATTTCCACCGTCTTGAAGTCAGTGTAAACGTCCAAAATTCTAAATGTTATCCTTTTCCTTTGTTATTGTCATCTGTAGTGGTTATTTGCATAAAAACACACACAATTTGATTAGGAAATGATTGTATCTTTATTTAAATATGTGCTTTGATAATTAAAAAAAATCTATTTGTAACTTGTTTTACTTGACAAAGTAACTGGTAGCCTATAATATTACTGAAATCCTATATTGGTCAAAGTTATATTACAGAGTCCTAAAATTAATATATTACATGTAATATGTTACTTTTGTAATGCATTACCCCCAACACTGGTGTGTGTGTGTGTGTGTGTGTGTGTGTGTGTGTGTGTGTGTGTGTGTGCATGCATACCTTCTGTGTGCTTTGTGTGCTATATAATGTAATTGAACTGAACTCCATTGATCCTCGAGGAAAGGGATTATACACATACTCCCTCTCTCTCTCACTCACTCACTCACTCACTCACTCACACACACACACACACACACACACACACACACACACACACACACACACCATATACACTATCTTAATGTGCTACTGATGCCCATTCCCATTCCCTCATCACTATCTGTCGTCTGTTCTGATTGGCTGGTGAGCCAATCACGAGCGCTTGATACAGTAGCCCTATGTCTTTCCTGGTTTCCAACATGATTTCATTAGTCACAGTGAGAACAGGCCATGCGCCGCAGCGTGCCCAACGTGAACAGTGGACGAAGGGATTAAGTCTCCAAGCAAAACTACACTAGTTGCACAATGGCTGCCTCCTCCTAGCCTTGCCATTTATTTGGCGCCCCCTATGGGTGAGCCAGGGGATTATGAACAGGGGAGCGCTGAAAGGGCTAGGCTTTCACACTTTTGCATAGCACAAAGGCTTAGCTGGAGCTAAGCCGCACACACAAAAGTGTGCAGCGCCCAAGACCAGTAACATTAGATAGACACAGAACTCTTTAAAAGGGAAGTCGCTCATGCATCTAAAAAGAGATCTGTACTGGAGCCATTACTGAAATTAGCCACACGCAAACACACACAAACACACACACACACACACACACACACACACACACACACACACACACACACACACACACTCGCGCACACACACACACACACACACACACACACACACACACACACACACACTCACTCAGTCACACTCTCTCTCTTTCTCACACACAGGCAAGCGGCGCGCACACACACACACACACACACACACACACACACACACACACACACACAGATGCACAGCCCTGAAGGTGTTTTTACCTTGCATCTGAGCTACATGGCATTTTAAACAGGGCAGCATAATTGCTTACAAGAACTACAGTGTAAAATATAAGCTTTGTAATATTCATTCAAAGTGTTCCATTTTAGAGAAAGCGCTGCACATGTGTGTCTGTGGCAGAGCACATGCATGTATCTGTGGCAGAAAGTACACGCGTGTGTCTGTGGTAGAGCACATGCATGTGTCTGTGGCAGAACACACACGTGTGTCTGTGGCAGAACACACATGTGTGTCTGTGGCAGAGCACACACGCGTGTGTCTGTGGCAGAACACACACGTGTGTCTGTGGCAGAACACACACGTGTGTCTGTGGCAGAGCACACACGCGTGTGTCTGTGGCAGAACACACACGTGTGTCTGTGGCAGAACACACATGTGTGTCTGTGGCAGAGCACACACGCGTGTGTCTGTGGCAGAACACACACGTGTGTCTGTGGCAGAACACACATGTGTGTCTGTGGCAGAGCACACACGCGTGTGTCTGTGGCAGAACACACACGTGTGTCTGTGGCAGAACACACATGTGTGTCTGTGGCAGAACACACATGTGTGTCTGTGGCAGAGCACACACGCGTGTGTCTGTGGCAGAACACACACGTGTGTCTGTGGCAGAGCACACGTGTGTCTGTGGAAGAGCACACACGCATGTGTCTGTGGCAGAGCACACATGTGTGTCTGTGGCAGAGCACACATGTGTGTCTGTGGCAGAGCACACACGCGTGTGTCTGTGGCAGAGCACACATGCGTGTGTCTGTGGCAGAGCACATGCGTGTGTCTGTGGCAGAGCACATGCGTGTGTCTGTGGCAGAGCACATGCGTGTGTCTGTGGCAGAGCACACGCGTGTGTCTGTGGCAGAGCACACACGCGTGTGTCTGTGGCAGAGCACACCCGTGTGTGTCTGTGGCAGAGCACACGTGTGTGTCTGTGGCAGAGCACACGGGTGTGTCTGTGGCAGAGCACACGGGTGTGTCTGTGGCAGAGCACACGGGTGTGTCTGTGGCAGAGCACACACGCCTGTGTCTGTGGCAGAGCACACGCGTGTGTCTGTGGCAGAGCACACGCACGTGTGTCTGTGGCAGAGCACATGCGTGTGTCTGTGGCAGAGCACACACGCGTGTGTCTGTGGCAGAGCACACGCGTGTGTCTGTGGCAGAGCACACGCACGTGTCTGTGGCAGAGCACACACGCGTGTCTGTGGCAGAGAGCACACACGTGTGTCTGTGGCAGAGCACACGCGTGTGTCTGTGGCAGAGCACACGCACGTGTCTGTGGCAGAGCACACACGCGTGTCTGTGGCAGAGCACACACACGTGTGTCTGTGGCAGAGCACACACGCGTGTGTCTGTGGCAGAGCACACGCGTGTGTCTGTGCCAGAGCACACGCATGTGTCTGTGGCAGAGCACACGCGTGTGTCTGTGCCAGAGCACACACGCGTGTGTCTGTGGCAGAGCACACGCGTGTGTCTGTGCCAGAGCACACGCATGTGTCTGTGGCGGGGGGTTTGCGGGCCAATTACTCGCTGCTTTCGGGGGAGACAACAGGTGCTTCTGGCTCTGCGAGGCAAAAGGGGTGATGGCTGGAGAGAGGGAGAAACATGGACAAGGCGGAAGGATGATGGACAGATAGAGAGACAAGCCTAGACAGGAAGTTAGAGGAGGAGAGCAGAACAGGGAGAATAGAGCATGGCTGAGAGAAAATGAGACAAGAACGAAGAAAGAGAGAGAGAACAATGGAGAGGGAGGAAGAAGTGACATGCAGGGGAGTGCAGTTTGCATGGCTCCACACTGCGAGTGAGATGAGGGGATTTTAATTACTTTTCAGCAGCAGCGGCGTCACCGCCTCTGCTCTCCTCGGCTCTGATCAGCAGCCTCTGGTTATTGGGGCCTTTGTGAGGGGCTGAGGGCCTCCAGCACGCT
Source organism: Poromitra crassiceps (assembly GCF_964638095.1). Classification (NCBI taxonomy): domain Eukaryota; kingdom Metazoa; phylum Chordata; class Actinopteri; order Beryciformes; family Melamphaidae; genus Poromitra; species Poromitra crassiceps. The sequence continues at coordinate 42,948,534 of NC_139643.1, read as the reverse complement.
GTCAGCTCGGTAATTGCGTTTGCGCTGGAGAGCGTCTCGGCATGCCAGACGGGCAGCTTTACAAGGGCACGCACCTCGGCTTTAGCGCTGAGCTACCTGGCAGGTTAAAGGCAATACATGCATACGCTGTGAAATTGCCCGCTATCGACGGGTTCTTTAGGTGTAATTATTTGTGTAATTTCGTGTTTTCATCTATTCTCTGGAAGTCCAAGTTAATTGCTGTGCAATTCTCTCTTAGATTGGTTTTGCCAACGGCAGAGGTGAAAAGGGGGAAGTGATTGTGAAGATAAGTCAATCAAACGATTCACGGTGAGAAAGCACAATTAGGTGCCGAATCATATGCAGGCAGGGTGGAACCTTCAGGCTACTTCTCCATATGCACTGTTTTTTTGTGTTTTTTTGTAACTTAAGCGTGTTGTTTAAAAGGAATCTAGCTATCGCTTCAAAACACACAAAAGTCATTTCTGTCCCCTCCATATTATCCCTGCTTCGTCTAATAACTGTCAGCATGGCCTTATAAAGCCAGCTTTCTCCGTGGTCTCTATAAGCACTGTGGGGGCAAAGTAATGAACAGCCTTGAGGGTGAAAATAAAACCACGGGTGTCCTGCTAGGACACAGCTGTCCCCATGGTCACCGGGATTGGTCCACACATATGCAGGGTGTTGCTTTGTCTCCCAGGTGCCACACTGCGTCTCCACGACCTTCCTCCCTTTTGACACACCCTTCAGTCTCCCACCTCCATCCCCCGCCGCTCAGCTTCTCCCCGATCATTTACTCCGGCCTCCAATCACAAACATTGCCCTTCATTATATCCTGTCTGTCTACCCTTCCTTTGCGTCTTCCGTCCCTTTCTCCCGCAGCTCCGCATATCCCCTCATCTCTGTGATCTTTACTCAGCCTGTCCACCACCGTCCCCTGCAATCACTGTCCACTGACCCGGAGCGGGAATGAGACAGCATGAGGAGAGAGAGAGCTGCAGGCATCTATTTAAAGTGCGGTCCAGCCAGGCGGCCCTGCACCTCCAGGCCTATACCTCGCTGCCTTGTCTGAAGGTCGCACCCCTCCCCACCTCACCTCGTCCCCCCCATGGCACCTCAGAGGCTATCGCACGCAGCTGCTTGGGGCCTCTCTGAGCCCCCAGTCTTCATCTGGCAGTCCAGCGCCTGCCTGCTGAGCCAATCAAAGGCGTTCTTCAAATCTTCAATCGCACCAAAGTCCAAAGTTTCGCCTGCTTGCTGTGCAGCCGAGCCGGCACAGAGCAAAGGAACATCGCCGCAGGATACAGACATGTGTTTGCCTTCTTGGGTGTTCTCTTGCAGCCCTGTCCCAGTGGCTTAAAGGATAAGTTCACCAAAAAATAAAAAATTTCAGTCATCACTCACCCCCCTGCAGATGGAATGACAGGTTGGGGGAGGGGGGGGGGGGGTTGGGGGAATTGTCCACAAAACAGAGTTTCACAGCAAAACGACGTTCAAACAATTGGAAGTGGATGGCGAGACCAACTTTAGAACATTAAAGAAAACTCCATACTGCTCAACTGGCATAATCCAGGACAACCACCTCTCTCTGAACGTCTCCAAGACCAAGGAGATCATTGTGGACTACAGGAGAGGGGGGGGCACACACCCCCCAATCACCATCAACGGCACAGTGGTGGAAAGGGTGGACAGCTTCAAGTACCTGGGAGTCAACATCCACCAGGACCTGACCTGGGCCGGCCACACCGCCACTGTTGTCAAAAAGGCCCAACAGCGAATACACGGACTCAGGCGCCTGAAGAAGTTTGGGCTAAGGAAAGAAATCCTCAGGGACTTCTACAGAGGCACCATTGAAAGCCTGCTGACTGGCTGCTTCACCGCCTGGTACGGGAACTGTACCACCATGGACCGCAGGGCGCTACGGAGGGTGAGGCGCGCGGCCCAGCACGTAACAGGAGACGAGTTGCCAGAACTGCACGAACTGTATAACCAGCGGTGCCTCAGGAGGTCCCTGAAGATCATCAAAGACACAAACCATCCCCACAACAGCCTGTTCTCCCTGCTACCCTCAGGGAGGAGATACAGGGTTCCAAAAGCACGCACAAATCGCTTGAGGAACAGTTTCTTCCCGCAGGCCACGAGACTCCTTAACATACACAAATAGTGTAGTAGTCGTACCGTACCGTACTGCAGCTGCTACCATTATGTATGCCTAATGTTTAATTGTATGTCTAACAAGGTACATGCTATTTGCACCTGTATGTCAATTACGTCGAATTTAAAATGTCTGAACACGTCTAACGTATGCACAATGCCTAATGTTTAATTGTATGTTTAATAAGGTACATGCTACTTGCACTGTAATGTATGTCAAATACGTCGAATTAAAATGTCCGAACACGTCTAACGTATGCACATGACGTGCACCTATGTGCAATGAATATGCCACTGACTTGTCTTATCGCTATTCTGCCGCATTGCCTATTGCTGCTTAGTATTGCTTATTGATGCCTATTTCTTATTGCCTATTGCTCATTGCTTGTTGCCTATTTGTACTATGTCGTAAACGGAGTCCACAGCACAAGAATTTCACACGTGATACTTGTACCATGGAGTGACAATAAAAATCTTGAATCTTGAATCTTGAATCTTGAATCTTGAATCCGAGTGTTCACAAACCCTGTTGACTTGAAAAGACATCATTTAGGGCCGTGTGTCCATCTAGCGTCTTTTTCCGACCGTTAAACGCTGGAAGTACGCTGGGAAGCGCTGATCTCAGCGCACAATATATACAAGGAAGCACTAACGTTAGTTCAGTGCGGTAGTAGCTTGATAGCTGACAGCTAACATTAGCAAACAACACACATACAGTGATTTAGCTCAACACTCACCAGAAATAGTGTCTAGCCCAATCTGCTCCCACAATTGAGCCTTTCTGTCTCTGTTGGGATCGTTTCTCCATGATTAGTTGCCAGGAAAGGAGCACCCGACACCAGCGTCTTTCTGAAAAGTTAAAATATTTTCAGCTGGAAGCGCGGGGAGTCGGGCGCACAAAAACGCCGGAGCGCTCTGAAAATAGACGCTGGGCACAGCGCACTTTCTCTAGACGTCTGTGTGCGCCCGCATACGCTCTCCCCCCATTGGAAACAACTGAAAAAAAGACGCTGGACCTGAGGGAAAGATGCTAGATGGACACAGGCCCTAGGCTGCACCCTGTTTTTAGCTAAAGTCTTCACTGTAGCCATGTGGGCCAACAATGTGAGGTGCAGCTACTATAGCCTGCTAGAGTGAAGATTTCACCTAAAAACAGGGTATAAATGGTGTCTTTTCAAGTCAACTTGGCATCTCAGGGCTTGTGGAGAGACTTGAATTTGTTTCTCTCTCTCCGTTTTTACATTTGAAAGTTGGTCCCCATCCACGTCAATTGTTTAGGAGAATTCGGCAACAATAGTGTTTTGCTGTGAAACTAAAAAGAAAGTCACAAAAAAACGTCACCCGTCCTTCCATCGGAATGGGGGTGAGTAGATAATGACTGAATTTTCGTTTTTGGGTGAATTTATCCTTTAAGTAAAGTCATAAGGAAGGTAGGAACGGTTATGAGTAAGGTTCCACAATATAGCGGCAATCATATCAGTATCAGCCGATGTTGGTCATTGTTTAATCGGTATCGGGCCGATGAGCAAAATAACAGCAATGTTAATCGGTTGTCGGTATCGGCCAAAAAATTTCATATGAAGAGGAAACAATATGGTAAATCTACAGTATGATTTATGGGCTTTTCCAAATTTGGGAAAGACATTACTTTTTCAAATTCACAGTGTTTACATGTGTTTTTCAGTATGTACAAAATGTGATGATCATAGAAACTGTTATCGGCCATAACAGCAATGATAATATTTGTATCGGCCAAAATTTTCATATTAGTGCAAGTGTCTAGTTATGAGGAGAGCAAGCAATAGCGAAGCAATGTGGTAACCTAAATGTGTAACCTCCAGAGAGACGACCGCAGGAGAGTAAAGGTACTAGCAGCAGGATTACATGACACATTCATATTCCCCACACTACCCTCTGAAAGGATGAGCAGAAAATTAAGCTGTTCCCTTCTACTCCCTTGAAAATTCAGTATCTACAACAAAATAGCGGTAGTGCTTATTTTAATTCACTCAGACTCATCCTGTCAAGTGGGCGACAACAGGATGTGATGATGCCCTCCAAATCAGAATCCTTTCAGAGCAGCTTGGAGAGTGAATCTGTAATCAGAATTTAAATGATCATTTTGGGCAGTTTTTGGTATCTCCGCTGCTGCTCTAGGCAGAATTGCTACAGCAGTATGCTATGCAAACACCCTAAGGATTCAAACCACACCCCAGGCGGAGGTCTAGCTCGCAAAGCGAGCTATACAGGCTAACTTAGTAACATAAACAACCCTTAGACACGAAACATTAGGATTTCTAATGGTTCCTCAAAACACTGCAGTTAATCGACCATGCTTACAGGGTAATTATATATATATATATACATATATATATGTGTGTGTGTGTGTGTGTGTGTGTGTGTGTGTGTGTGTGCGTGCGTGCGCGCGCGCGTGCGTGTACATATACCATAAAATATTGTGGCTACAACAATAGCAGAATGTGCTCTTGGATTAACCAAATGATGAGTGATGGGTGATGAAATGGTTGCTGTCATTATGCAGAGATCTTTTGGGGGTAGAGTTGTGAAGAGATGATATCCTGGGGAGATGCATAACGATGCTACCTGGAATGGAAAGTGAGAAGTCACAGAGTACTATGCATTCAGCGGTGAGGAGCAGCAACAATGTTGCAATGTGTTGCATGATTGTTAAGAACAAGTGGTTTCATTCGATAAACCACTGTTTTGATTTTCACCATCACTGCTCTTGATGCACACATTCCTGCCCGAAAGCAGATGATGTTCCTGACTGCAATCATAGGGTATGACAGTGAGTTCCATTCGTTGCATCATTACACATTTCACAATAGCACAAAAATATGGATGTTATGCTAGCAAAGTATGAGTGTGGTGTGAAAAGCTGTGGCCAATGTTGCATGAATATAAGAATAGAGTAAGAAGGATTGTTAACTTCCGCTAGTTATCTTAGCCATATTCATAAAGCCTGGCTGGAACTACCCATTGTATGAAGGTCTGTATCCTGGCAACCATAGAATTGGTCCTGGAATCCAATTGGAATTTCAAGTTATCCCTGGCCTGGGGCTAAAACCTCTCCTGAGGCGTTTTCTAGCTATGTCACATTTCAAATCACCCATTCACTCAGAGAAATTTCTATTCTTAAAGCAACAACATTCCAGACATTGTCTTTCGTTAAACATCTGTGATATTCAGCCCGTTTACTTTGCAACTGCTGGCTTTTCTGGGTATTGACTTGATTGGGTAGCAGCTCAATTGAAGGTCGAAGGTTTACAAGTTTTGCATCACCACTGAAAAAACCTGTAGCCTATTTACAAGAGCCTTATTGTCTCATTTCTAATCTTTCTACTGAGGGTTTCCAGGTCTGCAATAACACGTAGCTTCCAATCAACACTTGGCAATCAAAGATCAAATTGACAGCATGGCAAGAGAAATTGCCTGTTACCGTTGGCTTTATTCATCCGTATTCTTTCTTGATGAAACCTCAGATCATAATGGCTTTGTGCGAGTGCATACAATGTTGAGTGTCAAATATCTATTATCTAACGCTGCGTGTGTTTATGAATATATGTAATGATGCCGCCATGTGGGAGCAAGTGGCGCCGTCAGCCTGACTTGGCGTGTTGTCATGCCTAAGCGCGGCTGGCTGCCTGTCTCTCGCGTGTGCGAGCGTTGCCGCCCCGCGTGTGTTTGCCAGAGAGCGCAGTGGGCTATAGCCAGCAGCTATCAGAGCCTGCGCTTCCCCCCAACTTCCCTGACACATGGCAAGATTTTTGTCAAGCTATCCCTAGAAGGCAGCAATGCTACCAATTACCTCGGTGGAACCAGCCAGCCGTCTCCACGGCTTGACAGATGACTTTGACCTCGGCAAACACAAGGACCTTCTCACTGCTGGGTCGACTCGACACCACACAGGGCCCGCCGCTGAAGGCGGAGGATGGGAGTTTGTGTGTGTGTGTGTGGGGGGGGGGGGTTGAGGTTGATGTGCGGGTACGGACTGGAGGGAGGATGAGAGGCTGATACTCATATCGCCTCCTCCGTGCGTGAGGCAGACTGACAGGCGAGGACAGGTAACTTAGCCTGATGACTTTGTTCTGTACGACTCCTGTAAATGAACCGCGCGATGCAGTCTTATCTCTTATCTTACACACACACACACACACACACACACTGACAGTTTATTTTTCTAATCATAGAGGTCATAACCTTTCCGCTGCCTGAGAGCTTGGCCATACTTTCACTGTCTGTCAGACAGACTGCAGGCCCCTGAATGCACCGTGAGCTGTCAGATAGACTGCAGGCCCCTGAATGCAACTCACTGTGATCCAGATAACTGATAATAACAGACACCGAGGCTGATGAGTGACTCGTCTGGTGCTGATATGTGGCTGTGAGGGACAACAACAGGAAGACGTTTTTTGTCTCTTCTAGTTATGAGTTGGCATCGAACGCGATAGGTTCCCTTTAACGTCATGATCAAATAGATCTGACTCACATCGTTAGTGCCGCTGTGAGAAGGAGAGGTGTTCTTGTTCGACTATGTCACAGCAGATGCAAGCCCTGGGCACAGCAATCATCAATATTAAGGCTTTATCTCATTGTTCAAGGCCTGCTAGGGATTCCAGCAGCCTTATCCACCATGATCATACTGTATTTAGAGAAGAAAATAGGATTTCAGACTGAGTAAGGTGAGTGAGAGCTTCCTGGCCCGGTAGCTTCTCTGACGCTGATCCGATCGTTCATCTTCGGCCAGCACATTCCTCAAAGATCCACCGGTTTCCTCCTCGGTGTCCGTTTTGGTAGTTCAGTAGACATGAAGTTCAGACAGGAAGACCATCATCTGCAATATTCATGCTTCTATAGTTCACGTCCCAATTCATCCTGCCTTCATATCTTGGACGCATGCTCAAAATGGCGCTTGTCACTTCCGGGGCATCAATTGTTTGCCAGCTGGTCTCATCTATCCAATTGTATAGCAACACACCTAGTACACACAACTCCATTGTAAGCCTATACAGATGCTATACAGATCTATTGTAAGCCAATCACATGGGTGCTGTACTTTTTAAATATGTATCTTCCTATCCACTTCAGCCTGCTGCAACTGCTGCTGTCATCACACACCCCTCCACCACAGGCACAAATGGCTCCCCACTGCCGTGAGCTGTCATCCATGTGAGCAGCTCTCGAGACGTTACCCGGAAGTCCTTCTTCTAGACTTCCTCAACGCATAACACTGTAAGCTCCACCCACTCAGTCCGAAAACCAATCAGAAAGCCACGAGGGCGTATATCCTGCCGTAACAACTATTACCCTCCTCGTAGATGCCCCAATATACCCCCTCAATATATCAATGCGTTCTAATGAAAATGCCCAGCACAGTGCAATATATCAGGTCTGTTCATATGCAATGTACACACTAGGCCAGTGGTTCTCAAAGTGGGCTCCGGGGGCCTCTAGGGGTCCCCTGAGGGGGTTCCAGGGGGTCCCCAGCAAAAAGGGGAATAACTTATTTTTTACTATTATTCCATCCATAGATGACACAATGACAGAACGTACGACCCTTTTGGTCATGGGTTTCATACACTTTATGTCATAAAGCAGAAATCGTATCAGATGGGGGGGGGCCCTGGTACAAAATCTTATCAATTTGTGGTCTAATTTGTGTCCGTTTTTTGTCCTTGACGTTTGAGAAAAAGTTTGAGAAGCACTAGCACTAGGCAATGCAATCACAACTCAACAACAACAATCGGCTAAAACTGGAGCACGGCACTTTCAACGACAAAAAGAAAGTTGCACTGCGTGACTCTTCATGCTGTTATTAACATTCCCTGTGGTATTATTGCACGTTGCAAAATCAACCTTGTGTTAATCAGAATAAGGCTCTGAAGCCGTGCGTCCCCCACGCAGTGACTCGATCCTTTGTTTTCTCTGCCACCGTTATTATCCAATCCCAGCATCAAGGCGGCGGAATTTGTGCAGCTTTGACCCGCCGGGCAGAGAGAGTGATGAAAACATGCCTGCAGTGTGTGAGCTCATTGTTGTAGGCTTGATCCCTACTGTGACTACAAAATACAAAGAGTATTCCATCCTGTACGTACTGTTACGCTGCACTGCCCCAGGTCACTGCCTTAGTTCACTCTGGCAGAGGAAAACTATCATTACTGCAACGCTTACAATTCGATTTTTTACATTGGTATCTTTCAATCAACTTGTTGAAATTCACCGCTGTGGCCGATGTTTTTTGCTTTTTCAACAAATCCCAAGTTGAAAACTCGGAGCGTTTTGGAAGCATTGGAGTCGAGAACATTTCCATTTAGGTCAAAAGTGTTCATTCAACGACCAAATAGCTGATAGCTTTTATGAATATCATCACAATCATTCCCGTCTCTGGAGTTCAAAAGAGAACATATAGAATGGAGAAGGGAAAAATATTCCAGTTTAATGAAAGAGGGTTTGATACAAGCTTCTGAGTGTTTGGCTTTTATGGCGCATGGAGGAATTGATCGAATAAAGGATAACCACGCCATAAGGTGAAATACTATCGTGTCTCTTATGCTGCCTTATAAGTCATTATGAATGTTACTATTTGACATTGCTCAAGTACATCTAAAACGGAGTTGCAGCTTGTACCTTATAATTTCATCTCAACAAACAATTTATTATTTTCCCCAAAGGCCTGGAGATATTGATATTTTCTTACGAAACAATTTAAGCGCTGATTGCCATTTCTCCTTCATATCAGCCTTGGGTTCGTTTTGTGTTTCAAGGTTACGAGTTGAAAAGGACTCTGTGCGTGCACGCCCGGCAGCAACTGCAGTGCAAGAGCTGGACCCCATGGTGGGCACCAGAGGCATGAATTTGAAACCGTGTCTGTCTGTCTGTCTGTCAATTCATCCTCAACTCCCTCTCAACACACAGTTTGGATTGGAAAATGAGTTGGAGTTGGAGCCGAACCACAGTAGGGGTCAGAGTTCACTCACACATGCCGAGAGTGGCGACCCCGCCGTGGCCCTGGCCAGCTGTCACCACGACTTGCCACACTCCTGGCATCTGGAAGCCACACATTTATGCAAATGAACAGCAATTAGTTTGTGCCCGCTCATTTGCCCTAATGGGTTCCCCAGACATGACCAGAGATCACGGAGGAGAGAGAGCCAATGTGTTTTAACAGGGGGAAGGTAAAATAGCATGAATACTGATCCAGCACCTAACGCACTGCTCCAGTCAAAGCTCTGCAGGATATGAAGCATTCCAAGAGGAGTCAATTTTCTCCTTTGGCAAGCTTGTTAGTGACAGCACACAGGCCGCGCCCCTGGAATCATTAGGGGAGCTCACCACACCGACGCTACAGCCGAACAAATGGTCCCTCAGAAGAGACAGGTAAGGCAGCCCCCCTTCCTTATGCTTTGGGGGGAGACAGGGATGACTAGCTCCTGCAGCTGATTAAGCCACTAGGGGCATCCGAGTCCCCGGCGCCATGACGACAACTCAAAAGCTCACCTTAATTGAGAGCATCAGCACCAGGAGGACCAGGATCATCTTAGCTTGGCTGAAGGCCCACCTTAACTTACTGAAGCGCAAAATGGGGGGAAAACAACCCGAGATCAGCTTCTGAGTGGGACCATCCGGTTTCACAATGAAGATGACAGTGACACATTTGGTGGAGCAACACCTTGGTCCCCCGATCTCCGGACAGATGGCATGTGCCAGTTAGAGTGCGCCCCTCAGCCGCCTGCACCCGCCCCGGCAGGGAGGGGCTTGCTGCTACTAGACGATCTGCCCGGCGTCGACTACCCCTCCGTCCGCCATCAAAATTATATGAGCAATATGCTCTGCGTCAGCGGGCACTCGGGAGAATATGCCATTATGGCCTATTTGGATCATGCACTGTTCCAATCCAGTAGAACAGAGTGTCTGAAGAGCAGAGTAAGATATGGGTAATAACCTTGAATAACACCGCTTCAAGCCGGCCGCCGTTGTATAAGCAACGGCAACAAGTACCTTTTGTACGAACAAAACTGTGAGCTGATAATAGTAATTCAAAAGTCGCATATGCATTCATTACTAATGTGAAAATTGGCAATGTGACGCCGTGCAATTTTCTGTGCTTTCAAGAGCATCGCACTTTAAGCAAGTAATTACCCAGGCAGGCGGCATCATGAAGATTGCTGTTTGTTTGTTTGGTAAGAGCACATCCAGGCGGAATGCAAATGGATTTGGAGTACGTCCTTCCTGCTCATTACCCCCTGCCTGTGAAATTCACTTTTCCTCAACACGCCACGGCCGCCACCGCTGCTGCTGCAGGGCTGTTTGAAGAAAGGCCGGCGGTTTCAGGCACAAAGAGACGCACAAAGTCGATCCGCTCGACAAGACAAATAACTGCTGGCCTCTCTCGCTGCTCCAGGCTGTAGCATCGTGTGGATGACAAAGGCACAGTGATACCGCCAGAGAAATGCTGGTCACGCTTTAGAATACAGCCCGCAACTTACAGGGCAATTACACTGGGTAACACAATCTGAACTTACAGGGTGAGTACAGGGTAAGAACATCTGCATTTATGGAATAAGGGGGTAACAAAGGGGGTCTTATAAATATAGAATATATAAAGAACTTATACCATACCTATTTTTGTAACTCCCAGGCACCTATTCTGTTATTATACTGTAGTTATTTTTGTAACTACCGGGTACCTATTCTGTTGTTACAGGGTACATATGACCTCTTCAATTTAAGAGAACTTACTGTAGTTATTCCCTAACTATTGGGTACCTATTATACAGGGTAACTACAGGGGCTGTATTCTAAAGCAATGGCAATTCCCTCCTAGTTACATGTAATTACAGGGTAACTACAGTGGCGCGGGCTGTATTCTATTGTGTTAGCCTGGCTTACCCTGTAAGTTGCGGGCTGTATTGTAAAGCGTTACCGAAATGTAAAAACCGGTATACATCCTTCAGATATGTACTAGAGACAGCCAATTATACAAGAAGCACTTTTTACAGCCCTCTCTCAACCCACCTTTGCTTAGCAGTCTGGAATTTATGCAAAACAATTATTAATGACTCAGACCTTTGATTCATCTTAGGTGTTATACAACAAGCGGCAGCATGTCAATTTCCCAGTTTAGACTGGCAGAATATACTTAACTTAACTTAACATGATGCTAGAAGTAAAAGATTAACAACTAATCTTCCGCTGGCAATATTTGCATAATTTTACACATGGCGTAACAGAATGAAAGAAGAACACTTTATCGCTGTCGAGCTTTGGGGAAAACAAGCGAGAGAGGACTCTGCAAACAAGGATAATGAGAAATAAGGCTGCATGCTCAGGTAAATACAAGACATCATTACTCAATAACTCTTCACGCCATAAAAGGGGCATTATCGCCAATTTAAATGATGGAACCGCCCAGATGTTCGGATAAGAGCTGCTAATTGAGTTGAGACGGGAAAAGTTGCGTGTCCTCATCAAATATGCAAACGCAATGAAAAAATTATTGAAGTTCACACTAAACGGTTGGGTCTCCATTGTTGCGGTGTTTTCGCCCCCCTTGCAAAGCATGGTCTAAGCAGAGCGGCCTGCCAGGAAATACAGCTGTGTAAACAGATAAGGGAGAGATAGGAAGAAATGATTGGACTACCGTGTCCTATGACTCACACACTCTGCCCCTGGGTCCTCCAATTGAGCGGTTTAATGGTGCGTTAACATTGAATATAAATGAAGTGAAAAAACCTTCATCGTTTGATGACTATGTAAATGTGCTTTTCATCTCCCAGTTTGATGTCGTAGAGTGTCATGTCGTCCACAAATAGAATGACTTTTAAGTTCCAAAGTGTTTCATAACTTGATTAAATATTTGTAAACCTGAGTATACGCACACAGTAGGCCAGTGATACTCAACTGGCGGCCCGCGGGCCACATGCGGCCCGCGGGCTGTGTGGCCCGCGATGGAATTGCAAAAAAAAACAGTTACAGTGCACCTGAACGCAACATGCAAGATACCCGCTGAATATTAGTGGGCAAATGTTCATGTCATTCTGGTCAATACTCCACTTCTGTTATAGCATTTCAGTCTGGAATATGGAATATCGTTCAATAATCTATGATTTAGCTGCTAAATTGTCAAATACCGCCGTCTGCTTGCTACCCAGGCACATATGTATGTACTAACTGTACCTAACTAACTATCCGGTGTGCACAACATTGTCAGACTAAACTCTGGCTGACACCCCAAAAACCTACAATCCGCTACAGAAAAATGTATATTGTTTGTTTATTAACTGGCCCCTGGCCTTCTATCATTTCACGAAAGTGGCCCCCGGGCAAAGCAAGTTGAGTATCCCTGCAGTAGGCTATTCAAAATAGGCTAACTGCTGTGAGACATGATGATACATGATCTTGGTGCCACTAACACTGTTGAACACTGGGGGGGTCGTGTTGTTAAATGTACACTTTAGCCAAGCACTGTCAAAAGCACTGTGTAAATAAACTTGACTTGACCTTCGTGGTTAAATAAAAGTATCGCGTTATAGCTGAAGGGAATTACCTGAGCTTATTCAAAACGACAAGCCATTTGAAATGAGCCAACACAGGCAAAGAGCAGGACAACAGAGATAAGCAAAGATTGGGCAGACAATAATAGAGCCTCTTCTCTGCCTCCAGCCACTCGGCTCTGCCATGTGGCTGTGGACCGCAAACAGAAAGACATGGCTTTGGGCAACATGTTGGGCAATATATACACGGGCAACGTATACCAGCAATGGGAAATGAAGAGAGGAAAGGAAAACAAATTGACTCTAGTTTATCTAGGAAAAAAGAAAGTGTGTTAGTTACTGTATGACCAACCAGTGTGGGGGACTCGCATCAGCCTCTCTAAGGCCATGTTCAGACTGCAGGCAAATCCGATTTGTTGCTAAAGTCATTATCTTGATTGGTTTCCCAAATCTGATTTGGGAGAGTGTCCGCACTGCCACCAATCTGATTTGGGCAAGTGTTCAAGTCGGATCTGTGTGTCCAGACACAACCGGCCTCTGCATGGGTTGCTATGGTAACGACATAGGCGTCGGTATACTAACTAGCTGCTGAATGTGTTTTCCAAGGCAGAAGCACGAGAAATGACCATCATCTCTCGCCATCCAAACAATCACAATCGCATTTTAAACTACCTCCATATGTGGTTTGGGACAAGTGACACAAATCAGATTTGGTGCTGTTCAGACTCATAAAACCAATCTGGATAGAATCATTATAGGTCATTTAAAGTTCACAAATCGGATTTGGCCTGCCAGTGCCAGTCTGAACGGGGCCTTAAGACTAAGTCCCAATCTTGAGTCCTAGAGACAATATATTGTAGCACTAAAAGTGGTTGATTGGGACATAAGCACAGACAAAGAAGTTGTATCAGGGATATTGATGTAAAAATGACAATGTTGCATAATTACCTCTTGTGCCGAACTTATCGGAAAAGAAAGGACAACAATAAAATACACATTCTAAATTTCATGCTTTCAAGATGCAGGGAACATCACTACAAAAATATTAAAATTTGAGCCCCTTCCATGCTAGACCCCCTCCGCCTCACAACTTCACCGCGTGAGTGATGAATAATGATTGCAATTTGATGCAACTAAAGTTGTAATCCAGCGGTGCTCCGGCTAACGGCAAGCTGTTCACTGCTTTTTCCTCTCAAATCTGTTTGCTTAACGCGCCCAGTCTCCAGCGCAACAAGGACACCACAGCTCTAATCAGCCTGGAAAGCGCCTGCCATGCCTCTTCTACCTCCACCACACACAAAGAGAGGCTGTGTAGCCGCTGTGGGTGGCCATTACTCCCAGCATGGCAGGTGTAATCAAGCCAAGCCTTTCCCAGCATCCTCTCTGTTTGCCCAGAGAGGTCCTCCTGCCATGGAGAGTAGGGGCTTGAATCCTAAAACACGCGCAACTTTGTCACAAAGGGTTTGAGAGTGAGCATTTACTTTAGACTTTTTTTAATGAGCTAATTCACTTTTGATTACCTATTAGGGGAGAATGAGCAGCAGAAGATTGAGGCTCTTTAAATTACCTCGCTGTTGTTTGCTTTGGTACGTGTGTGTGTGTGCGTGTGTGTGTGTGCGACGTGCGTGTGTGTTTGTGGACATGTTGCTCAGTCCTGTGGCTTGAAAATAATTTGTCTTTCCAGATGCTACAGGCATTCAACACATTGAATTCTCTATTGTCTCATTATTTTTTAGAGCCAGTCTGGCCATATATTGGGCAGTATTAATTTAGGGTTATGACAATATACCAGATTCACTTTGCCATGGTAAGAAAAAAAAGATCAATAAATAAAAATAAATAAACAATCAAAATAAATGAAGTTATTTTACTATGCTTTGGCACTAATACTGTAGCATATGTTCCCCAATCATTAAGAGATATAAATTAATTAATTCGCTATACAATTTATATTAATTTTATGCCAGAGATGGCCATTTTCCATGTACAAACAAAAGAAAATTGCCATTTGGAAATGTTCCTCTTGCAGAACGCAAAGTGCAGGAGTGATTTAAAGAGAGAGTGGCACCAACTGAAGTCCAAAATGCTTGATCGTCACGTGACTCGTGTAGCTGCCTATAGTGTGTGCGGGGGAAATAGTTCCAGGAAGTACGTTTGAATGCAGAAAATAAAGCTGATAATACACTTACAAATTGATTCTTTAAACGTCTGGCCCTTTCAAAGTGCACCACAAATAGCCTGTTCTGCTGCAACTCAACAGCGCTGCTCAATAGAAGGTTTGCCTTTCAAATGACCTGTTGTCAGCTGTATTTCCACCTCAACTACAAGTCAAGGTTTCTCCTCAGCCTGAACTCTGTGTGTTTGCACTTGGGTCCTCCTCCTCTGCCCAGACAGGTTTGCTCCAATGTTGAACATAACATACACAGAAAACACCCTTGGGTTAAAAATAGACCTAAGATTTAGCTGTTTCTTAGTCCTTGTGTTGAGAGCTTTGTTGAATGGGTGGGGGGGATACAAAATAAAATCAATCAATCAATCAATCAATCAATCAATCAATCAATCAATCAATTAATCTTATAGCATTTTTTGTCTCTGATGGAGTGCCAGTCTGTTAGTACTAGGGATGGGCATCGAAGTTCGAATTTTCGAATAATCGTTGTTATTATCAAGGTCGACTTTTATTATTGAAATTCGAAATTCGAAATTCGATTTTTTTTTTTTTTTTTTTTTTTTTTTTTGAGTGAAATGTTGCATTGTCTCCCCTGATTCTAAGTATAGTCAAATCGCTTGGTTTGAGCAAGTAAAACAATTTTTATAAGCATTTTAAGCAAGGTTTATGGAAAAATGAATGGCGGATGAAATCCCATGAAGAGGGAGAGGGGGTGACTTTGGCACCCCTTTGGCACTCAGACCTGAGCCTACTAAATATTTAATGAACCACTCATGATTGTCAAAACTGTTTTTTATTTTCGAAAATGTCAATGTAAAAAAAAAAAAATGTAAAAAAAAAAAAAAAAAAAAAAAAAAAACATTTTTAATTTTTTTTACATTTTTATTTTTATTTTCGAAATTCGAATTCGAATTCGAATTTGGCCAGCGAATATTCGAATAGTGTTTTTGCTAGAAATGCCCATCCCTAGTTAGTACTAGTTTGCATTACAGATTGGAAAATTAAGCATTTCCCTTTTCAGAAGCTAAAATTACAATCATCTGGTCGGAGTGAGAGGAAGACAAGATCACCTCAAGTTCCCCAATCAGGCTCTTAACTTTTGCTTTTTTGCTGCATGTGCTAACATCTGCTTATCTGCATTTACAGTACGCTGTGTGAAGACAGGATATAGGACGTTACTGTAGGCCCACAGAATGGTGTCTTATATTCCTCATCGACTACAGTATGTACCACTGATATGTAAGCAAACCCTACACTTTGATCCGTTTGATATCGTTCCATTGAGTCACAGTGGGACTGTATGCACTGTGAATTCTAATTTATCGCAGCTAATCTCATCAATTCACTCACATCCTATGGAGAGAAAAAAAACGCATGCAGCAGGCCAGATACCTGTAGGCAAGCGCTGACAGTTGATTATAATTGGGTTGGGTCTAGTATGCTCCATGCTTTCAAATCACATCAAGAGGAGTGGCCTGAGAGATAATGCTGCATCCCTACTCTCCATTAACTCTACAAGTGAGCTGCTGTGTATAAAAACATATAATATGCTTAAAAAAATACAATACGATTCTGAGGGTCTGAACATCATGTTCAAGCCTTTCTAAAGTGCCATAATGCTGCCCACAGATACATGTGAGAGGTGAGCAGGGGAGGGAGGGAGGGAGGGGAGTCTATCTCAGCATACATTGGGCAGAAGGCATGCAGGGAGGCAGGTCACCGGTCCATCACAGGGCGAACACACACAGACAATCACTCGCACTGCAATTCATTTAAAGAGTCTCCGATCCGAAAGTGGGAGGAAAACCACGCAGAAAGAGTCAGGAACCGACCCGGGGCTCCTCCTCTCTCTCTGTGAGGCCACAGTGCTGCTGGCCACTGAGCCAGCCAGCGGGCTGCCCTATACATGCATTACACCCACACCAAGTCAATCCTTTATCCATCCTTAAAGTTCAGATTCTGACAAACTCCTAGAGAAGCAGTTGTAACTTAGTATATGCACAATTAGCTCCTAGTTCAATACACAAATTGTCAAATACAATCACATATGGTTGACTGAGCTTGCCAAGACCCTATGGAAGTTTTCCAATGTCCTAATTTGATTACATTACCTATAAGCAAGTGCAAGGAATATGAAAGCGATCCAGCAGTCTGTTAGGCTATTTATGAGATAATAAGCAATGTGGCGATATCAACACATAAACAAATCAATGTGTGCAAAACAAATCTAATGTAGTATAGGTGGAGTGCAGGCATCATTTACACTCTTGTAAATGAGAGTCTAAGCCAATGAATGCTACATGTAGCTACATTTGTGCCAATATTATACCTGCATTAAAAGTGTTCAAAGTGAACGACTGGGTCTCCATTGTAAATCTATCTAATTTATTTTCATAATCTTAGAAGTTTGGTCAGATGTTACATGTGTTGGGCTCTGATGCTAGGTAGGCATGGCAGAAATGTATCTTTGTACCCATGGCATTGTCCACACTCTCTTACAACATACAATGCCGCAAAATAAGCTTGTAAATGAGACTTCTGATGGGATGAAAAATGTACAAAAAGCACATTTTCTACCCCTCGTTTTAAGCAATCAAAAATCCAGATTGGCTTTGAGTACTAGACCAATAATTACTCCTTGTCAACAGGGAAATGGAGAACTAATGTAATGCATAAATGTTGCCTGTCTTGAAAGCAATTAGAGCATTTCACATAGCAAAAGCAAGCAAGCAAGAAAAACAACATTCAGGATGGCAGGTACTCAGCCTGAGAGCATCTCAAAACTAGATTGTAAAGCTGATTTGTTTCTTTGTATGACTTTCAATCAATTAATACAGTCATTTGACATTTCAGATGATCCTAATTTGTATTGAAATAGATATAAAGTGATTTGTCCAATAACTATGAAATATGTCAGTTGTTACCCTGTATTACGGTAGCTGTGGCTATTTGAGGAACATACCATACATAGTTTCTGTAAATGTGTCTGCCGGTATACACAACAAAAACAGATTGGGAATTCTTTCTGGCATCTGCTTAAAGAGAAAAAAAATAAAAAATAAAAATCCCCTGCATGAATCCAGCAGCAAACTAAGAACATGAAAATAACAGGACTAGCCTAAATCTGAGGATGAATCTTATATGTGAATAATGCAACACTATTCATACAGAATGGGACACACAACAAGACTCCAAATGTGACAGGCAGTCATGGTTTACTTGACATGAACTTTTGGTACAATAAATACCCATTTTGATCAACTTAATGCACACAAAACGTTTTTCAAAGATGCTGGTGTAGAATTAGCCTTCAAGGCAGAATCCTTCTTGTATTCAGCTCTGACACTTTGCTGTCCTGGTAAACTGACGGATGAAGTGTTGGAACCACACATGGATCAAGTAACAGGACATAACATGACATGTTATGAATACACAGCCAACATGTACTCATGGGTGTATAACAGTTTAAGACAGTGGTACAAACTTGTAAGGCAATTATAAACATTCTCTTGGGGAGGGGAGGGGCTGATGTGGGCGTATCATTTAATTGAATCAATTCAATTCATTTTAGGTGATTGAATTCATAATTGCTATAAGGCCATTATGCACCAGGGAATATTGAGGATTGTGGCTTTAAGGCATTCATGTAGGCTAGACCTGTTTTAAAAACATGTGGACCTAAAGGCATAATTAATGTCCATGGTGTAAATTAGAACACATGTGCTCCAATTAAATATTTAAACAAAAGGGAGCAAGTAAAGTTTGCTATAGATCAAAGCAGGATATAAAATGTAGCTATGTTTGGTAACAGCTACTCTACTTGCAAAGCAATGGCGAAGTGATTGTGAAGGGAACGAGTCACACCAGACGGCACATCACTCAGCGCCCGGGTCACATTGAATCTCCTCCTGCACACTGTTGTTGAAATGATTGGCTAGCTCCCGCAGCACGGCTGTCCTGCCCAGATGGTCGTTCCTCCTCCTCTCCATGATCATGTCCTCCAGACTCTGAAACTCCAGCACATGGGACTGTTTCTCGGACAAGAATATTTTCAGCCTGTAGGGCTGTTTGCCTATCCGTATCTCTCCGCCCATTTTGAACTCTCGCTTGCCGAACCGGCACCAGGCGGCGAAGCACTCCGAGTTCCTCCAGCTCAGCCCACGGTCCTTCAGGCCGACCTGCTCCATTGCGTTCTGCACGGTCACGCCCGGTGCCAGAGGCTTGTACCGGTACAGCTCGTTCACAATCCGACACCTCCTGCCCTGACTGGCGTCTGTCAGGAAGCTGTTCTTCACCTCGGCCCGGTGCAGGTGCACCACCTGGAAGTCCCCCACGTACACGGCCCAGTGCGGGTACTGGCCGGTGGCCACGAACTCCACCAAGTCGCCCGCTTTGCATTTGTTCAGCAGGTTCTCCGGGGAGTACACCTCCAGCTCGGCGCACTTGGCGCTCTTCTCGTAAATGCACTCGTCTCTGTTGTAGACGGCGCACTGCACCTCGTCGCCCGTGTCGTACTGTTTCTCTTCCTGGCCCAGGTCCTTGGCGCTGCCGCCGGCGGCGCTGCCATCCTCCTGCTCGTCGTCGTCGTTGGAGAAGATGTAGGAGACGCCGATCCGCGGGCCTTCCTCGGTGTCCACGCCGTTCGGGTCCACCGTTGGAACTTCTGCATAACTTAAATGAGTCAACTTGTCCACCTGGTTTCCCATGCCGTCCGCCGCCGCTCCCCGGTAGCAGTCCGCCGCCTGTCGCGATCTGATGCTGAGCTGTTACCAGTCGCCAAACATCACCAGCGGCGCACAAACCTACATAACAAGAGAGGTCAAAACTTCCTGCGCCCGGCGGAGCGGAAAGGGGGTTTATGTTTATCCAAATTACGCATAGGGATATCTCCAAGCTGTGCGCGCGAAGGCAGGCGGTTGGTGATCTATCAACAAGTGCTCCCAGCGACTCACCTGCCGCTTCCCTCCCTGCGTAAAGTTCCACCCGCGGGCTGTCTGTCACACAAACAGAGAATTACAATCCAAATCCTCGTCGCACAGGAGCCACGATAGATAACGCAGTCCCGTAGATAGCTTCCGCACTGCACACATGATCCGAGCTGAGTGCGTGTGTGTGTTTGGTTTGGAGACTTGGCATTGCCACGGCGACAGTACGATCTGCTTTTAAAGCGGAAGTGCGCGCTATTTTCACGACCGCCCCTAATACCTGCATGCTCCACAGTCTCACACACACGCTGCCGAATATGTATGTCCCTGAAATAAATGTTCTGCTATTTATCAGCAATTATAGCAAGCATTTATTGCCAATTTTAGATAGTTTCTTCATTTGAGGCACCTTGGCTTTTCACTGTGGAAGCTAAGAATATAGGCTATTAGGTATACATATCTATATAGGATAAGGGAGCATGTGGGCAATGTTTCTCTGTTTCAATTTTTGTCCCACTACACACACACACACACACACACACACACACACACACACACACACACACACAAAAACAAGGAGGCATCATGATATCACTGATGATAAAGTCCCACTGATGATGTCATCAGTGATGTGATAAATCACTGATGATGTCATAAGATGCAAAGTTGTGACATCATCAATGATGTCATAAGAGCAATTGTGATGTCATCAGTGATGCAAAGTTGTGACATCATCAGTGATCATCAGTGATGTCATAAGAGCACTTGAGCCCGCACAGCGGTCAAGCTGCGTATGCGAGCTGCAGGGCCAGCTCGACGGTGTAGCGGCAGAGCTAGTGAGCCCAGCGGGCGAGCCTAGGAATCTGGTGCGCGTAGTATGCGAGACAGTGGCGCCGGAACGAGCTTGCAATAAGGGGGACACCATTTTTTTTTTTTTTTTTTTTTTTGACGGCCCATTAGGGCGCCGACAGAAAAAAATTACGTTTTTATGGACGTTTGGATGATTTTTAGCCATATTTAGATGAATATCTCATTTTAAATTAACATTAGGATTATACTGTAGTAATGTAATTATTCAGTGTTTTTCCTTTTCTCACTCACTTGGTGACCTGCTTTCCCTTTAGGTCATTTTATAATTACACTACAACAGACAGCAACACAGGCAGAAACACTGAACTTATTATTATTATTATTATTATTATTATCACTTTGAAACACAGTGCAAAACTTGTCATCTCAACACAAAAATAAAATAACAATAACCGTATATGATTATAGCAGCAGCCAATGACAGTGAGTGCAGTACAGAGTCCAGGTCTGTCTGTCTCTCAGGTGTAATAATCCCACAATGATCACGGCTTTAACAAGTGTCACAGGCTGTGTAAACAGTGTAAAGTGGGCTCTCTGTAACTTGATCCCTGGGTCTGTCTGTCTCAGGTGGAATAATCCCACAACGATCAGGGCTTTAACAAGCATCACAGGCTTTGTAAACAGTGTAAAGTGGGCTCTAAGCATCGGGGGCAGTTGCCCCCTCAGATTAAAAAAAAAAAAAAAAAAAATTTTTAGGGGGACCAAATTTTAAGGGGGACAAAATGTCCCCATGTCCCCCTTGTTCCGGCGCCAGTGATGCGAGATGCCTAGTAAATATATAATTACCATCACGAAAAAAGCCTGCAATATTCCAAACAATATTTCTATTGCTCTAGTAGTCAATAGCAAGTTTATAGCGACCATATATTATTTTACAATGTTATATCCTAATATGGTATTACTATAATATTCCTATAATATTCAAGGGACTTGTCGTTTTTATGTAATCTTTCTAGTACCCTTCTCAAACCTTGTAGGATTAGGAATAATTTCGAATAGTTCTTTTTTGTAAGGGAAATTACTTTGTGTGGCCACAAAATCTCTCAATTTCTTAAAAACTGATATTAAGTAGAGGATAATTGATGACAGTTTCTTTCTTTGATGCACCGTGGATTTTCACTTTGCAAGCAGAAAGCATAAAAAACGAGTGGAGAGGGGGGTTCCATCCAGGGGCTATTGTAAGTTGTTGATTGGAGACAATTCTACTGGATGACAGTAGATAACATCTGCATGAATATTTTTACTGTTTTGACCACCTGTCTATCTTTTAGGTGAACGGCAGCACCACCCGCACAGTCGTTTGCTCGCTCTCTGGATGTCTCCATTACTTTTGTAGTTGCTTCTGGCCTGCCTAGACTCGCTCTGAGTCATGGGCTATTTCCTCACAGTTAACGAGAACGAGAATGTGCACAATATGCCCCAAAGATGGCACACTGCAGCATGCAGCGCCTCTCCGTGAAAACACCTGTCCTGAAAGTGTGTGGCTGTGAGTGAGGGACTGGACAGAGAGAGAGAGAGAGAGACACCTGTCCTGAAAGTCTGTGGCTGTGAGTGAGAGACTGGACAGAGAGAGAGAGACACCTGTCCTGAAAGTGTGTGGCTGTGAGTGAGAGACTGGACAGAGAGAGAGAGCAGTGTGATGAGGGGAGATGAGAATATAGCTATGGGGTGGTGACATTTGACAGGCTGCAGAAAACATGACTGTGTGAATAAGACAGGTGTACTTTGTTAACATGGAGCAGCTTGACCCTGACCTCCATTTTGGGCCTGGCACCCACACAGTGATACTCAACCCGTGGCTCCTTTTAGGGCAGTTGTGTCTCTTTTAAGTCCTACTTACAAAAAGAAATGTCAGCCGAATTCATCAACATTTCATTCTCATGTCCGATCACTCTGTTATGCCCCAACCCCTCAATCGTCTGAACAACCAATCCCAATTTATCTCAGGTCACGCGCTTTAAGACAAGTGCAAACTCCGTCACACTGGGAACACTAGCTTAGCACGAACCTAAAATGGCTCAAGAACATAAGAAACTCAAATATGAACATTTAAAGAGGGTTCAAGTTTTTCTTTGTGTCCAGTTTGGGAAAATGCATCTGCTTTGTGTTAACGTCATTTCACAATTCAAAAGGTCCCATATGCAGTGCCTTCACGAGACAAAACACCCAAGTCAGAGCAGCGCTGAAGAGCTGGCGAGACTCGTGAGACTTGTGGCTGTTGCAAAAGTCTGTTTTTGTCAATGTGGCTCCTGAGTCGGGCAAGGTTGAGTACCACTGTGAGAGACGGTTACAACCATAGACTGTATAAATAGGTTACAAACCAACTGCAAAGTCTCCCTCCAGAAGTCATAGATGCATTAGATATGACTGAGGATGTGTCTCAATAGAAACTCTCCTTCTTACCGCTCCTTCTGTATAGTCTGGTTTCAACAGACAGCTTCAGGTGCCACAGTGGAAAGAGAGAGACACATTAGGAAGGAGTCCACTTTCGATTTTGGCAAAGCTCCCTAAGACGATGAAGTGAATAAAGAGACCGGCTTGGTTAGAGCTACAGGATCAGAAAATGTGATGTTTAGGGCGTCCGTGTAGCGTAGCGGTAGATTCTCTGCCTACCAATATGACGGTCGCAGGTGGGAAGCCACCTGTTTACAGTAGTCTCGAATGGAAAGATTCAATCTGGGTCACAGGGTTCAAATCTGTTATTTTTCTGCGGCTCCAACTGTACCAGTCAAGATGGCTTCTGAAACAGAGTTGAATTTCTGTTTAGAATTAGAAATTATTGGGTTCAGTTTGGCATTACTGAGAGTCCCCGTAACAGAAGTTTCCTTCGGAGGAAGTCTGATTCAAAAAGTGTACAGCTATAACGGATGACACCAGGAGGGAGATAAACTACAAGCCATCATGTACTGACCAGATAACAAGACGCAGTGTGATTCATTTCGCACCTGGAACTACTCATAACTTCCACAGTTTGCAGACTTTAAATGAGGTAAAGATGGCAAACGCAGATATCTAAGCGGCAGCAATATGGCGGCGCGGTGTCGTGCGTAAGAGAAGGCACTATCCTTCCCCAGTCACCTTCAACTGACGTTTCATCACCATTGGCTCAGGCTGTACAGTACAGCCACAACCTAAAGCTTTCTTTCATCCCATTCCAACCTCAGGTCATGTAGCCACAGGGGTGTAGCACAACATCCTGGGCCCTATACACCTTATGTTCCAACACAGGGGTCAGCCAGTTACTTCCTATTGTGTTCACACACTTCCTGTGACAGTACAGTACTAGTGAGCAGGTAAAACAGACGGTGTTTTGAACAGGAAGTCATAACACAACTGGGTCAAGTGGGCGGGGCTACATAAGGTGACTAGAGTCTCCATGGGCCCCCTTCCTCTCTTGATCCATGTGTCTCATGCATGGGACACATGCATGAGACATGACACCCCTCCCCCCCACTACAACGCCCATGCTTGCAGTATTAGCTAGTGGCAACAATGCATGTGGTGAAGTCAAACATAATACAGTGGAGGATAAGGAGGACATAAGACAAACTATTAGGGGCCCATTTGACTTATTGGAGCTTGTTACTGTATCCTCCGGTGGTGTGACCCAGTTTACGCCCCTGGTGCCCCCTGGTGACCGACTGTAATTTGTGGTGCTGGGAAATTACTGGAGCAAGGAGACCTGGGAGACGTAGTCAATTAGGCAGGGCTGCCAGCACCAGCCTGGTGGGGGCACAGCCTGGGGAGAGCACAGTCACAGGCCACCACCTTAATCTTCACCCAGGATATATCTGAGTTGTTCATCGATTTCAAAAGCTTCAGATCGGTGTGTGTGTGTGTGTGTGTGTGCATCAGAGATGGTGCTTGTTGTGTCTTTATTTTTGAAAGCGCTCGTCTAAATCTATGAGGCGAAGTGAACGGGTGTATACTTGAGGCAGATGGACAGAGCATCCGGCGCGCCGCGTCTTGCACGCCATCTGTTCCACCTGGCTTGGAAAACATCAACAGAGTACAGCCTAATATCATGTAATGTGATTGGCTACGGTTCAAAGCCGATGGGGGGTTGGAATCAGTCTCATCAGTCTCTGTGACACGGTGGTGGTCAAGTCCAAGTGTTGCAAAACCTGCAACTCATTGATACAGACACTAAGAGGAAAAGTTTTGATGAATTTCTCATGATTTTAAAGTCATTTTTATCTAAAGGCTTACGCCTAAATGGTTGAAGTTTGCTTTTAGACAAATATAAATAGTAGACACCTATGTATGGATTTCTTTGTAAAGTCTTTGCATTTCCATCAGCAGAAAGAGTGGCTAGTTTTGATTTGTTAAAAACTGCTCTGGTCACTGCACAATTCCATTTGTGTCATTTCATAGTTGTAATGTCTTTTCTATTAGCGTATTCTAAAATGTGGAAAAAATAAAGAAAAATGTGCTGTGTCCAGACTGCTAATGTTTAACGAAAGACGACACTGCAGATAATTTAAAGGAGGAAAAAGATGTTATTTTCTTATTCCATTATTTATTTATATTTTCATATACTTTTTACATATTAATTTGCAATAATAACACATATCTCTGGAGCAAGGGGAGATAGGTGGGGATGGGGGAAGGGCATGATGTTGGGGAGGAATGTCACTTTTTCTTTTTTGTTAACCCAGTTAATTACAAGAGCATCATATCATTATTATTATTCGGTCAATAATATTCACAGTCCCAATAAACAAGCTACAACAAAGATTTCCTAAAATGTAGGCTGACATATAAAACTAGCATTTTTTATTTTATTTTATTTTAAACACTGGTGGATGGAAGGGGAGGGACTCTGGGATGACCGAGTACTGCAGTGGGACCGACTAGATAAGCTTCTGGAAGATCGTGGTGGGGGCTCTTATTGTGAAAGGTAGGTGTGCACGAAAACACACGGTGGGACTGAGTGAGGTGTACAAGTGAGGTGTACAATACACACGCACACACAACATACACACAATGGTCTCTACACAGTCATCATGCTTCAACGGGACCTCATGTTAAGTCTCTTCTTTTTTTTTTCTCTAGATCACCATCATCCTATAATAAGAATGTTATTAGAAACAACAACTACAAGTCGGTCAAAAAACTGCAGAAGGCAAATCCCTTCAACATTAAAGAAAGAACGAAAACTCAACGAAATGAGTTACCACTCTAAATGCGATAAAAAGTACTCGGAGCCACACTGAAAATTCATGACAGACATCAGACACTTTTTTTTGGGGGCCATCACATCTGACGCGGGGGCGAAACATTAGCATAATCTATCCCATGGGTCCGTGGTAGTGGATTTAAACAAAAGGTGCCTACTACCCTATTTTTTAAAACACGGTTGTAAACAGAATCCCATGGAGAGTGCGATGCACTGGCCAAGAGTGCACTGCACACTAGCTGGAGTGGAGCCAGGGATGGATCTTGGCAGGCAGCAGTGGCAACGGGCCTGGGTCAAACACACAGACTCCACTGTTCTGTGGGATCACATTAGGTGCACTTGGTTAATCTTGTCAGATATTTTTGGAAAGGGGTGAGGGTTAACCGCTTGTGAACCAATCTTGTTGATTTCATTGATTAGATATACTCAAAATACCTCTAAATCGTGTCAAAGAATATTAGGGAAAAAGTGTGTGTGTGTGTGTGTGTGTGTTATTAAGGCAGCAAAATAAAAAATAAAGTACAGTAAAACAGAAGTTTCTGGAGACAAATCACAATACCGGTAAAAGAAAAAACCAAAACAAGAAAATTTGGTCTTTGGTGTTCTCTCATAGTGAGAGAGAAATGTTTTGCAAAAAACACAAGGATAAATAACAGCAGGTTCCTCTGACATCCAGTCAAATTCTGATTCAAACCTATTTGAGTTCCAAGATGAAACACTGCCTAGTGGCAAACAGTGTGAACTACAGCTCTGAAATCATGCGAGCAATACTAGTAGGGATCCAACCGATCCAATGTAAAAACAAAACAAAACATTTCACATGATATCTACAGGTTTGGAGGAATCCCACACAGTGCAAATTATAATGCCTCCAATATCAAGAACAAATCATGAGGAAGGTAATTTTATGACATAACTTGTGCAACAGTATCATGCATCGGATCGGACTAATTGGCCAGATGTGGCCAGGTGAATCCAAAGACTTGGTCCTAAAATGCATAATGTCACATGATTCCTGATGATGTCCATTCAAAACTTAGGTCATTTATTCTGTGAATAATTTTTATAACATCTATAATATTAACCATGTTTCTCTCTCCTCTCAAGGATAACACCGCCACCCGTTGACTGAAGGGCACAGGACTTTCGCCTGTCAGTGGTAAACTGTGTTTTTTGTTTCCAGTGTCCCATTATAGGGTCTTCTTAATGTATGCTGCACCTGCATCACGGTTATATACTGTGATGTCAGCACCACTCCAACAGATAACACAGCCTTGTTACAAACACGAGCAATCACATGGGGGAATAGCTTGGGGGTCGGTACTGTACTAGTGTTGACTAGTCTCTCAGAAGGGCGATGCCTCATAGGCGGGGCTTAGTTTCCCACGACGAGATATGGATGGAAGAGGGCGGGGCTTGTGAAGGTTGGCGTTTCCTTGTGACCAGACATGGAGAGGCGGGGTTGGAGCGTGTGTGAGAATCTGCTCCCTCGCTGGGAGGTGGTCCTTTTTCAATGGCATGGCGGCGTTTCATCGCAGCCAAATGTGGAGGGTTTTGGGGCGCACGTGGCCTATGTGGGCTGGTCCTTCTGCAGCGCTGACAAGTCCAGAGAAGGAGGGGTCCGCCCACTCCACTCCTTCAGCTGGCCCTCCTTGAAGAGGAGGTTGAGAGCGGGCAGGGGCACGCCGGACTCGGCCGGCGGCTGGCTGAGAGGGCCCGACACGCCACTCTCCGGGTCAGCGGACAGGCCGCCGTCCTGCCAACACAGGGCAAAGGTCACCTTCAGAACACATGGTGCAACAGACGGCGGCACGTGGAACATGGATGACTTTCTCGGGGATGAAAAGTGTAGGCAAAGGCCTGGTCTAGCTAGAATGGTCTCATATCATAATATCATATAATGTAGGTAGAAGGCGAGCTGTTCAAAACTAAAAAGTTATTAATAGTTAGGCTAAAAAAAACAGGCCCTATGTTTACAAGCATGGTCAATTATGTTCTTGATTATTTTATTTCATTTTTATTTATTTATTTCGGATTTCCCCCCGTTTTCTCCCCAATTGTACTTGGCCAATTACCTGTTAGGGTGTCTTGGCCGTGGCTCCACCCCCAATCTGGGGAGAGTTGTAGACTAGCAAATGCTTCCTCCAATACATGTGCAGGCGCCAGCCACTTCTTTTCACCTGACAGCGAGGGGTTTCACCGGTAGGATGTAGCACGTGGGAGGATCACGCTATTCCCTCCAGTTCCCCTCCCCCCGCCGAACAGCTGCCCTGACCGACCAGAGGACGCAGCGGCACTAGTGCAGCGACCAGGACAAATACCCTTAATCCGGCCTCCCGACCACAGGCATGGCCAATTGTGCCTGTGTGGATGCCCAACCAAGCCGGAGGTACTGTAACATGGGGGCTCGAATCTGTGATCCTCATGTTGCTAGGCAGGGAATCTACTGTGGTACTACCCAGACGCCTGATAAATATGTTCTTAACCTGGTTTTGGGTCAACATTATAAATAATATAGATAGAATAACCATTAATTATTAAAATAAAATAAAAAAATTATTTATTGTTGCTTTAGTAAAATGTTGCCTGTTTCATAATGAAAACCCCCTCTCCTGAAAATGGTATGAGTACATTTCAAATATCAAATCATCAAAAGTACACCGGCCGGTGAGGGTCACAGAATCTGATAGGACCAAATACAGTCTAACACGGGCCTCATCACCACCAATGTACTGATCTAAACTACTACTGCTAACAGGGTTGGGGAGTAACAGAATACATGTATTTAAAATACAGTATTTAAAATACAAAATATGTAACTAACTGTATTTCATTAGAGCTACAGTTTAAATTGGTGGTACTCTATACACCTCCCAAATTATTAATTCTTCTTCCACGCAGGTCTTGAAGACGTCCTCATTCACCACAGAAACATCAAGATTTTCCAACAAGAAAAAAAAAATCCAACGCACTCTCCTCTTTCATTTCCTATTGAAGCCTTATTGGATTGACAGCACAAAGTGAGCTAACAACTGATTCCTGACAATTGGAAATGGCAGCATACCCTCACCCAGCAACCAATTATGAGCTGGGCCTGCAGGAAATAATCATACATCATTCTGAGATACCCATACATCATTTTGGCCATTTTCAGAGAGGTTTAAAAACATGGATAGTTCTAGAGCTCAGTTCTGATTTGATGAGTCATGTTCAAAGTTGTTGAAAAATACCTGATAAATACAAGTCTGTCACCATAAAACTATTATTTAAATATCGATCGCACTGTATTGCTTGGTGCAAGAATAATATTTAATCATTATAATTTAACTAATATTGATTCAGAATAAAAGATTTGCTGAGTATGTCTGTTCTTTTTTTTATTAATTATCAATTAGCAGTTTATCGAAGCCATAAGCCACTCGAGGGTGTACGCTGTGTTCCACATCATCACAGCCTCACTGTTTGACTGGAAATTTGAATGAGGTTCTGACATCACTGGAGAAGAGACTTTGCTGTTTCTTCAACCGTGACCAAACTGGTTTTCAACTAGCCTGCATACTAGAGCTAGTTGTATCTGAGCTACATTAGAACAACAGTGCTGTTAAAGTCAGATATAAATGATTAATGCTTATCTTGAACCTTGGTTAAAGCTGTACAATGATAACCTTTCTGATCTCTAACCCGTCATATTCTCACTGGACCTTGTTGCCTCTTTTCCTTGCTGCAAGTTGTCTGTGGAGTGGCAGAAGATGGTGAGAGCGCTCTTACCTGGAACGACTGAACGAAGCTCAGCACCTTCAGCGATAGCCTTCGGCTGGAGTGAAGTAGCTCTTGGAGGCTGAAACAAGCAAAAGTGAGGTCAAGCAGTGCTTCAACGCTCGTTTGAAACTATTGTGAATTCATATTCCTGGAGCGCTGAGTGCTGCTGCACCTCTCTTTGCTGCAGAGTTTGTGCGAGGCGATCTTTCGACACACTTTGCGGTTGAGCTCGGAGCTGAAGAGGGGCATGCCGAAGCACAGCTCCAACGGGACCCACTCCTCTTCAGATGACAGGGCTGGAGCACAGGGGTTGGAGGAAGGGGAAGGGAGGGGTGGGGGGATAAATGCAGCATTACATTGTTATGAAATCAAGAGGGGCACACAAAAAAGCCAGGGAGAGAATAGTCACTTATCACAGGGAAAAAAAAAAAGAAAAGAAAAATGTTTTTCAAACAAGGACATGGAAGTAGGTTTTCAAAAAGTTGTTTGCTTAATACAAGTAATTTCCAATAACAAACTGTTCCAGTCATTCCAAATGAGAATGCCCAGCAAGAGATTGCCCAGTTACAGTTACTGAGTGAACTGCTAAACCTTACTGGGTGCATATTGTGTGACCGCAACATCCTGGGATTGAATCCGGCCCAGAGCCTTTGTTGCACATCCTTCTGCTCTCCTGGTCTTTCTCTACTTTCAACTATCTAATTAAGGTAAAAATGCCCAAAACATTATTGTAAAAAAATCTATATATAAACCCCAAAAAGAAAGACCTACTGTCCGTCTTTCCTTTGCCTTCTCCATTGTTCTCTTCCGTCACCAGCTCAAAGGACTCGGTGCTGCCGTTGGTGTCCAGGCCTCCGCCGCCGAGATGAGTGTCTCCTTGGAGACAAACAACAACTTTCAATCAGCATTAAGCCATCGAAGGCCTGATTCTGGGAAATTGATCACGGCTAAATTACGGCTTGAATGACCTTCAATTAAGAAGCTCCGTTATATGCACAACTTCCATCTAAGCTTTGAATTAATTATATGTAGATTTGTTTTGTTATTGCTGAATAAAGACCACGAGCTTTTGTCCATTAAAATAAACTATGCACTGCATTAAAATGCTTTTATGTGCGTACCTATCCATGTCCAACAAAATCTGCGATCGATTAGATCAACACAATTTAATCACAAAATCCCAAGGAAAGGGCTAAGAAAGTTCGATTTGCAAGGGCTTTCACAATAAGAGACATGATTATACAGACAAAGAGCATAATTAAACTGGACTGCTAGCAATCCTTATCAGATTTGCACTATCAGTGCTAATGGCCATCAGAGGCAAGGACATCCTTACTAATTCAACTATATGTCTTGTCACTCAATGCCCACATGCACACACACACACACACACACACAGTCAGAAACATGAACTTCTGATAACTTATTCCAGTTATTCCAGAGTGTGATGGAATAAGGTATCAGTTCAAACACAGCGTAGGTCTGTTTTATTTTATGTTTTTTCCCATATGTTGCAGTCAAGTCGCTATATCTCGAGTCCAAGTAGAGTCTCCAGTCCAAATTGTTCGAGTCCCGAGTCACCAAAGAAGAGTCCGAGTCGAGTCCCCCTTACTGGCTGAGTCCGAATCTGGAGTTTCTGAACGTGAGCGTAAATCCACATGTAGGTGGAACACACGTGCCTGCTCTTGCACAAAATTGAATAATGTCACAATATTAATATAGCTATCAATATCGTATGTCAAATTATTAGGGCCTATTACAAAAAACAGTCTTCATCAATTAAAAAGTCAGAGTCAACTCCCGAGTCCGAAATGCATGAATGCTCTGAGTCATCAGTGCTCAAGTCCAAGTCGAGTCCTGAAAATACTCGAGTACTAAAACACCGGGTTAAACTGTGAGTGTGTGTGTGTGTGTGTGTGTGTGTGTGTGTGTGTGTGTGTGTGTCCATGGCCCCCACCCCTGCAGTCAGTGGAGTCGCTGGCCCTGCGGCGGTGCCTGTTGTTGGGGTTGAGCATGGTGACGTAGCCGCACTGGTGCTCCAGATCCACATGCTCCTTCAGCGCCCGCAGGGCCTTGTGCACACACATGTTGGAGTAAGAGAACTCTGCAAGGGAAAGGAGAGAGAGAGGAGGACGGACCACATCACTTCAACTCACATCTGGACCGGGGGGGTAAAGTTACTCTGTGGCACACATCCTGCTGGGAATGTTGCATCTGGTATGGCAAAAAGGGATCCAGTTGGACCGTCCCAAAAGTGCACTCCTGCACTCCAGACGGGATGAATGTAAGCACAAAGGGATGAATAGGATTTTATGTAGATTATCTTATTGAAAAGTAATGTTTCAGTTTCATAAGGGATTTAACTGGCGGATATAATATTCTGAAAGTAAAAGTATTAGGAGGATGAAGGATGAGACTCACATTAAGTTGTTACTGCTGAGATGGATACACGATAAAAGGACTGATTCAAAATTCTCTCGATTCAATACTCAGTATAGCATATTATAGGCTAGAACATCAATTACCAATTAATTTTACAGCTCACCTCCTTTCAGATCCTCCTCATTGAAGGGGAATGGGATGTGAACTGTATCTCCGTGGCCGTGCATTCCATGACCCTGACGGTAAACACGCACACACACTTTATCAGGAATAAATGTGGCTTAAAGTTGTCTGTGTGTGTGTGTGTGTGTGTGTGTGTGTGTGTGTGTGTGTGTGTGTGTGTGTGTGTGCGTGTGTGTGTGTGTGTGTGTGTGTGTGTGTTTTTTGATGTGTTGATAGGGAATGCCTTCGGAACTAAAATGAAACAAACAGATGCATTTACGCAAGTGAGGGGTAGACCGCTCCATCTGTGTGTGTGTGTGTGTGTGTGTGTGTGGGGTGTGTGTGTGTGTGTGTGTGTGTGGGGGGGGGGGGGGGGGGGGGGGGTGTGGGTGGGTGGGTGGTTGGGTGGGTGTGTGTGTGTCCCTCCTGTCCTCTGATTGTGATAATGGTGATGGCTATCTGCACTTCTGCAGTGACCAGGGATGGGAAGTAACTACGTACAAATACTTTGTTACTGTACTTAAGTAGGATTTTCAGGTATCTGTACTTTAACTGAGTATTGATTTTTCTGACAACTTTTTACTTTTACTCCCTACATTTTCACAGAAATATCTGTACTTTGTACTCCTTACATTTTCAAAACAGGCAAGTTACTTTAGTTATACTGCACAACAGACAAAAACGATGTCTGTGTCTCTCTCATCGCACATCCAAAACAAGACACGGAGTCTAAATAAGGCGTGGCCGATGTCACAAATAAATCACGGATGAGGTCACAGATGATGTCATCAGTGATGTCGAGCATAGTCATGTCATCAGTGAGTGATGTCATCAGTGAGTGCAGTGATGTCACTTGAGCAATTGTGATGTCATAAGTGACTGATGTCATCAGTCATCATGTTATGTCATCATGTAATAATGTTATGATGTCATGTTATGATGTCATAATGTCCAACCGACATTCAGTCATATTGCCCAGTGTCTTCTCACGTCTTGCTTGTTTATACATGTCTTCTCACGTCTTTGCAGCCAATCATGCATTCATGTCCCCTAGGACAAAGTCCTTTTAGTTCCGTGGTACATAGAACAGAACAGAGAAATGGTTTTTACTTTTGTACATTTCAGAGCCTGTGGTACATAAAATTGCCTAAGGCGGCGTTCACACACAACGCGTTCATTTGAGCTGCCAGCGTCTTTCTGCAATTCATTCTCTATGTAAGGATTCATTCTCTATGTAAGGTGCATTCTCTATGTAACTAAACGTGCTCCTCTTTCAAGGAGCGCACCTGGCGTTTACTGTTGGTGGCGTCTGTTGTTTTTGGAGGAGCACTAATGGTTGAACATTTGGAGGAAAAGCGCGCTGCTCGTCTTTTCACTCCTACCTTTTCTCCTCCCAGAGGGATCCTCAAACTCCACTGCTGCCAGAAATGGCAATCATCTGGCTTTCATGTTGACAGTGAACAACATCAAACAGACAAAACTAGCTGGCTACCGTCCGTGTGGTCGTTGTGTCCTAAACTCTAGTGCGCGCGACTGCAGGGGAAAACGATGAGCAGCTTTTTTATCGGGGGTGGACCCCTCTGGGGTAGCCTGGGTAAACCCATCCCCCACGTGACCTGCTCTCAGACCTGCTCTCAGTCACTAGGCTAGTGACTGGGAACTGAGAGAGCAGGTCACGTGGGGGCTGGGTTTACCTAGGCTACCTCTGGGGTACGCAGCCTGGCGGGATCATGCTGCCTGTGTGCACTACCTGATCACACAGGGAGCACAGGTAGACCTAGCTGATCATTATAACGTGACGCCTCTCTACTGGGCCGTGGACCAAGGTCACCTGGACTGTGTCCGGATCCTCCTGGAAGCCGGGGCCGACCCTAACGGAAGCAGACACAACTCGTACACCCCGGTCTACTGGGCTGCCGAGGATGGAAGGCTGGAGATACTACAGGAACTCATCAGGTTCCATGCTGCTGTTTCTGTTGACATAGACACTGATCACCGCTGGAGGTCTCCTCTCTACATCAGTGCTAAACACAACCACCTGGGCTGCTTCCGCCTGCTGCTCCAGGCCGCTGGCATTCTGACCCGTGACGTATCTTCTCTCCTGCTGCAGGTGGTGCTTCATAACAGTTGCAACACGGCCTTCGTTCAGTTGCTGCTGGACGACGGCGCCGACCCAGTCCTGGTGACCACAGAACAGGAAGAGCTGGAGGAGAGGGCGGATCCTGAGGCTCTCAGGGTCTTTCTGGATGCCAAGAGATGTCCTCGCAGTCTGGCCCACGTGTGTCGGATCCGGATCCGCCAAGCACTGGGCACACATCGCCTGAACCAAGTGCACTCCCTACCACTAACACAAGTGATGAAGGAGTTTGTGCTCCACCAAAACTGACTTGATGCTTGAAGGGAGTCAGTTTATTTTTCTTCATTTGCTCATTTGCTAGATTTAGTTCTTCAGTGACTGTTTCAAACAAATCCAGGACCAGAGATTATATACCATCAGCAGCATACACCACCTGTAGCCAATCCTAACTAGCCTACTTGGAGAGCGTTAATTGGAGCGTGTCCGTGTGTGCTCGGTTCATTGTCTCCAGAGTCCTCACCCCAGAAATTCTGTTTATCTGAATATGACGTGAGGTTCAGCTTTGCACAGAAACGGCCGGGATAAATACTTTTTACTTTGATACTTTATTACATTTCACAGCCTGTAATTTGTTACTTTTACTTGATTAAACAAGTTGAATCAGTACTTCTACTTTTACCAGAGTCTTTATTTAGACAAGTAACTGTACTGATACTTAAGTAAAGAATGTGTGCACTTTTCCCATCTCTGGCAGTGACTATACCTCGTGAAAATCCCTGTTTAGGCAAGGCTTGGGTCACCGGTGTGAACCTGGCTGGGTTCACACCCCTGCGTGTACCCACACCTTGCCTGTGCCTTGCCGATTTTATCGTTTAGGCGTGAGTTCTATTTTCAAGCCGACAAGGCGCGTGCAGGCAGGCTTCTTCTGTCAAGCCATGAAAGAAAAACGCGACAATATGCGTGGGAAATGGCAAAGTCAACTGAATTTCAAAATAAAATGGAGTTACTACAACAGTGTTGAGCAGAGAGAGAGAGAGAGAGAGAGAGAGATTGACGGGTGGCTATCACGTGGGGCTTTCTCCCTGTCTGCAAACAAATCTTCATGAGAGAGAATAGCGACCGAAGAAGCAAGATGGACAATGTTGTTGTGCCAGCACATATTCTTGCAAGATCACCTCTCTAAAATGTCCGACTATAGTCAGACCTGGTTATACATATCCAGCATCAATAGAACATTAAATATATCCGATTTATTTTACCTATGATAATTCGGGACCACACATGAAAAAATACAATCGGGAGAGAGGAGAGGCGCTTGTGACTCGGCTCAGGTGAACGTGGAATAGGCGTGCGGTGTGATCGCAAAAGCGTGTAATAGGTTCACGCCCAGCTCAAGGTCTGCAGGCGTAGGCGTGGGTTGAGGCAAGGCAAGGCGTAGGTTCTCTGTGTGAACTAAGCGTTAGGTTCAGGATCAGGTTAAGGTTAGAGTTAGGTTCAGGATAAGGTTAAGGTTAGAGTTAGGTTCAGGATCAGGTTAAGGTTAGAGTTAGGTTCAGGATCAGGTTAAGGTTAGAGTTAGGTTCAGGATCAGGTTAAGGTTAGAGTTAGGTTCAGGATCAGGTTAGCTGTGTGATGGAAAGAATGAAGGTTAAGGGATGAGTGTTAGTGAATGAAGGTCCTCACAAGTACAGTAAAAAGAGTGTGACAGAAACACACCAAAAGTTATTATTATTAAGCTGGAGGTGGGCATGGTGCTAGTATAGATGCTGTTGCTGGATGACTGTGTGTGTGTACAAGTGTACAGTATATGTGTACTTCTGTCTCTCTGTGTGTACATATGATCCTAAGTGTGTGTGTGTGTGTGTGTGTGCGCATGTGTGTGTGTGCGTGTGCGTGTGCGTGTGTGTGTGTGTGTACATGCGTGCTCACCTGGATCAGCACCGCAGAGTGTGTGAGGGCATCATTGAGCATGGTGAGCACGTTGGACGTAGGGACGACTCCGGGGTCGTGACCCCAGGAAGTGATCAGCAACCTGTCATACACCTGAAACAGAACACGGGTTCAACACAGGATGTTTCCACAGCCGACACAACTGCCTTAGCTGTAAGCATCAGGCATGCAGTACGATGGTAAATAGCATCATGGACTGTATGTGGGAACACAAGTAGTTTTGCTCCAGCAGCTCATGATTGACCAATCTATCTAGTATCACTTTTCACTACGATGTGAAGATTCTGGGATTTATCAAATTAAGTTTACACACATAATAAATAATAATCCTGCTAGTATTTGCTACTGTAATATTAGAATTTGGATAATTCTAGGAAGTGAGGAATAATGATGTAGATGAGGGATTAGGCTTGGGCCGATTTCCGATAATATCGAATATCGCGATATTTGCCGAATATCGCAATATTTGCCACCATATGCAATATGGCAGTTATATATACAGTTATACACAGTTTTGCAGTCTGCTCTGCTGCAGACCCCACTGCTTACTGTAAGTTATTAGTACTGTAAAGAGTGTTGTATTTTTTTGCTGCAAGGGGAGAGGCAAAGAAAGGAAGTGAACACCATACCAACCTTTCAGACCTTTATTTATTCATACTTTTCATACTACCAATCATAATAATACACCCCACCACCCCTCCAGCTCACCTCTAGCCCAATTTCAAGCCCCTTAATCGGCCTGCAGGACCCAGGGGAGGCCCCTGGCTCCAGCCACTTGCTTCAAGGCTCCAGCCTGTCTTTTCCAGGCCCCTGGATAAAGCATGCACGCTCCAGCTCATTTCTACCCCAATTTCAAAGCCCTGCTTGAAGCAGGGCTGCGATGCCTCCGCCTGTCAGTCGTTTTAATGTTGTGGCTGATCGGTGCATGTCTGGTAGTTTGAATTAACCGTCCAGTAGTTTGGACTAACCTGGAACATGCCTGGTAGTTTGGACTAACCTGGAACATGCCTGGTAGTTTGGACTAACCTGGAAGATGCCTGGTAGTTTGGACTAACCTGGAACATGCCTGGTAGTTTGGACTAACCTGGAATATGTCTGGCAGTTTGCGGAGCCTGGAGCCCTTGGAGAGCAACAGAGACGGCGGGCCTTGGCCGGTCACTTGGTAAAGGTACAGCTTGAACCAGATGGAGCTCACCTCAGGGATGGCCGGGCCAATGTGCTGCGGGGACAAACACACACACAACGAAGTAAGTGCACTCATTTCTCACACACACACACACACACAACGAACGTAAGTGCACTCATTTCTCACAGACACAGAATTTAAAATCAAGCAAAAAGCAAAATGTTGCTTTGTGTCATTTCACAGGATTAGGAACCTGCATTCTCTGTGTGAGAGTATGAATTGAAAGTGCTGTTAGAGATTTGAATAAAAGGGATAAAAGCGCAAAGAAAACAATTTGTTGATTCCCATTTCACTGAGTCCCAGCAGTGTGAGAATAAACAGCAGCCTGAATGGCACAACTCTCTCTCTCTTTCTGTCTCAGGCAGAAAGCTGGAGCGTGGCCAGGTGCTGGAATTGCTTGTGAGTCTTTCTCTCTCTCTCTGTAGTGCTTTGTTGTTAGGGGGATTTGCAGGGTGAGTGTTCACACAGCACACAGTCACACCCCCCTGGCTGTTCACACTGCACACACAAGAGCATACACACACAACAAACACACACACACCCACTAAACAGATCTCTCTACATCCCTAACACACACGTCACTTGATCCACCTTCCCAGCCTGCCACAGAGCATCCTCCTCCAGGCTCCAGTACCTGAGGCGTGCAGCTGCTGATGGGCCTGATCTCGTTGCTGAGCGGCGCCATGGAGACCAGCAGCTTGTAGTTCTTGTTGAGGACGCGGCTGCAGGTGGCCTGGTCCAGACCCAGCAGACTCTCACAGCGCAGCATGTCCAAGGGGAAACCTAGATGGGGAAAGAACGACAGAGCGGAGAGAGAGAGAGAGACACACACACACACACACACACACAGAGGAATTTGGTATGTGGAGTAGACTGGGAGCCAAGTGAGAGTGATTGGGTCCTTCTGAACATGCCTTCTTGTGTCCTCCATGACGTGCTTGAAGTAACATTGAACAGAGAATCTTGAGAAGATTGTTTTCTCCAAGACAACTTGAGAATAGTGTTCAGTCTCCATCTCCACAAGAACACAAGCATCGACTAGGATCGGCATTCTTAGATCTAATAATCACCTACTGCCTCTGGACTTACTACTGTACCTACAGATATGACAGATACTGTATATATATATATCAATGATAGATATATGGCAATGCACTGATATGAAAATTTTGTGAAAGAGGTTTAAGCAGCAATGTTTTACACCGATTCTACAACCTAGAGAATAACAATAATTTACAAGACAAAGGTTATGCAGCCTGATTGCTGTTTTAATTGTCTCAGTCTAGAGTGGGTGGTGGTGATGATGATTTGTTTATGATGAATAATTTGAGCTAACACACTCAACACTCAATAGTTTTGACTCAACTTGTCCACTAAGGCCATGTTCAGACTAGGAGGCCAAATCTGATTTGTGAACTTTAGTGACCTATTAATGACTTTATCCAGATTGGTTTTATGAGTCTGGACGCTCCAAGTCTGATTTGTGTCATTTGTCCCAAACCACATATGGAGGTAGTTTCCAATCTGCTTTCGACTGACGCGCAGATCCACCAAATCTAATTTGAACGTCACTCGCAACTCGTCATCAAATGCTTCTGCGCAGGAAAACCACATCACCAACGTACGCATTTACTGACGCCCACGTCATTACCATAACAACCCATGCAGATAGGCTGTTTAGGTCTGGACACACAGATCCGACTTGAGAATCAGATTTGTGGCAGTGCGGACACACTCCCAAATCAGATTTGGGAAACCAATCAAGATAATGATGATTAATGACTTTATCAGCAAATCACATTTGCCTGTAATGTGAACATGGCCTAAGTTATCAATATAAAGTAATGTACCGGTACACATTATTACACTAATTGGGTGGTACACAGCGAGTTGTATCTTTAGCTCTATTTTAAAATTGTCAGTAAATGATGTATAGCATTGCAATATATCTCAATATGTATCGTATCCCAATGTGTATCGTGATACTATCGTAACTTGACCCATGCATCGTGATACGCATCGTATCGCGAGGTCCTTGCCAATACCCAGCCCTAGTATTAGTATGAGTATTAGTAGGGGCTTAGTTTGAGCCAACAGGATCTCACAGTGCAGACCATCCAGAAGAAGCCTAGGAGAGCAGGGGAGGAGGATTGAGAGGTAGGCAATCAGAGCAGAGGCACCCAGCCAACTCAAACAAGGAGATTTGCTTTCTTGTGCTTGGAAGAGTTACACTCTGCCGCTCCCCCTGTGGGGACACGAGTCAAAAAAGGCAGCTTTATTATGGATTCAGTCAGTGTGTGCCACCACCATATTCAACAGAAACCGTCCAGACTTTTAGACAATATAAGGCAGAAAGACAGCTGAGAGTGACAGCAGTAAAGAGATGGTGCAATCTGTCTCCCACAACACCACAAGTGGAAGAACACCTTCCTCTTTGGTAACCCCAGAGGAGCTTTCACCGGGTTCATGAACTTTCAAATGAAAATCCAATTCCATTCTCATCGACCTACTAAGACTATAAAGGGTTAATTCAAGTGCTAGGCCTACAGTAAGTGGTCGTTGTTCAGCTGGGGAAGAGAGACATGACATCCCAGACCAACCCGGTCTACTTCACCACACAAAACACTGCAGTCATACTGGACTGTCTGATGAGCCAATGGCAGTGATTCAGCTTCTGCAAATTTGGGTCACAGTTTGGGATGACTGGTACTTGCGATTTTACTAATTGGCATATAGAAAAACAAAGCATTTCCAGTAACAAGAAAAATACTGTATTTGCAGTTCCATGGCAAAGCCATTTAGCAGATCCTTTTGTCCAAAGCGACTTAGGTCTGGTGTGATGTGACCTATACTGGGTATGAGAGGGAGTGTGACAGGTCACTGTGTCTTTACCTATGTTAGGTATATCGGGCCCCTGGTCCTGAGTGAGTTCCTTGTTGTAGCGCAGGAAGAGGATGGTGTTCTTCAGGGTCAGAGCGTGGTCGAAGTAGCGCTGGGCCTCGCCCTCTGCTGTGCTCTCCACCTGGGGCACAGGGGACCAGGAAGGAGCCTGATATGAAGCAGTCTGTGTAACACGCATGTACTGATTCCATGTGAGCATGTATAAACTAGGGATGGGTCATGATTCTCGAATATTTGAAGAGTCATTAAATTATTTTAAAAAATTGTTTATTTGACTATTATCTTGTCAGGTATATTTCCCTTGTTTGTTTGTTTTTTGCACACAGCAAAAACAACAGATGGACAGATACAAGTAAATGCAAACATTGAGCAGGTAAGCGATGGAAACCCCAGAGGGCTTATTGGAGTTCTCTTACCTCAGAGATTAAATCAAAGTTAAACAGTTAGAGCAAAAAATAATAATACCAGCGATGATCTTTAAATATTCATTGAATAGTTCCCAGTGAATATCGACTAGTATTTTTTTTATTGAAATGCCCATCCCTAGTATAAACATCACGTTTTCTTCCCACACATGGTCAAACGTGTTGCCAGCACTAAGGTTTGCCTACTGTATGTGTACAGCCCTTTGCTACATCGAGCTAGCATCCCTTAATGCTTTGCCTACTGTATGTGTATAGCCCTTTGCTACATCGAGCTAGCATCCCTTAATGCTTTGTCTACTGTATGTGTATAGCCCTTTGCTACATCGAGCTAGCATCCCTTAATGCTTTGTCTACTGTATGTGTATAGCCCTTTGCTACATCGAGCTAGCATCCCTTAATGCTTTGTCTACTGTATGTGTATAGCCCTTTGCTACATCGAGCTAGCATCCCTTAATGCTTCATTGCAAATGCTGGCTTCCATCGAGGCTCAGACGGCCGCGTTTGACACGGTAGATCATGCAATTTTACTAGCCCGACTCGAGCACTATGTTGGCATCAGGGGCATCGCCCTCGACTGGTTTAGGTCCTACCTAACTAACCAGACTTTTTTAGTCCAGCTTGGAGACTTTTCCTCCTCCGTGGCCCCCCTCACTTGTGGGGTGCCTCAAGGATCGATTATGGGTCCTGCACTCTTCCTTTTATACATGCTGCCCCTAGGTCAGATACTGGCTAATTTTAACGTCTCCTTCCACTGCTTCACCGACGACGTGCAGGTCTACCTCCCCCTAAAACCTAATCAAGGCAACACCACACTACAGCCTCTGCTCGACTGACTGGCTGAAATAAAGCGTTGGATGAGCGACAACTTCCTAACTCTTAATGAGACCAAAACTGAGGTTATTGTCTTTAATACTGTCCCTCCGGCCCCCCTTGTCGATGCCCTGGGCCCCTTGGGCTCAAACCTCTGCACATCTGTCAGAAATCTCAGAGTAATTTTTGACAGTACTTTTAAATTTGAAAAACAAGTGAGCTCCGTGGTTAAAGGCCGGCTTTACCGTGGGGAATATGAATATATATTAAATCTCACGCCCCTAAGGTTTTCGAATCCGTTGAAATTTTTGAAATTGGTTGTTTCCCGCCAGAGATATCACCAGAAATCCACTCTGTGTGGAGGGGGGGGGGGGGGTGGTGGAGGGGAGGGGCGGGTGCGGGGACCCGAAATACTACATTTCCCACAATGCACTGGGCTCGCGTGGCCTTCGTTTCCATGCCCACCCCTCAGGCAATTGGCTGATATCAAACTCCAGTAGGTGGCGGTAATGCACATATATGTTTGCCAACCGCCATAAAACTCAAAGAAGAAGAAGGCTTCGACAATAAAACAAGAGAACAAGAAAAAATCGAAAATAAATCGAAAATAAAATTGCACCAAATTGCACCAAATTTAAACCGATGTATATATGTCGGGAGATGTCTTCATAAAAAAAAATTCATGCATTTTAAGGCATTTTCGTAGGAGTTACGCGCATCTGATGTTGTAACTATTTTCTGTAAAAATGTGTAAAAATGGGTACATTGCTCAGCGTTGATTTCGTTACTTCAACTCACCTACTACTAGATGTAAAATTTGACGAGCTTTCCAATGCCGCCAGTCCCGTGTCTTTTGGTGCTTCCGTTCCAGAGATATGGTCTCATGACAAGGAGCTATGGAAAGCTAACCTAGCTACAGTATGCTATGCGGGTGAACAAGATGGCTGCCTTTTGCTTTTTGTCGAGAGCTCTGAAGGGGCGTGGAGGACCTCTAGAGGCGGGACCATGGCTCACAAGACTTGTAGTTCATAGGCGCTCGAGTTCCGCAACGGGGAGGGAGGCTGGATGACGCGTAACGCGTCATCCGGCTTCCCTAAAATATGTGAGAGATGCCTGATAGGTCAGGCAGTGAAGCTCCAATTTCAAAAATTTCAACGGATTCTAAAACCTTAGGGGCGTGAGATTTAATATATATTCATATTCCCCACGGTAAAGCCGTCCTTTAAAAGCAGCTTTTACCATCTCAGACTCCTGGCCAAGACCAAGGCCTACCTCTCCCAGAAAGACCTGGAGAGGGTGATCCATGCCTTCGTTATGACTCGCTTAGATTATTGCAATGCACTTTATGTGGGGATCGACCAGTCCCTGCTCCGCCGCCTACAGCTGGTCCAAAATGCAGCTGCGCGCCTCCTCACTAGGACCAAGAAGCGTGAACTTTATTAGCCCTGTCCTTTCCTCACTCCATTGGCTGCCTGTCCGCTTCCGCATCGATTTTAAACTATCGTTGACTGTTTTTAAAGCCCTTAATGGACTTGCCCCTCCCTACCTCTCTGAGCTCTTGCACTGCCACACCCCCTCTAGATCCCTTCGGTCAGCGGATCTGTCGCTCCTTGTGATCCCCAAGACTAGGCTAAAAACTAGGGGAGACAGAGCCTTCGCGGCAGCTGCCCCCAAGCTGTGGAACAGCCTCCCCCTCCACGTAAGGTCTGCCCAGAGCCTGGAGGTTTTTAAATCCCTTCTCAAAGCCCACCTGTTCTCCCTGGCCTTCCCCTCCACCTAACCATCGTCAAGTCCCGGCTTTTATTGTTTTATTTGTTTTATTGTTCTTATTCCTTTTATCTTCTCTCTTCTCTCCTTTTAATCTCTATCATATCCTGTATTGTGCTGCATTTTTTACTTAGTATTTCTGCACTTTACCTGTCTTATATTTGTGCTCCTCATTTGCTCCTTGCCTGTGAAGCACTTTGGTTCAGCTGCTACTGCTTGTAAATGTGCTATATAAATAAAGTTGACTTGACTTGACTTGACTTGACTCAGACTGAGACCTCACAAAGGGAACACGTTAAATTAATCTTTATTTTCATGGTCTCACCTTTTCCAACTCAGCCAGGAAGCTGTCCAAAGTCTCGTCAGACAGCTTACCCACCTCAAACATGGTCACCGCATGGCTCTTCAGGTTCTGGTAGGAAGACAGAAGAGCAGAAGAACCTAGTTAGACACAAGCTGTGGGATCTACAGTCAATGTCCAGTGACGATGCTACTGTACCAAGACGACTGGCTGTGCATTCATTTGACTTGTATCTTAAAGTCGTCCTGTTTCTATTATGCTGTCAACATTGAACGCTTTTGTGTTGTGTTGCGTTTTTGTGTCGTGTTGGGTTGCGTTGCACGCCTGTGTGCGTGTGCGTGTGCGTGTGTGTGTGTGTGTGTGTGCGTTCTAATCCCCTTCACTGACCGGAGACAGGTTGCCCATCATGAGGAAAGCGGTGAGGGTGGAGTCGAAGAGGAAGGCGATCCTCTTGGTGGGCGCAGCCGGGATGCTCAGGCTGCTGACGCTGGCTGTGTCTGCTGCCGAGAGACGGGGGGAAAAATACGTATAATAACAACAATGATTCTGTGAAGTGAAGTACCATTTGGACAGATATTAGTAATGTTGATGTAATGTTGTGATTATCCTATAGGATGTGCTGTATATATATATATAAACTTTATTCCAGACTCCGGTCCATATAAAATACGTACAAAAACACAAACAGTACAATAAGAGAATATAAAATAAAATAAAACCACACAACAAATAGGTTTAAAACACATACAGGCAGCTATAATTCCAGTGCTTCCAGAAGTGTGACATAAATTTTGTGTCACTTTGTGCAGGCACCGCTAGGGCCATAATAACTCCATTCTTAGATT
This sequence comes from Poromitra crassiceps, assembly GCF_964638095.1. Taxonomy (NCBI): domain Eukaryota; kingdom Metazoa; phylum Chordata; class Actinopteri; order Beryciformes; family Melamphaidae; genus Poromitra; species Poromitra crassiceps. The sequence continues at coordinate 42,904,178 of NC_139643.1, read as the reverse complement.
GGCTAAGTCGACGCATAAAACTGTAAATAAACTTTCTCAGAACAGCATGGAAAGTGGGGACATTACTGCTTACAAACATATGGCTAGCACTTGTCCATCTTGGATGCCTGAGTAAAATCCTAAATGCATCATTATATGCCACCTGGAGTTTTTTCATTTTTGCAACACTGTACCCGCACCACAGTTGTATAGTTGTATAGTCTTGAGAATGTTTAAATGTATGTTGCCACTCATCATTCTTGTCTGAAGGAGACTGTGGTCGAAACGTTTCAGTCAACCCAATGTGTTGAATTAAAGACGATAATTGAGAAAGAAAAAGTCTGTGTGCGGTCCTCCTCCTTCAACACAGGCTTTGTGAATATGAAATCTTTTCAAAGCCAGAATATGATAACACAATGTTGTTTCAATGAGAAGAATGAACATGTCTATGTGAACACGTCTACATGACGGGCAGTGATAAGAATTTACACATTAACACCATTTGCATTTTGCAACACTATTACTTCTCACTGTTGTGTTTCTGTATTGCTCATATTTATTCATTCATTTTGCTCGAAGCCCTCTTTCATAGCCAGAGTGCGTCAATGGCCTGGGAATGCTACAGACATTGACTGTATCTAATGTAGCCTAATAAACATTATAACTGTCTCTGACTGAGATAATAAATCATCACAGAAAACAAAGTGCTTTACCAGTCTGTAAAGACAGTCGCCCTGCTGATTAAATACTTCCCCCCGTACACTTCTCTTTATTACTTGTCACTTTCATTTGAATTAAATGTCTCTTTGAATGAAATGTCTGCTCCTATCAGGATCCTGGAGGAATGGTGACTGCATCTTTCCATACTGTAGTGCTGATTGGCTGGCTGTGAAGTAGAGGTTACCATGGTGATCTATCCCGGTTATACGTGAGCACCTTTGTGAGACTGAAAAGCCAGAGTTAAGCCCAAAGTTAGCTCGCTAGCACTTTATGAGTCAGACAGCTGGTTTTGCTTTTCGGTTCACTGACACTTTTTAAACAATTTCGGGGGATGTACGTTATATATACTGTACTTTTGCATTTGAAAATAAATCCCAGCATGCCCTGGGGTGACCCCCTGGGGCCCAATCGTGGGGCCTGTGTGAGGCTGCCTGAGCCAAGGAAGGGCTATAGAGTGGAAACCCAAAGAACTGAGTGGACACATCCTTTTCGGTTAACAACACACAATGTTTAAAATCACCACTTTGAGAATATCCAGTTTCTAAGTTTGAGTATCTCCACTATTCATAACAGCACCGACGGGCATTATAAAGTTAAAATGAGAACAAAATGCTATTAATGTGAAAATAGCTTTCAGACCTGTGATTCACCTTTCTTAGGGACTAATTAGCACTGTTGTTTCAGAATGTTTGAAGTAACAATCAGAAGGTAGTGTGTGCACATACACCATACTGTGCGTGTGTGTGTGCGCGCACGAGTGTGTGTGTGTGTGTGTATGTGTGTGTGTGTGTGTGCATGAGTGCGTGCGTGCGTGTGTGCGTGCGTGCGTGTGTGCGTGCGTGCATAGCCAGACCTTGGTCCTCAAGGCTGGTGGTGTCTGTGTCGGTAGCTGAGGAGCCTCCCTCCATGACGGGACTGCCCTGCTCCCAGGACAGCAGCATCTTCTGGGGGTCCATGGTGCTCCTGGCAAACAGCAAACACACCCAGACTTACTAACCACAGAAAGAGTACAGACACCGCGACTCAGGCACTCTTAAACCATGTGCAAGTTGAGTTCATTTTATAGTTGTATAATTGTAGCTTCCTTGAAGATTCAGAGAATTTCCAGACTAATAATGAGTTGTAAAAACAGATATGGCAAAGACTTGACTAGATGGATATATATCAGATGGATGAATGGATAATGAAGCCGCACATTTGAATGTAATTCGTCTACATAAGACCAGGGCTTCACATTAACTTTTTGAGGCATAACTTGAGGCATAAGCGGCTACATGATAATGACAGACAGATGGAAAGATGCGATAAGAGATAGATATTAAATGGCTGCATGGATGACCAGCACATACTTGAGTCTGTTGACAGAGGGGGCGCTCTTCCAGGTGGGGTGGAGCTGCTCTGAGCTGAACACTTGGCCCTTCTTTAAGGCGAAGCCCAGGCGACAGTACATGGAAACTGCATTCTGATGGGACAGAGCAGAAACACAGTCAAACCGCCACGTCCTTCGATCCCACAGTGCAGTGAAATGGTCTCCGAGTTTGACGTCATTATCTATAGAATAATGACCATCATCATTAGCTATAGAATAATGATCATCATCATTAGCTATAGAATAATGATCATCATTAGCTATAGAATAATGGCAGCAAAGGCAGTTTATAGTACAGCAATTTATGATGGTGGTCAGACCACTGATCGTTGCCACCGACTATCATCGATGTCCAATAGAGATCGATGATAGAATATCATGTCGATGCCCAATGGACATCGATATCGATGATAGAATATGATCATGGTCGGTGGCGACCGACCATCATAAATCGCTGTACTATAAACTGCCCTTAACAGTAAAGCCCCCCACACATGATCCACAGTAAAACCGCTCTGCGCCGCTGTGCCATTGTTTTCCTATGGGAGAGCGGTGCCTCCCAACTATGCCACAGCGCTAGCCTTGGCATCGCGCACCCCTCATATTTTCCACCTTGTGCTGCGCTCAAAGTTCAAATTTTTTAAACTTTCTGCGACCTTTCTCTGCGCATGCCTCGCGGTGAGAGGAGAGAAGATCGCTTATCACATGGAGGCAGCTTGAGAGCTTGAGAGCAAAGCGTTTCCAGTTTAGCGTAAGTGCTGAAGTGTTTCAGGGTGAATTTTCATTTAACTAGTCACGCACACAAGTGTGCAAATGCAATGTCACTGCGAAAAAAAGAGAGGGAAAAAATACCTTCTAACAAGTAATTTGGGTTCCTTAAAAAACCCATCAACCTTACAGCAAGTTGAGGAGGGGGGATCTGGGGTGAGATAACAAACTATAATAATTATAATATAATTAATTGTATTAATATAATGATAAGATGCCATTCTCAACACTACTCAGATGCCAGATGGCTGAAACTTCCTTTGATTTTCTTTTTCTTTTTTTTAACTAAACACTTTCCACTTAGCGCTTGTGTGACTGGCCGCCCTTTCCGTCTTTTCATTGGCTAATTTATTCAGTCTTAAACTTCCCTCGCCACGCAATCTTTTATTGAGGTTGAAGAAGCCACCTCAGTCAAGTACGGTGGGCTTGATTGCTTTCTGCCCCTCAAAGCTCTAGTGTGTGCAGAGGTCAACTCTTAGCCATCCCCTTCCCTATCAGAAGCAGCAGAGCAATGGAAAATCGTCAAGTCACTGAGGCCATTACGTAGTCGTTACAAAGGAAACGGTTTAACGCGCAAGACAGGACGGGGGGGGAAAGGTCCCGCGGCAAAGAAGAGAGACCTCTCAGACATCTCAATCATCTCAAAAGGTTTGGAGAATCATCACCGCCGCTGCTACCTTCAAGCGTACCTCTCTCAAGTGCTGCTTTTCATCAGGAGGAGGAAAGCTATAGAACAACAGAGGGAGAGGTGGATCCAGCTCTTCACACTGGAGGTCATGCCACTGAAAGGGTGTCTGGCTCTGCGGCTGATAGAACGTGAATGGGAACTGGGGGAGAAAACGATGTCAAACTAAATTCACCCTCAAATGGCCTTACTCTGTCTGGCGCAGTGCCAAGGGGCATGGCGCATCCCATCTGACATAGTGTGTGTGTGTGTGTGTGTGTGTGTGTGTGTGTGTGTGTGTGTGTGTGTGTGTGTGTGTGTACGAGCACGCGTTTGTGTGTGTTCATGCGTGTGTGCGTATGTGTATGTGTGTGTGAGAGAGAGCGTGTATATGTATCCATAAAAGAGACAGCAGAAGTGTGCAGAACTATTTGCTGGCCAGGCTACTACACACCATGCCAAGCTTCCCCCAACAATATCAGCAAAACCGATTTGCACACAATTTCATTTGAGCAGCCCGGGGCCAAAAAGAGGAAGACGGCAATGCCAATGTATTGTTCTCATAAACCAATATGATATATTTAGCCTGCAAACTGCCAGCGTTTTAATTTAATAATGGCACACCTTTGGAACGAACGACTGTGTAATACTATTACCACAGGATCAAGAAACAAATATGGCTTTAATCTTTCATTGTTAAAGCTTCCGATGAGATTTGATGGCAAAGATAAATCTGTATGTTTGGGTCCAATTAATCATTAAGCACAAACAAATACGGTCCATTTAACTTCCACTCCAAGCAGCCGAACTACGGTGTGCCTTCACGCATGCTGAGAGAGAGCGAAAGCGCGCCTCCTTTCAAAATCCCATCCAAACCACAATGGAGCCCAAGAAAATTGCCTTCTCCATTTTGTCAATGTCAACTCTGAGAGCTGACCACATTCCACAGTTTGTCATGCTCTGGTGAAAAAGGGCATTTTAGACCAGGGTTTCTCAACTGATCTGATGCTGTGCTTTTACTTTGAAGGACATACCATGAAGCAGCGCACTTCCTACTATGGCGAAGGCATGGCCCGCCCTACTCTGCCTCTGATTGGCTTACCCTGGTATTTGACCCTAACTAACCTAAATTACGTGTTTTTCTACTTTGAGGTACTTTTGAGTTACAGATGCTAATAAATGCTACACTTCCTGTTTGTACGCTCAGATATCAGCCTTATTTTACGGTTTCTGCTTGTACTCTCTACTTTGCTAACCTCTCTGCAGTGTTTATAACTGATTCTCTGGGTTGTAGGATAGCTCCAAATATCCCCAAACGTTGCTGTCTTAGTTGTTGTTTTAGTGAAAGAATTCAGATTATTGAAACTTGATGACTATCAGTATCACTGTAACTTGGTTACAAAACAGATAGGCCTGTTAATCAAGACAAGTCTGCCTTTTTATTTCATTGGGTTCTTAGCCCTAGTTGCACCTTTGTTGTACTTTTCTGTTTATTTCATGTTTTTAACTTTTTAATTTGAGTGGTATAAAACAAATCAGAAATGTGGCTCCTGAGGCTAGACTAGTTGAGAACCACTGTTTTAGACCATACATCACAACACGGCTCTCACACGCTCCAGGAAGTGGATACTCACCTTCACTAAGCCCAAGTCAATCTCCAACACATTCGCCAGCTGAGAGGCAGAAAGAAGGAGAAAAAAGATTGAGAAGGAAAATGACTTGGTGGAAAAGCTGATCTATAAACACGCGCGCACGCGCAGACACACACACACACACACACACACACACACACACACACACACACACAAATATTCAATGAGCATACTGTAGCAAGCATGCAGAGAAAAAAAAGCCTACCTCTGAGACATTTGTCTGCTCATCAATGGACACAAAGATTTTGTAGAGAAGTGTTTCAAAGTAATCACCCTGGACTCGGTTCATGACGAAGCCTTCCAGCGGTGGCACTGGGAACGGATCAGACATAAAACAATGTAACTTCTGAACTAACAACGCCAAGCGCTGTTTTGTTTTGGTCCCTATGCAGTCTCATTGATTTCTCATGCATGTCTCCGTTTTAATATGTTGTTTGTAATAGCACCATTAAGCCTCGTTTCAGATCAACAGATGTCTATTACCCATAATGCTGCTCGGTGATGGCTTCCACATTGTGGATTAGATAAGACCGTTGAGCACGCACGCACGCGCGCGCACACACACACACACACACACGCACACACACACACACACACCTGAGATGCAGCTGTCATCGGATATGGGGACATCCAGGTAGATGAAGCCGCGGTTATACAAGCCTGATGGAGAAATCAAATGTTTTAGATCCCATGATGCAAACACACTGTGATGAACATCAGCTGATCTATCATGGACCTGTGGTCCAAAAACAAAAACAAGCAGAGAGAACATGACACTGAACAAACCGTGTCCAAATCTCATTTAAATAGCTACTTGATATTGAAACGGGCCTGAGTCTCCCGTGTTTAATTCTATTTGCTCAAGTCGACTTTTCTCAGAATTTTCTCCAATTAACATTTAAACAGCACGGACAGATCCTCAGTCCCAGTGCTGCTGCCATGAAATTCACACCAGACGTTAAAGCAGAGTGTTGGCATCAGCATCAGCATATTCACACTCAAATAACCTTTTTGGTGCTGCCTTGCCTCCTTCAATGTTTTTCCAGTTGAAACAGGATGTTAGAGTGAGACATAGATACTGTAACACAGAGACTGTTCAAAAGTGGCGGGTTTGGACCAGAACAAACGTGGAAATAAGAAAGCAGTGCAGCATTATTATTGCATATTGCAAATTCCAGATTCTTCAAAATGAATACATTTCAGCCATGGTGTCTTGTTGTCACTTCTGTCAATTTGAAAGCTGTTTGATGTGATGGGCGGCGGAGGGGAGACGTGTTCAGAAACCTGTGCTGGTTTTGTTTTGAAATTTTTTAAGTACGTCTTCTCTGGTACACCACTAAAAATACTGTGTTCTCAATCTCCAGGGAGAAAAAGTAAGGCTTCTGATATTTAAAAAAATTGGAAAAAGTGTTGAAGATAAAGGGACGTGGGAGGGAAACTCACTGAGGACCACGTTGTACTCCATCGATCCAGCCAACTGGGGACCAGAATCGATCATCTTATCAATGGACTTCTTCTCTGATGGGGAACAGATCTGGAACCACACAGCAGACAGACGTCATTAGGCTACACATACGTGTGCTTGGTGTTGGTGTGTGTGTGTGGGTCACAAACGGAACACCTGTGGTGCTGCAGTGGCCCGGGGGGATTATAATTACGGTATGTGGATCTGTAACTTGTCTTCCAATCTTCACATTGTTTTTTCTTCTGGAAGGTAGAAGATCTGGTGGAAACTTGGCAAGTCCCTCTATTTAATGAGGTGTGAAAATAGGAATAGTGGAAAAGAGAGAGAGAGTAATGCAGGTGTCGCACCCTGATGTCGTCCTCGGTGATGAAGCCGGTCTGGGCCACCCACCACGGCTCCACGGAGATCTCCACTGGCTTGGCCGGCAGCAGGTCGCGCGCCGATTTCCTGCGGAAGAATTTCTGACAAGGAGACAAACAGGGAAGCAGGTGAGCTGAGCTGGAATCATCAAGTGGGAAGTGAATGATGATGAGGATGATGATGATGATGACTGAGGATGATGATGGAAAGGAAATTCAAGAGTATTAAGAGAAGATTGGTGATGGTGTTTTATCTGGAGCATGCTACATGTTTTGGCCATTGTCATTGTACTTATGAACTGTATGTTATTAGCCAATCAATGTCCATGCAATGAAAGGGGAAATACAACTTGATTAAAGATTCACACAGCATTCCTATGATGACCGACCGTTCGCTCTAAAGAGGTGAACATGGACAAAGTGTCCATACTGTAGAAGCGAGAAATCTATCAGTCTAATCTATGATGTTGTCAATGAATAACCAACTTGTGAAAGAACGTTTGAGTAAAATATCTCACTTTGGAGGACCTGCACTGGTTCATCAGGTCAATGTACTGGTTCCTCCCAATGCCAAGCAGCCTCAAACCTGTGGGAAGAGGGGAGAACGAGTCAGACAGATTACAACTTAATCCCAGCACATTAACACTATAGTAAATCAATCTGGCTGCAGTGCAGCGGGGAAATGTTTCCAGCATATTTCCAACCTCACATTGGGGAGTTATTTAGGCACAAGGAGTGGTGAGAGTGACTCATCGCAGCTTCGCAGAGGGAGCAGTTGCACACACACGCATACACACCTTCTCTCATACAAACCCTGACGCACACACAAACTGACCTTCTAGCAATATACACAAGAGGGATCTGAGCGGATAATATGATAGAGAGTGAGTGAGTGAGTGAGTGAGTGCGTGCGTGCGTGTGTGCGTTTGTGTTTACCTGCAGCGAAATTAGCATTATGTGTCAATATACAATATCTGAGTTAAGTTTAGCATGAGAAAATGTCACACCTATAGCAAAAGTTTGGCGGTCATTATACTGTGTGTGTAGAATCAGATGAGCAGATTTTGGCCCTAAATGCCAGCCTGTCCGTGGTGGGAGGTGCCCCTCCTCTCCTCTGCCCTCTGGTGCTGAGGCCATGGAGGGGCAGAGCAAAAAAAACGTGCTGGGCCCGCCGCCAAGCCAAGCAGGGACCGGTCAGAGATGCTCGCCTCAGACACAACACACAAACACCTCATCAATCCTCCCATGTCCGTCTGAGTGTCTGTCTCATCCATCCTCCCATGTACCGGTATGTCAGTCTGTCTGTCTGTGTCTCTCTCTCTCCCTCTCTCTATGAACAACACACAAACAATAACACACACACACACACACACACCCACACATTTGCTGCCTCGCTCTCTCCCCACCAGGCCCGGCGCCACGAGGGGGCCTAAGGGGGCTTAGCCCCCTCAGTTCAATTTTCGGCCCCCTCACTTGAAAAAAAAAAAAAAAAAAAATTTTTTTTTTTTTTTTATAAAGAATAGTTACCGTAATCTATAAAGGCCAGTTAGGCAATGTTTGTACCTGACATGTTTAGGCTGCTGTTTCTGCAGTCTTCATCAAATTTGATCAGTTTAAGTTGATGTAGGCTACCCCCTGTAAACATAGCTCTGTTGTTTCAGAATTGGCAGGGAAGCGCTATTTGCTGTGCTTTGGTTGTCACAAGGTGTCAGAGATGTACCTATTTATTCAATTTGAACCTATGAACTCTTGAACCTCTATTAATGCCTTAATCTGCTGCTGTGAAATAAATGTTTTATTTGATTTTGAATAGTAGTCTTTCTTGTGTTGTTATTGCGCTTTTCAGAGGTTATTATGGTTAAAAAGTCCAGAAATAGGCATAGCGGGTATATAACCTATGTTTTACGATATAAAAATAACATATAAAAAAAAAAAAAAAAAAAAAAAAACGAAAAAAAAAAAAAATCAGCCCCCTCGGCAGTTATAACAGCCCCCTCAGTCATTTCATCCTGGCGCCGGCCCTGCTCCCCACCCACTTCCAAGCCCCCTCCAGGGAGATGAGAGGAGAGAGCTGGGCTCTGGCAGCCTGCTGGCAGCCTTCTGTCTCAGCAGCGTGAAGGCCGCGCTCTGCCAGGACTCGGTCCCTCCCGGGCCGCTGCCTCGGCCCGCTCCACCTGAAAGTCATGGAACCCTGCAGCTGGCCGCGCCGCGCGCGTCATCAGCTCTGGTGCAACGCTATCAGCTTTTGCAATCATCTCTGAGGAACGCAGTAGCCCAATATATTATTGTGATGCAGGAACACGTCGATAATGTATCTTAAAGGGGCAGTTCTTGTTTTTTTTAGATGCAGAATTTGATTGACAATGAAATGGGATTTATTTCAGTCTATGAAAATAATTTGGAGAGTACTTTGGTTATTGAGATCAACAGAAAATATTGAGATTTATTAGCAATACTAGGGCAGTGGGATTAAAAATCATTTCTTTAACAAATCACTGTCCATTCATGTCCTAGATTATGTTGTGAAATAGTTCGGAAATGGTTGAAAAGATGCTGCATGTGGCTCCTACAGATGTTTTTGTTTGTTTGTCCAACTGATTTGCAGTCGCTTTTCTAACAAGAATTAAGAAAACAAAAGCACTGAGGCAAGACTGTTTCTGGCAAAAAAAAAGATGATTCCAGTCACAAATCAAAAATGTAAAAATCAAATCTGAACTATTATTTAAATAAACATACGCTACACCCACTGAAGGAAGTCTTTGAGTATGACACTCATTCGTTAACAACCAATTTCGCTTGCAAAGAATCTGTGTTATAAATGCAATTTAAACTAACGGAAGAAAAACAAAAGCAACTTTGAAATAGGTATTTCATTATGGGTTGCCAGGGCAGCCTATATGAGTTCTGAGTTTCATAAACCAGTGTGTAGAGATCTCCATGCCGCGCAACATGAATGTTGCACAATGCCAAATATTCCTCAAAGATCTTGAAGTTTCAAGATAAAAGAGCACTTAGTGCCACACTGACTGTACCGGGAGGTTAATGTTTGGCAGAACTTCACAGGATCGTGGAGAAGGGGGAAGAGTTTGTGTGGGAGGCACACAGATGATAGTAAATGAAGTGATTTCTACAGCGTGGGAGAGAAGGTAAATTGAGAATGAAATAGGGGAAATGGAGAAATCGAATGGAAAATAGAAAGAAAACTCACAGTCAGCAGCAGTGAAGTTTGGCAAGGAGTCGTAACTCTTCTCACTGTTCATAATATCCTGGAGGGGCAAAAAAAAAAAGAAACGGGGAAGAAAAAGAGCAGAATGAAACCAATTTTTCTTCTATGCCCCTTGCGTCTGATTAATAACAGGATCAGCAGATCCGACTGCTGCGCTAATTCCTACTCAGCATTTTCATTAAGTGCTTAAAATGGATTATCGGAATATGACATAGCCTTCAGCAATGTGGTGTCCACGGTGACAGCTGGGTCAATTTTCTGTTTCGTACGTGTACGGGTGAAGCATTTTCACGCATGAGCCGAAAGCTAAACAGCGATTGTTGGTGTTTATGAGTAGCATTGTAAGAAAGAGCACACTGGGCACATTACCGTAGTCAATTCTGTTCAAATGAAATGGAGAAGTACTGAATCCTAAATGAGGAACAGTTAAATTGAGGTGGAGTTGCTACGACCAGCACGCAGACTGCATGTGCAACATGGCTAAGCTCAGTCTTTCTAACATAGCTGACAATGTCGAGAGTCAAGGAGTTGTGCGCTGGTCAAAGTCTACCTCAGGCTGCTCTGTGAGCCTGGTTGCGCCGGTCTCAAACAATAGATTGAGCTTTATCAGTGGGAGTGAACCGTTATGCAGACAAAGCCTAAACTGACTGCAGAACAAAACCGCAAAGATTTTCTCTGGGCTTGCTTGTCCTGTCAGCATTTGAGAAGCGTTACGTTTTACTCTGAAACAGCAGAATGAGCTTCTACTCAATGCAGAATGCTTGATAGACTAGCTCGGCCATTCCCAACCGGTGGGCCGTGAAGGTATTGCAAGCGGGCCGCCAAATCATTTGCTAAACATTACGATCTTGGGGGGGGGGGGGCTTATTATGTATGATAATGCATTTCTCCATTGATACCATTAATTAAATTGTAATCAATTGTTAGTTAATTGGCCTATTGCAGACAACCCCTCACTTTTAGTTTCTGATCTCTGTGTGGTGCTGATGGACAGCTCCTTTTATCGTTTTTTAACTACCTGCCCAATTTATTTATTTTTGACAGTGTAATAATGATATTTGACAGTTGTTGTTTTTTGCTTTTCCTACTGCTTTTTCCTACTGAGAAGTGCATGACTCACTGATACCAATAACTTACACATTCATCAAAATGTTTACTCTTAACGCTCTGCTTAAAATATTTTCAAAACCGTGAAATCGATTTGTAGAAAAAGGTGAACATATTCTAAAAATAAATAAAACGGCAATGATACTGTAGTGCTATTGTAAAAATGCATACTTTTATGTAGATTCATTCCAGTATACCCTAGAATATGGTTTATTGCCCTGCATGACATCAGGAAGTCTCTTCTCATACACACTGTCTGCTGTCATTTCAGTGCGATTGCTGCAACCCTCCTCCACCCCATTCTCCTCCAGGTCTGAGATCTCCAGAAGCCCTTCTCAGTTCTCAGAGTCCATCAACACCACCAGGCCTAGACTCCACAGGGGATCTCCTATTCTACTCACGGCTTCACTACCCTCTTCATAATCACCATGACGTCAGCATGACGTTGTGATGACTTCGTGATGGAGTCTAATCGCTAGTTAAAATCACCAATATTATTGCCTTGCTCTTCCTTCATCTTCCTTCAATTATTGTTAACAATAATTGCCCTAAACTCTTTTTCATGGCTGAGACAGATGAAGGGAGTTGTGATGCTCAGATATTCCACATCATTATGCAGATCTTTCCTATTCCACCTTGTTCTTTTCTATTCCACTAGCAGAATACCCGTGCAGTGTATCGAGTGTAAATGTTCTCCATATGGAGTGTGTGCTAGCAGGTTGGCCGCGTCTTATTTGTCCCCATGACCCATAATAAATGTCGTAAAATTCGCCGGAAATAGCTCCTCAACAGATACACAAACATGAGCATATATGTGTTTGATGTACATACTGTACAAAGAACTGCCGTGATCAGATTTGTGCAACACGCATTAAATAAAAAAATATATATACGATTTGTCTTTTCCTGGCTCAACTCGCCTCAACAGGCAGCCAGACTACCGGAGCTCCGCCCCCAGCTGCCGGGGCTCCGCCCCCGGCTGATTCGCACGGTGGAGGCTACGCAGCCATTGTGCAGCATACCCAAATTCGGCCATTAATCTGCGCATTGGGAAATTAATCGGCCCTAATTACTCAATTAAAAAATCTGGCGGTTCTCTTTACACTTGCTGAAAGATTCGGCGCGATCGCACGTAAAACGGCATAGCTGCACCCGAACACAATTCTGCTCACTCACACACACATAGACAGACACCTCACGTTCTTATTATAGGATTCTGCAGGGGGTGCATTGCAGCATGTCTCTTACCTCCATGATTCCTATGTAATACGAGAAGGGAGTGACACGTAGCCCTTTGACCATGATGTCAGACAGGTGGTAGGGGTAGAGCATCAAGTGCTCCCGGCTGTACTTCAGGAGCTCCTCGTAATACTTGCGCTCATCCTTCCTCACGTGGCGCACTACACAGAAAGCACACACACAGCTTAGAATACCGCCCCCGTCTGGCAGAGTCAGGTTATAGAAGAATGCAGCCAGACAGAAGCGTGGGTGTGCTAGCTAGGCAGCTTCTCAGTCAATCTACACTGGATAAACACACAGGTTAAAAAAAGGAATATTGATTTTGGACAACATGCTGACAGCTCCAATATATCGCATGGGAATGAATACAATTGATCACATGAAGGTGATATTATATTACGTGTACATATCTATTTAAAGATCATCACGATATAATTTCCACTGAACTATCATTTAACTGGTAGTGGTAACATGTTTATTTCAATTGAACAATGTCTGTGTCACTCATCAAATGTCCTTGTGTGCAAAGAGGGCAAGAACGCATTTCAGTGATCCAAGATATGCATCTGTCATTTGTACGCTGGTACAGTGAATCTGTTTGTTGCCAAGCTGAGATTTAATGGTTGACCTGATGCCGTTAGAAACGCGGTTATGTAGAAATGAGAGAGTGGGTGAACTTACTGTTGATCCATGAAATTGTGTGGAATTCAAAGGGATAAGTAGAGTAAGCTCCTTGTTTTCATCTTTAGGCTAATAATGAAGGATGGTGCGGTGTAGTTCAGCATAGTGTGTGTGTGTGTGTGTGTGTGTGTGTGTGTGTGTGTGTGTGTGTGTGTGTGTGTGTGTGTGTCTCATGCAGGGATGGACTCGCTCACCTAGGTTATTGCGGAATCGCAGCTGATTGCGAATACTGTACAGCAGCACATGCTTCTCATACTCGCGCTGAGAGTTTCCCAAACCCTGGCAGAAAGAAAGAAAAGCACAGGAGAGAGAGGTGAACACTGGGGATACATGGCAGAATGGAGGTCGGTCAGCTAGCAGCTAGTCCAGCAGTGGCTCTCAACATGGGTCAAACAGACAAAAAGCATGTAGGAGAATTACTGATTTAGCATAAGTCATGAATTTTGGACAATCATATCTGATAATAAAAAAATATTCTCTGATTTGCAGAGATAGGAAATAACTAAGTACAAAGGTATTTGTACTTTACTGAGTATTTATTTTTCTGACAAATTTTTACTTCCTACATTAACACAAATGTCAAATACTTTCTACGCCTCCCACCTATTTTCGTATTATGTGCACCTTTTTTTGGAAAACCATAGCACACAAATTATTAATCCAAGTATAGTCTTTATACATCTTGAAATATGTTGGGGATATTTGTTTAATAGTCTTCTGATGATATGACCTGAGGTTGTGTTAGCTTTGCACAGATACAGCTGGTAGAAATATATATATATATATATATATATAAATATATATATTTTTTTTACTTTTGAGTACATCTAGCCTGTACTCTTCTTTTTTTTTTACCTTTCACTTGAGTAAATAACTTGAATCACTACTTGTACTTTTACCAGTCTTTTTACACAGTCAAGTAGCGTTCCCATCTCTGCTGATTTGTGTCTGAAAGAGAAATCTCATCAGATGGGTGTATGTGGCTCTGAAAGCCAAGGGGTCCTCGATATGAAAAGGGATGAGAATCACTGATCTAGTCAATTTATCTTAGAAATATATTTAAAAAAAATACTGTCTCTGGCAAGTATACAGTAGTAGTAACACAAAGCGCTCCTGCACTCTAGCGCCTCCAATTACACAACATCTTGGCGTAATAGCCCTGTCGAGGTGGGATTTGTGCACCCTATTAATAGTATAAGTCTTCATACTGTATCTTTTGCACATTGCAATTATCTGGAGTAGGATAGCCCACAAGGGTGTGATTATACTATAATAACAAGTGATATGCATTCGATATCATCATCATCATGTGGTGCCACATACATATCATGCCAATGATCTGTCATGTGATGCAAATGTAGTTAGCCACAGTCCCGTAGCTTAGCTGTAATCTAATGATGGGTAGTTATTATGGCTCCCTGCTGTCGCTGCAGATGAGGTTAGCAAGCCGCTGCCTGCCTGGACCACACAGAGCAGAGCACGCTGTCATTGACGGTTCACCCCCACAGCCAGTGGGACAGCGGCGCCCGCTAGCCCAGCTCGCTGGGAACATCACGTTACCTGTTTGACATTAGCTGGTAGCTTGTTCCACGGATAATTCTGCCTGATGTGAAATTCCACGTCCGTGTTCATTGCTAGCTAGCTGTGCTAACGGCAGAATCCCCCACGATGGCGGTCAGAAACGGGCTTCTGGGCAAGTCCACACCGACTGTACCCTCCCGACACCACACAGCCGAGTACAGCGACTTTCGATTCTCAGAGGTTTATTGTCTGGAGATGATTTTCCTTTGCAGTAAAGAACGTCCACTTCCTTGTTGTATTTTCGAAAGACCCGTTCGTCACGCTTATGGGCTATATTCGTCACGTCCGGTCGAAGCGTATTGTGTGAATGGAGCGCGAGGAGGACGCAGATGAGAATTGATGAGGTCATCATCAAACATGACCGAATCATTATTATCATACGTTAGAAGCTAAATTATCTCCCGTTTGCTTTCAGTGCCATACATACAGCATACAACAACTGATGTGGCAGAAGACATTATGGCACACATTTGACAAGTTAGATGGTGCATACCGACCAAAGATGCCCTTTTTTAGGGAAGGGGGGGGGGGGGGGTTTAAAAGGTCACCCCCTACATTTTAGAATAAACCATTTCAGAATAAAAGGGTCTGGCGGGACAGTCTCTTTGGCCGACTGGTTAGCGTGTTGCACTTTCATTATTGCGGGGAGTCTACAGATAGATAAGACCTCGGGTTCGATTCCCCCCTGGTCAGCGGGTGAGGTCAGGGGGAGGTAGTGCAACGAAGCACTACTTCATCAACCCGGGGTTGAATTAAGGAGAATACGCTGGCCCTTGGCCATTGAGATTGTCTCTTTAAAAAAAATATATATATATTATAGTCTTAGTTCAGTTAATTAAATACATGACCGAATCATTATTATCATAGAAGCTAAATTATCTCCCGTTTGCTTTCAGTGCCATACAGCATACAACAACAACTGATGTGGCAGAAGACATTAAGGCACACATTTGACAAGTTAGATGACGCATACCGACCAAAGATGCCCTTTTTTAGGGGGGGGGGGGTTGGCTTTTAAAAGGGCACCCCCTACATTTTAGAATAAACCATTTCAGAATAAAAGGGTCTGGCGGGACAGTCTCTTTGGCCGACTGGTTAGCGTGTTCGACTTTCATTATAAGCTCCAACTCAAAGTCAAATCTCGGCCCGGGTTCGATTCCCCCCTGGTCAGCGGGGGAGGTCAGGGGGAGGTAGTGCAACGAAGCACTACTTCATCAACCAGGGGTTGAATTAAGGAGAATACGCTGGCCCTTGGCCATTGAGATTGTCTCTTTAAAAAAAAAAAGATATATATATATATATATATATATATATATATATATATATATATATATATATATATATATATATATATATATATTATAGTCTTAGTTCAGTTAATTAATTAATTGGAACTTCATTTGTTTTCTTGTTGCACGTTCTGATGGTCTCTGAGACTTCAGAACATCTTCAAATATTTGGCATTTGTAATTTCTGCAAACATTCAGATTTCAAATAGCTACAGTTCCTCCAGCTCAAGATGTCCTGCCACACTTATATGTTATGCAGGTAATTGGTTGCATTTGGCCCTGCAACAGTTGAGAGCCTGCACGCACGACCCCTCCTCTTTATCTCCCCAAATTCCCCAATTATCATCAAACTCTCTCCAAATCTATGATACTGACTACAGTATACATGCAGCCACTAAGCTTTAACAGTATGCACTAATAGTAGCCTACTCAATGAGCCAATGCATCTGCTCCCTACATCATTCATTTGCCAAATAAATAATAGGCTACAATATCATAAAACCATTTTACATTATCCTTTTTACATAATAGTGTCATGGTCAATATCTTTTCATCTGCTATGATCTATGGTTATGGTGTTCCATGCCAATTGCCAATTGCAATTGCAGCGCATGATCAAGACAGCAAGCAGGATCATTGGGGTCGATCAGGTGTCTGCAGCACAGCGGTATACGACGACCTTATTCTTAAGGCTGATCAGATCCTCAATGATCCTACCCACCCTCTCCTTCTGCGTGAGCAGCAGGTCATATGGCAGAATCCTGCAGCGGAAAATCACAACAAGATACAATAAATCATTGGGGCCTATACGCAATTAGAACACTATAAATAGGAGATAACTGTAGGCTACCTGGGGAATTTTCGATCCTAACTGTATTGTACTGTGCTTGTATTTTGATAGTGATTATTTTGCACTTCTACTTTTAATTTATATAATGCATTTTTTTATACTGTTGGCACCACTGCCTGACATGTGTCCGTGTGTGTGTGTGTGTGTGTGTGTGTGTGTGTGTGTGTGTGTGTGTGTGTGTGTGTGTGCGTGTGCGTGTGCGTGCGTGCGTGCGTGCGTGCGTGCGTGCGTGCGTGCGTGCGTGCGTGTGTGTGTGTGTGTGTATATGTGTGTGTACAGTATGTACTGTAATCAAGACATGTATGACCACATAAATCTCCCCTTGCGGGATAATAAAGTTGACCTTGAACCTTGAACCCCACTGATCCTGGCATCAACAACAGTCCTTCAGTGAATTGAAGGAATTGGGATAGGCACAACAGGGAGTGAAACATGGATTTTCTGTTGCAGGGATATCATGGGATCAAGGCTTTGGGATTTTAAGCTTTTAGGAGTCTTTCCCATGCATCCCAACCTGTACAGTATTTTTGGGAAAGTGACCTTTGTGAGATGTTCAGCCCTGCCGCTGAAGGAGTCTGTAATGCACACCTTGACCTAGCCCAGCATTAAGTTGTCACTTGGTAACCATAGCAGAGTGTAGCATTTCAGTGTGTGAGAAAGTCCACCAAGGCTGTGTGTGCGGCTGTCATGATGTCTGACTTGCTGACAGCTCACTTCCATGTAGCTATGTCATTCAATCTGTCCACAAGTATCTCCAATTCCTCCTCATACGCAGCTAAACAAACATGACAATAACTCATCTCGCTGCCCCAGGAGCTGCATGGCAAGTGCAGGCGCGCGGCTGAAGATAAGGCCCTTTGCAGTCTGGAGATAAAGAAATGCCAACTTGGAGATATCAGGCACGAGGAAACATGGGTTGAATATATAAGAACTGTAGCCTATCTCCTCCTGGAGAATCTGAGTGGAAATTGGAAAAAAATAAAATAAAAAATAAAGTCGAGCTAGACTGTAAAAGGAGAAAATATTTCATGACTTCTTTATCTTTAATTTAATCGCTGACTTCAAATAAAGTGCAGATTCTGTCCAGGCTCGGTCTTATCTTTCACCAAAGTATGAGCACATTTATACTGTTTGTCTGCTCTACATCAGCCACAAAAGTCTCGATTGATTTTTTTAAATGGGGTGCTATGGTAACTGCATTATTAGACTGTAAGACTTACATACCCAGAGATCATCAGAATCCAGACTCCTTCAGGCCTGAATACCTACTACAGAATGAGCTTCACTTCCAACCCAATTCACCCATTTTGTGTCTAAAAGGCAGGAAGTAAAACAGGTGCAAACAAGATATTGATTAGGGCCCGGCACTGGAACACCTAAACGGATTGGAAGTTGGAAACCCTCATTAGTGTTCTACTTGCACCTTTTAGACACAAAATGGGTGAATTGGGTGGGAAGTGAAATAGGCAAATATACTACAGAGACCACAATGTATGTTTTGTCATTATGATCTGTTCAAAATGTTCTAATAATATATCTTTGTGTGTTTGTGGGTGGGGGTGGGGGTGTGGGGGGGGTCCTGCGGGGAGGGTTATTTCCTGAGTTAATCTGTTTGTGTATGTGTGTGTGTATGTATTGTTTGTTTGTTTTTTGTAGATGTTTGTGGTTTATATGTTTTTCTTTTTGTATGTGGGAAAATTAAAATCAATAAAAAATTGATCACAAAAAAAGAGAGACCACAACGTATCTCTGCACCATGGATACTGTTTGGCACATTGACACACCTTGGCACAAGGCAAACAAGGCCTCAAACAGGTGAATGCTTCTCCACTTACCATACACACACCCATACAAACAGCACCGCACCTTGAGGCAAACCGAGCCTGGGTCTCTCAGCCCTGGGTCTCTCAGCTGTTCCTCCTGATCAGGCCGGCCCATCAGCGCCACACTATATTTACCTGCTTCCTGGGTTACACAGCCCAGGGGAGGGGGGGCTTAGACACCACGGGGAAGGGTCGGTAGCTCTGGGACACTTTCATTCAATGGTGGCCTCCTTGGTGGGCTTCAGGGGTGCAGCCAAGACCCCCAGATGATTCTCCCTCCCATCCCCAGGCTATTGTAAACACTCACTCCACTGGGTCCTGGCAGAGTTGCTAAGCTGGCAACTGGGTAGCAAACAGCTCTGTGTCACATGAGTGGACGGGGCTGGAGTCAAAGTGGCCCAGGATACTATTCTTAGCTGCAGGAATGTACACACAGTGGCCTCATGGCAAGCTCCAACCACTCCTCACTGGAGAGCCTTGTTGTGTACCTCTGCTTCGCGCTCCTTCTCTCTCTCTCTCTCTCTGACCATGCTGCTGCGCACCTGACTCTATTTGCTTTGGACAATGTTTTGGTTCTTTTTGGATGCCAGCTGATTTGTTTTTCTGCCTAGTCTACGGAGACACTGCGGATATTTTTGATTTACTGAGGACATGAGGTAAGCGTTCACCAGTTGGTGCAGCTGGTGAACTGACAACAGATTTTAGGCTACATAATGCTAATATCAATATTGATATAACACTAACTAATGTTGTGATTCATTGTCCCCGGTGTGTAGTTTTCATTGTTTATGTTCTGCTTTACTACATGTATTGCTATAGGTTCCTCCTAAAAATTTTCTACATGTTATATTGTTCTTCATCTCAGGTCTAAGGGAGTCACACACATTGCTAATATTTTACATGGAGGATATTCATAAATTAACCTTGGCATTAAGACACAATAATATTGTGGCAGTCTCCCAGAAATGAAATAAATGATATCTTGTCACTAACAAACTATACAAAGGGAGATCGGTTACATTATTAAAGTCTAAAAACATCGCTGAAAGTATCCAAAGGATGTGAGATTGAGTACAATCCATCCATTAGTGTCTGACTCCTCCTAATGAGTAAGCAATTTAAAATGTAGACAGTTGGAAGTCATTAAGTAGTTATAAGAAGCTCGGGGTCTCCACCAGCACTGCTTTAACCACGTCTGAAGGAATATAATGCCAGTTGTGGAATCTCACATGGTCATTGGCGGTTCATAATATAGAATAATGATTAGAGGTCCAAATATATCAGACCGTGTGTGTGTGTGTGTGTGTGTGTGTGTGTGTGTGTGTGTGTGTGTGCGCGTGTGTGTGTGTGAGAGAGAGAGTAACTCAGTAGCTGTCGCAGGGGTGATTAGAAAGACTCAGTGTTGATAATAGCCCTATGAAATTCCCCCACTCTAAACAGCAGGATCATCGCAAACCCTCCAACCAGGGAGGGAGACTGAGAGAGGATGAAAGAGAGTCTATAGAAACAGCGAGAGAGAGAGAGAGAGTGGGGGAGAAATACAGAAAGGTGGATAGACACAAACAGATGTCCTGTGTGTATAACTGATAAAGTTAGCAGTGATGAGTAGCTGGATAAGAGACGTAGCCCAATGCTGCATGGATGCATCAAGATAATTTAGGAGAAGGGGCTAAAAATAGAACGCTGTGAGTAATCGGCCATTAAGGACAGCTGCTCTATGAGTTGGAGAGTGGGTTAATAAATGGGCCAGTTTGCTGTCAGCTCTGTACTGTAACAGGAGGGATCTGCATGCTGAGGAGGGTTAGAGCCAGGTCACATGTCAAATTAGAGACGGACTAAGTGAAACCGTTCTCATATTTCTACTGGTATGCATAATCATTTTACATGATGTGATGTTGTGGACATACAGTTCCATAATGGAGAATTTAGATTTCCTACATTTCTGGTGGTCAAAATAGCATTCTTCCTCCTTGATAGCCACGTGCTCGAGTCTCAGATTGCCATGGTTACCTAATCAACAAACTTTGGGAAAACTTGATTATCCTGCAAAATGTTTGTGATGGCAGAAATGACAGCGAAATTAATGGTACATATTTTGTATTAAAAACAAAAGTCAAAAATTGTACCTGAGTTAATTTTCTTTATGGAAATCATTGATTCAACTGTATAGTAGTAATACATACAAAATATTTGAATGTATTTATTTATTTATTATGGAGAATTACAAGACCAAACATAAAAAATCAACATAAAACAGTATATATATATATATATATATATATATATATATACTGTTTTATGTATATATATATATATATATATATATATATATATATATATATATAAGAGAGAATAAGAGAGAATAATAAATTATATGTGAGTAATAAAGCATAAACAATGATAACAAAAACAACATGAAAACAAAATTCTTACATACACATCCCAGGGACATGAAAGTTATCCATCATTCATTAAAAGAACTAACCCCAACCTAACCTATCTGAACCAAAGCAACAGCCTTAGAAAAAAGGAAATTAATGGTGGACGAAACAAATTAGCAGGAGCAATGACATGGTGTGCTAACTAGCTGAGGATAGTGCTGGCAGGTGTAAGACTGTTTGATGCTGAGGGGTTGTTCTGGGTCACCAGTATTTACCGCGTCTGAAGGTAGCCCTAATTAAACAAAACATTTCTCATGCAAAGTAGCCACTTGATAACCCCGCTGACCTGCTCTCGCCCACTCATCCTCTTCTTCAACATCCAGGCCAAGTTTCCACCCTCCTCACAGTGTAAATAGCACAGGACACAATAATGGCAAATCCTTTGTTTCTGTCAACCTTTCGCAATGGAAAGTAGCCTAGAAATAGGCAAAAACTCACGACGTTATTCTTCCTTATTTTGCCTTTCTCTCTTTTCCCTCCTTCCACAGAATGGCCTGTAGATCGGTTGATGTTTTTGCCTTCAAAGACGTGGAACTTCCCTCCCATCTACATGCCCAGCTCAACGTCCTCCGGCAGGAGCGCATCCTGACAGACGTCCTTCTTTGCACTGAGCACCAGGAGATCCCCTGCCACCGGAACATCCTGGTCTCCAGCAGCCCATACTTCCGCGCCATGTTCTGCAGCAACTTCCTGGAAAGTAGCCAGGCCCGTGTGGACCTGAAGGGCATCTCGTCAGACGTCCTCAGTGGCATCGTGGACTACGTCTACACAGGCGCCATCACTATCACCATGGAGATCGTGCTCCCACTCATGCAGGCGGCGTCCATGCTTCACTATGGCCGCCTCTTTGAGGCCTGTTCGATGTTCCTCCAGGAGCAGCTCAATCCGGACAACTGTCTGAGCATGATACGACTTTCCGAGATCCTTCATTGCGAGAGTTTAAGGGAGAGGGCAAAAGAGATGGCTGTGAGGTGTTTCTCTGACGTGGCCGCTACAGAGGACTTCTGCGAGCTGTCCCTTCCTGAACTCATGTGCTACTTGGAAGACGATCGACTTTGCGCGGAGGAAGAGCAGGTGTTTGAGACCCTCTTGGCGTGGATCCACCACGACCCGTTCTCGCGACGCGGCGCCATCCACGACCTCTTCAAGAAAGTCCGCCTCCGCTACATCCACCCTACCTACCTGTTCCAGTTTATCGCCAACGACCCGTTGGTGCAGTCCTCCACCCTTTGTACCGAGATCATTGAGTCAGTGCGCCGCCTCATGCTCTCCGTCAGCACCAAGTGCAGCCGTGAGCTCAAACCGCTTTGGACCACGCCGCGGCGCTACACCTGCCGAGAAACGCTGGTGGTAGTAGGAGGGCGCAAAAACAACGAGCAGACGTCTCGAGAGGCGTTGCTATACGATGAGAGGACCCATCGTTGGCAATGGTTGGCCAAGCTGCCCCTCCGCCTCTACAAAGCCGCGTACGTGTGTATTCACAGCATCCTGTATGTGGTCGGTGGGCTCAGCCTCTGCATGGCATCAGGCGACAGCGCAGTCAGTGCCACGGTTTATACACTCTCCCTTAAGACCAACCAGTGGCGGACCGCCGAGCCTATGTTGGAGCCACGATATGCCCACCAAAGTGTGTCCTATCTGCACTTTATATTTGTCCTAGGAGGCATCGGGGTAGACAAGCAAATCTGCCACTCGGTAGAGAGGTATAACAGTATGTTTAATCAGTGGGAGCCCATGGCGCCGATCCCCACGCCGGTGCTACATCCAGCAGTTGCAGCCAGTGATCAGAGGATCTATGTTTTCGGAGGGGAGGACGCCATGCAGAACCCTGTCAGGCTGATCCAGGTAGAGAAGACCTCTCGCTTCCACATTATTGGATGAACATGAAGTTCCAATTCTACATTATTGCCGACCCAATGTGGCCATGGCCTTAAACAGAATTCATTGGCAATATGTGCAGATAGAAAATACATTCACTGTATACTGATGAGGAACTCCTCTTTGAAGAAATATTATGTGGGTGGTGAATTAGTCTTATTTTCTTGATGCTATAGTAAACAGGTTGGCTAATTGTCCAATGTGTGGTGTGTCTATAGGTGTATCACATCTCTCGCAACCTGTGGTCCAGGCTAGAGACCAGGACAGTGAAGAACGTTTGCGCTCCTGCTGCCGTCATCGAGGACAAGATCTACATCATAGGAGGTGGGCCCCATGGGAATTGTCTAGAGCCTGCTTTTTTTTTCCATGTATGGAAAACAAATAGGTTGTTTTCCCTAGCTGTTACATATTTCCACATGAAAACATGTCCATGAACAGCTTTAGATGCACTTTCAAAGAGAATTTTAAATGATGTATCTTTGAAGATGGCATCAATGAATATTTAATTTCCAGGGTACACCAGACGAATGATCGCTTATGACACCAAAGCCAACAAATTCGTCAAGTGTGAGAATCTGAAGGAACGCAGGATGCATCACAGCGCTACGGTGATCAACAACAAGCTCTACGTGACGGGTGGACGCATCCTCAACGGTCACGACGTCATCGAGGACTCAGACTGCTTTGAGTGTTACGACCCCAAGACGGACGTGTGGACCTCGAAGGGCTCTCTGCCGTACAAGTTGTTTGACCATGGCTCCCTGCCATTGGTCTGCGTTTCCAACAGACCCAATCCACCGTGACACCACCACCCGAGCCACTTTGGGTCAATTGCTCCATGTTTTACATCCCCGCCCTTTCGCCATGATTTATTGGCTTGCCTCTAGCTACAAATGGGAAACCATCTCAAACTGACTTGCGTTCCTTCACGCAGCTCAGCCTCTGTCCCAATTTAGCAGCACTTTAGGCCAGGCTGACCATCATATTATGTGGCGTTTTAAATCAAAGGAGACCTCAGCTGGCAAACATAGCTAAGGCACCTGTGGGGGAACTGAACTGTGAACTCCAGAGATAACTGGAGATAGACTTACTTACACAATTACAACAAGCAGCTGTTCAGACACATACGTAACCCAAAAAAAGCTCTTCCCACAGATGGCTGCAGTGTTTTAATGCTTACTAAAGGTGTTTAATGCTTTAATTTCTCAGACATGTATTTACAGTGTATCAGTCGGGTGTGTCAGTTGCAGAATTACCTATTACAAATTAATGCATGGTGAATTTTCATCTGGTTGCAGGTTAAATGTTTGGGCTCTGCTTGTCTTGTGAAATGGCAAGACAGAGATCACGCATAAAACACATTGGCACTTTAAAGAGTTTACATTCCTCCTTGACCCGCATGCTTCTATCAGAGGTCACGTCCTGATGAGACCCATTAAGACAAAAGATGGACAGCTCCTCCTGCTGGCAGAGCCGCAGGCCACGTTAGCTGTGGCTGCTACCATTACTTTTGCTGGAATGTAGCTGGGGAGGAGAATTTTGCTGAAATTAAATTTTCTGGGCCAACACAACTAATTTAACAAAAATATGAAGATAATTCTGTCCTATATGTGATGTTGTTTGACTTCCAACATCACATACCGAATGTATTATGTCCAAGACATCGGAGATGTTGACGATTAGTCGAAGCACTCTGTGTAGAAATGATTTACAGTGTTTCCTTTAGTGGTGATCTTTAATTTCACCATGAGCTATTGCAGCTATGAAAGAACTAGTCACTGGTTCTCTGGGCAGCTATGTTGATATGTGGACATGTGACGCTGATGCATTTTAATGCCCAAGGGTGATGCAGTGACCAACCTACTGAAGGGCAACCATGAGAGGAAAGTGTGGCTGTTTTTAAGGCAAAGGTAACGTGCAGAAGCATGTCCACAGATATGAAATCAAACCTCCCATTCATCTGATACATTTCCTGTAGAAGAGAACAAACAATTGAGAACTGTGTCTTTAGATATCCAAGAGAGGAAAAAACAGTGCAATTGTGCATAAACATATTCATAACTGGTGTGTATTGGAGTCCAAACTGAACCACACTTGTATGGCAAGAAGCTGTAAGAAGCTGGCCACTGAGGCTGTGGACACCTTTGCATTTTGCCTTCCTTACCATGTGACACTCCTGACCCCTATGGAATAGAGATTTAACATGGTGCTCGACCAGTCTCTTTCCCTGGTAACAATCACCATGGCAACCCTATGATCACATCACTGGATCATCCTATGGCATCCTCCTGTGGCAGTGAATTTATTTCACATTGCATCACTGCATGATGCATAATGTGTTGCGGTTACTTGCACAAAAGATAAACCTCTTTAAAATGTAGAATTTACAATGTACACGCTTACATTTTTTATATCTTATTTCCCTGTGTGACTTATAAATAAAATACAAATAAATAAATAAAATACCATAAAATACACTTTGTTTGTTTTTATCTCCCTAAAACACAAGAACAACTGATAGAATCTCTCTTTGGCAGTGGTGTCGACTCTGTCTCTCTTTTACTAGACTGTCTTCAGTTGAACTATCTAAATGGGCCTCCCTTTATAGAGTGGCTGAGGCTGAGTCATATTCCATCATACCCAAGGGATGATTGTTGTGAGTGACACAGGAACATGTTGACTGGCTATCAGGTGGCACATTTGGCAGCTATGCGTACATCAACAGACAAGCTCCGGTGCAACTTGCACTGAAATATTAGATTACGTCTAACTTTGATGGAGACGTACGGTTGTCTACACACTGACATTGAGTCAATAACCTATTTCCAGTCCATTCGGCATGATACATCCCTTATGTTTGCACATGACGGTCCTGCGCGTAGCCCCTTGACCCCCTCAGGGCATGTTCTTCTGTCCATAAAGTGCGTCTGGCTGGCCTGGGAGGTCGCCCTAGTAGCAGCTCCAGTTACTAACTTCCCCTTGAGAGGCTCATGGTATGGCCTATTTGTATGCCGGCCCTCGGGTGAAGTTGACCTTAGGGGGGAAGAGATCCGGGATCGGCTTTCGCTTTCAAGTTTTAATCCTTAAGCCATTAGTGGGGAAACCTTGAAACCCGCCCAAGAAGAGCAGCGACCAAGGGCTAATTTCATCACACTCCACATTAGCGAGCCCCAACTGTCATTGGGTTAAATGGCTCCTCGTTAGCCTGGTCACTCTGAATGCCTCGCAATATCCCTCTGTGTGTGTGTGTGTGTGTGTGTGTGTGTGTGTGTGTGTGTTCTCGTCTGTGTGTGTGTGTGTGTCTGTGTGTTCTCGTGTGTGTGTGTGTGTGTGTGTGTGTGTGTGTGTGTTCTCGTGTGTGTGTGTGTGTGTGTGTGTGTGTTCTCGTGTGTGTGTGTGTGTGTGTTCTCATGTGTGTGTGTGTGTGTTTGTGTGTGTGTCCGTCCTCCTCACTGGCCTGAACCCCTACAACCTAACCAAATCCTGTTTTCAATATGGCATAATGTTACCCAGCAGACTAGCTGTTCTCTAACTTTAATAAACCATAAAGTTGAAACATTCGAAGTTGAAACCTATTGAGAATATGAATATGTCATTGGCCCCATTCAGTTAGCCAGTGCAGCATTTGACAAGAACAGGCGTATGCAACTTTCCTGTATTAAGCGGCAGCTAAATACACAGCCTACCTACTAGTATTCCGACTGTTTATTGATGTGTGTTTGCCTGCTGCCTTGCCATAGAAACCGGTGTGTGAGGGTCACCCGTCTGGGAGGCTGTGGCCTGGCAGGTTATTTTCAGTGCCTGTTACTAACCCATCAAGGGGTAACATTTCAATGTTATCCCATGCACGTACCCACATAAGTGTGGTTAAACGACAGACATGCACACAGCATGCATGCACCCACATCCACGCACGCACGAACACACACACACACACACACACACACAAGCGACCCCATCATTATAAGCAATACCCCATATAACCCTCATAGATTCTCTCAAACAAAACAAAGAGTATTGAGCTCTTTCAGCAAAGGTTGAATCACCCGTGAAGTAAAGACTACTTCCACTGCAGTGACAGTAAAACATTCTGGCATTTCTGTGTTCAAATGATGCAAGTACAGACATTGAAAAAATTATAGTTCTATTTCATTCCTCCTGACTGGCAGGGGCAGTGTTTCTCAAGTATCCTGAAGGGTCAGTCAGACCCACGTCTATCTGAATGTAACCTGGCGGTAGGCAGTCCAGTCAGTCTTGGAGTGTAGGACACCGTCCACCAGGCGACTTTTGCCAATGGGTGGAAGTTATTTACCAAGTGGTGTGGGCCTCATGAGGTAGTCCTTGAGCGTGCCCCATGCCCATGGGGTTGAGGGGCTTGCAGTGGCTATTAAGCGACAAGCAGCCCCAAAAGTGCATGTAGCTGCAATGTCGCAGCTCAGCATGAGCATGGGGAACCAGCCCATAGGCCCATGCGGCCTCGTTGGTCCTTTGAAAGAAGGCGGCTCTGAGACACGCAGTTGATGAGAGTTGCCTCAGAGTATTTTGCTGTGGTATTTCATGACATGACCCTGACCCGTGGCCGTGGGCACATTCCCAGTCAATCAGGTGAGAGAGCAGCAGTGCTCTGACCAGTGGGTCCTTACACAGTAGCTGGAGGCAGCAGCTACAGTAGCTTTGCCGGTCTGTTATGGCGGGCACAGAGAGGGCCATGCCTGGTCTACACAGACCCAGCTGGCCCAGAGAGGACCATGCCTCGTCTACACAGGGGCTTTCCAGCTGGCACAGAAAGGGCCAGACCTTGTGGACACCATCACTCTGGCATAGAGTTCTAAGGACCTGCCTCTACCTTTAATGTTAAGGGTCATTCCACCAGGAGTGTTTCCACATCCTAGGCGTCTTGAGGACTGTGCCCCTCAGGAGGATATGCGCAGCTTGGCTGTGTTCCCTTACCAGCTCTACAGGCCAGAGAGCCTGTGCCCTTTACGCTAAAGGGCTGTTCCACTGTTTTCACATCCTGGGCCCATGTCATCCGGGGTCGCAAGGTGACGTTTCTGATATCAATACTCGATACCTGCGCGAGTGTGACAGATATATTCACAGTGTTAAACACTGCCCCTAACGGTCATCCAGAATACATAGAATCGTAGTTGCATGCATAACTTTCGTGCCCTCCCATGCTAGTTTTAAACAACTTTTTTAAAGTGCATCTCATATGGCAGCTTTGGTTCTCAGCAGCAGCACACACTAGAGATGGCGTGCCTCTTGGATCACAGCACCCAGAGGCGCCTACACGGTGGTTGCCCTTAGTGCTGTTTTGACATACTAAATGAGGTGTTTCCCCGCTGTGTCATGTGAGAGGCGCTATTGCCTTGCCCAGGCTGTAACTTTAGCCCTGTGTTAATGTGATAGACAGTGGGATTAGGAAGGTTTACCCCTACACTGTATACAGCTATGGGTGAGCCATACAGCCTGTCTGTCTGGGGTAACAGGTGGTTTAGAAATGCTAAGCGATAGAGATTCAGCCACCGGTGTGGCACTTTGATTCCATTTTTACTTAAATCCTACTAATATTACTTACCATCCTTTTTAGATAAAAGTTTGTTTTGAAATTGAAATGCATCAGTAATTTTGTTTGTGAGATTTATTGTTTCGGTACATTAGTTCAAGTGTTGGTAAATGTAAAAATATTATGCTACATAGTATATTACAAAATACACAATGGGAGTCGTGTGTTGTCACATCTGAAGCTGCAGCAAATAAAGGTTTTGTCTGACCCCTATTGGGCAGTTTTGAGCAGTACGTACAGCTACTAAAAAATATTTTACAACTCTCAAAAATGACTGAATTCTAGTTAATAGAACATCAGAACCAAAAGCAACTGAAAATAAGTAATGGAATGGCTATTGAAGTTGTGAATGGGCTTCATTTTTCTAAAACACTTGAGTAAAACTAATAAATTAAGTGAAAAATGTAACAATTACACATTTTCAGTAGGTTAGAATGAAGTTCACCTACAACTGGTGTCAGTGTATGTGAAGTGCTTGGATATAATCGTTTTTTCTTAGTCCTAACTTTTGCAAGCACATAATTGCAGATAGTTTGAATGCCAATTATGCAGTTGTTACATTTGTCAAATATCTGCACAATTGTCAATCCATTGACTGTAAATTCAATATTGATCATATAGTTAAAAAGGAATGCAATATCTTTACTCTGCCACCTGATGTCCCCATGACCACTGGGCGATATGGTTGAATCAGAGCAACTTGCCTTTCACTGCACCTCTATCGTCCCCTGCTGGTTAAAACAAGCATCTTCACTGAGCTTTGAGAGCCTGCACTTCAAGCTTGACCTTGCTTTGTAATTGTAAACTGCAAATTGGTGGTACTAAAATCCAACCTCACATATACAGGAATATGTCCAAAGTTAGAGATATTAGAGACTTACATAAGAGTCTTGATCATTTTATTGTAATTTCATTCATTAAAAAAAATATGTCAAAAAAAATCTCAGTACAGCATGCACACATTCCTTATTACAAGGGGCTAAAATAATCTGGTCAGACAGACTACTTCATTGGAGTATGTCATCATCATTTAACAGGCTGGGTATGCTTTCTGCTCATTTGGTAACAATTGTCACAAAACAATCAAATTATTTACGTCTGTATGTGACTGTGTG
The DNA here is from genome assembly GCF_964638095.1 of Poromitra crassiceps. Lineage (NCBI taxonomy): Eukaryota > Metazoa > Chordata > Actinopteri > Beryciformes > Melamphaidae > Poromitra > Poromitra crassiceps. Next base: position 42,874,406 of record NC_139643.1, on the reverse strand, counting down.
TGCATGCGTGTGTGTGTGTGTGTGTGTGTGCATATTGCAATGACGGAGCCCAAAAACATGAGCCTACATTCAATTCAAACGAATGTGTTTTTTTTGTTTGTTATAGCCAAATACTAAAACTGCAACCATTCACACAAATCTTCATCCATGAGGAACCCTAAGAAATGGCACTATAGACCCCAAGAGGTGAAAAACAGATTAAAAAAAACAATGAAATTAAGACGAACGCAACACAAATACATTGGTCCAGTAAAAGTGCTATTTGAGGGATATCTTAACAGGAAGTTTATAGACCATACAAAAGAAATAAAATCTCAATATATTAGATAGACAATAACAACACTAATAATACATATTAAGAAGAATTTCAAACTCAAGAGGCGCAATGAAAAACGTAATAGAACCACGGCAAACGTATACTTGTAATATGTAAAATCATAAAAATCAAGACCCAGGCATGACTGTGGTGCGTGCGGCGATGACAAAAATGTGTCGTTTTCCAATGATGTCTAAAATAAAGCATTTCAGCTGTGCCTGTACCTGGATTTTTACACTTTTCATACACAAATTCCAGTATAATTTCCCCCGTTCTTTAGTAAAAGTTTTTTGAATATGAGAGTCAGGATTTTTAACAATTTAGATACAGCATGTACACATTCATGACTCCACAATGCTGTGCTTCTATTGCCCATCTTGGAACACGGCAGGGCAATAAATCAGACCTTGGATTCTCCCATTTAATTTTAAATCATAAATATGTACAATAGGTCCATAATTACAAAGACATTCAGTAAAAGAGTTAGTATTTTGGCACGAGGCACAGACTTTAATGTACATCATAACCAAGTGGCTAAAACCCACCCAGAAGAACACTATTCTTGCCCATCAACTTGTCATCTCAGAGAGAATAGTTAATACGTATTTGACAAATCTCTACATTTGATGAAAACTGACAAAACAAATAAATGATGTAACATTTGGCGTAATCTTGTTGGGAGGGAGGGAGGGAGGGAGGGGCGGGGGGTGGCAGACAACTACCCCAGCAGACCTGACGAGTGGATCTACAGTGCATTTCTGTCAAAGACAGACAATCGGTTGTTCTTCCTGAGTGCCATTAGTAAACAGGAACTGGAAAACTTATTTACAGCTAAGACTTGGGTGGGGACTTGGTACTATTTACACAATATCACTTCAATGCCTGGCCAGAAGAACCACCGTATCCTGCGACTCGTCCCGCTCTTGTGCCAAATATACAGACTCTTAACTTGGTTCACTATCGTGACATCAGCAGCTTTATTTACCCAGGTTACCCACCCTTAACATGCCCTGAATCATTACTACCACTTACTGAAAAACGCTTCTCTCCACTGCCATCTGGAGGCCAGACGCATTACAACAAGCATCAGAGCAGAGCATGTCAACTTTTCCTGAGAGGGGGTAAGGTATGAGAACCCTTACTAACTTTGGGGTGGTGGACTGGGCTCATGGTCACTTATGATTTTTATTATTTATTCTTTCATTTGTTATTATTATTATTATTATTATTATTTAACCATTTACAAACGCCTACAAATGAACCTACAAATCACCGGTGAGCCTCAACTTAAGATCGACATTTTTTATTTTATTTCTATACCCTGACAAGATCCTTCAGAGGAGGGGGGGTGAACGAAAGGAGAGAAGTGTACATGGTGGTTCCTACTTTCTACACCTCGTTGATGGTGCGCTCCGAGGGTCTGAAGTTGGCCGAGCTGGACGACGACATGTAGAAGGACTGGGTTTTGCGGTTGAGACGGGCACGCTTGGTGGCCACGGACAGGCTGCGCTTGCTGGTGGAGATGATCTCCGTGATGAACTTTTTGCAGTCCACGCAGACCTCCATGGAGGCCCAGTCCTCAGTCAGCTCCTTGGGAAGCTCGGGCTCGTCCTGCGACCTGCCGTCACCGCTGCCGTGCTTCGACAGCCTGAGGACAGAGAGACAGGAGGACGTGTCTGTAAGATCTTGACGGATCTCAGCCTGTTGCTAGACTCAGGGGTGGCATTGTGACTTGACTTTGTCTAGTAGTATATATACACTGTATATGAAAAACAAAGAGGAGGTTCTGCAGTGACATACTTGTAAACACTCTTGCGTAGGCTGTGTCGGTTGTGTCCGGATGCAGAAGGGGTCTTTTCAGGTTGAACGGGGGCAGAGGCTGCTTTGGCCTCTTCCTTGACCATGGCACTGGGGCCCAGCGAATAGATGGGCATGGTGGAGTAGGGCTTAGATGGCAGCCGCATCTGAGGCGAAAATGACGACAATAAAAATGAAACTATTGAAAACTGCCTTTGCAACTGCAGCTTTATGCACCATCTGTTAGTGTTCATCTAGCAGCTGACGGGTGTGAAGAGTGTCGACACATCTTGAAGCGAGAGTGTGTTAAAGAGAAGTCAAGAGCCACCTACCTTTTTGCAGCATTGTGCGCACACAGGCCTGGAGAGGAAGATAAAAATACTGTTTAGTTCCTCGACTGCTGCTACATGTCGGTAGAGTAAAAAAAATAACCTTTTGCTCTAGTAATAGTGATTCTACTTGCCGTTTGCAGAACTGGCAGGTGTACGACCAGGTAAACAAGGAGAACCTCTTGGTCCGACATGAAAAGCAAACCTATAGGGAGGAGAGGACGGTTCAGGAAATCTGTCACATTTGAACGGCTGGAAATCTGTCACATTTGAACGGCTGTGGGAAAAGATGACTGAAGATCAAATCCAGCCATCTTTGGGACAGCATTGAAACTCGGACAGAAGCTACTACAGAGGTACTTTGTACCTTTCCTTTCTTGAGGGCGTTGTAGATCTCCTTGTACTGCTGAAACTTCTCCAGCTCGGCCTTGACCAGAACCTGTCTGATGTGCATCACCTCCTCCACCGTCAGAGCCAGGCACTCCACTGGGTAGCAGAACTCCTCCTGGAGGGAGAGACGCGTCACATTAGGAAACTATCTTTACACATGGAGAGGAGTAAACAGATGTCCCCCGTGTGCCAGTGCAATAGCAAGAGAGGTGATCGTCAAGGAAATGAGGTTGACACACCATGTGAACGCTAACCTGACGCTGCCAGATGGGGGCGGTATCGTTGTGTCTTGTGAACACATTATCGCCCCTGTCTGGCAGCGTCAGGTAATGTGAACGCAGTGGAATACAAAAAAAACAATGGATGCAGTCATGCTGAATCACCCAAAATATAAGCACCCTTTACCTGTAAACAAACATGTTAGGAGATGATAACGTTGAAAATGAAAGTCTTCCACCTGATGCTATACAAACAATACACGATGCTTCCACTGACATGAAGATGCAATCATGAAGAATGGGAATAGAGGCCTCTCAGGTGACATATTTATGGGAGTGATTGTATTTGTAAACTTTGGACTCGACCAACTCAACAGTATGGAATAGATGTGGCGGCTGATTTCTTTTCTCAAGTTACAGGGGCTTTGGAGTAGAAAATGGGGCTAAAGAAGCTAGGACTAGTTTAATTTTGTCACAGCAACCATCATTTGGAAATAAATCTTCATCGGACCATTCACTTTTACTTCTAAAAGTTAAATACTGAATAGACCGACACCACAACTACGTTTCCCATAGACTGCATCTCTTTATTTCTAGCATGGATACAATCTCACCATTATTTGCACACAGCCAATAACCCAGTGGACCACCATCCTGACACTAGCTTTAATCGCAAGATTTGTGACACTGCAGCCATCTTTAATTTGCTTGATATTTCCTGTGGCAAGTTGTCCCATTCATATAATTGGCCATGAAGGTCTCATTCATCTATTATTTTGACAAATTTATGTCAAAATAAAAATATTCTCAGCAGCCATGATGAGCCATAATGATTTGCATGTGTTGAACAGGATGGTATTATGGACTTTTCCCCCACACCGTGTTAGTATAAGAGTTCAGAGGTGCGTTTGATGATGCAATTGGGTGAATATATAGCAACGGTGACGTACCCCGCCCTGAGCACCGCTGTCCACTTCCACCTGACCAGCAGACAGAGGGAACATGACATTCAAACATAAAAACAGAACCTTCTATTCCAACAGGCTAATCACATCATATGCTTAAGGAGCTATAATGTAAGAAATGCATGAAACTATTTGGGGCAATCAGGAGCGCTGGGAGTTACATCAGACACCTAAGACCTACCGTAGTTACACCAGTCTCTGAACCTTAACCTTATCAGGGTAGGATCATGATAACAATGTACAAAAACACAATGTATACTGTAGTTTTTTTCCCCTATCTATATTCTGATTAAATAATTTATATTGCGCTTTTCTAAGTACTCGAAGTGCTTTACATATCGGGGGTGGGGGGTGGCTCAACTCATCCACCACTGAACATTATTTATTAAGCTCAGTCTTAAAATGTAAATAAACAATTATATGAACTCTAATATTATGGCATCTAATCCGATAAGCAGCCCTGTAGTGCTAGTCCCATGATGGGACAATCTACTGAAAGTTACCTTGGTGCTGGGATCCGCCATCAGCTGCAGCATTATATAAAGAAGGAAACAACTAATTATGTGTTTGGGAGAACAGGGCACCTAAGCAATGTAACCATAACAATGAGATATCATATGGGAACTGGCAGGGAAGGAGAGCTGCAGGCCAAGAACAGAGGCTCCACTGTTTGCTCGACATGCCATTAGGAAAGCTCAACTCCTATGTGAAGGGTGGGGAATGTGTATGAGCACGTGTGTGTATTAAAAAAGTTGCTTAAATCGATTACTCTTTTGATTTCATCAAGCAAAAGGATGACATCATTGGACTTCACTTCAGTGCTCTTTGATCACTGCACACAACCTGCCAACACTCCCGATTTTCGCGGGAGTCTCCCTATTTTTAACGTTTTCTCCTGCTGCGCTCCCGATAATAATTTATCCCCTTAATCTCCCGATTTCAATCAAATGGCTGTAGCGGGCTCAGTTTTAAAGACAGAGTGAAGTATCTGATGTCATGAAACTACAAGACCCAAGGAATTGATTGGTACCAAGTTACCAAACATGTCATGCTAGCTTGTCGGGAAGGGGGCTAAATAACGCTCCAAATGTAGGCTAAATTTTGGCGAGGGGAAAACTGTCATGGCCGTTTTCAAAGGGGTCCCTTGAGCTCTCAATGCAGGATATCTGAATGAAAATGGGTTCTATGGATTCCCACGAGTCTCCCCTTTACAGATGCACGTATTTTTCAGCGAGGCAGCATAAATTTAATTATTTATTTTATTTATTTATTTAGGGGGGGGGGGGTGCATTTGTCGATACCCCAGAAAATCTCCCTCTTTCTCACAGTCTAATGTTGGCAGGTAGGACTTGTGGCAGGAACTGGGAATGGACTAACTCCATCTCCATCTCCATCCTTCATTCTGCAGCCTGTCCTGTGGTTTCAATTACAGCCAACAACCTCACAAACATCAAATGAGCGGCAGATGGTCACTCAGAGAGCCAATGAGCTGACGGCCAACACATGCCCAGTCACAGGACAGGAAGTCAACTCAGCAGTTCTGTTCGGCCAATGTGGTTTAGTCCATTTGGCCAGGGAAATGGGTTATCCATTCCAATTTGATGCCCAAGCTTATGATTTGCGATTTCACAGACAAGACTAAATTAATTCCAATTTATGCCTTCTTGTTCCAGCATATTCTGCAGCCTAATTAGTCACATTGCATTTATGTGCATAGTGATAGATATTGATTTGATCTTTGGTGATCGATCTTTTTGATCGAGTTCCCAGAAGATTAGAGGTCATGACATCAGTGACATTTCAGGATCATCTGTTTTACCATTAAGAGTGTGAAACCCCATCCTTACATAATAATTGGCAAATGTGAGCATATTTGAGCATGCACGCACGTGATTAAACACATTTTCAAAGTCGGGTAGAATTTTAGGAGTCTTTAGAGTGTCTCCAGGTTTAACAGGCTCCATGCATGCCCTGATGGGTAAATCCAACAGAATTAGCCCCAGTGTTGAACTTACCAAAGACTTGGAGCTCTGTTTTGAGGGGTGCACAAAGGGACGGACACTGGTGGGGGTCTCCTTCTCGATGGTGTGTCTCCTCTGTGGAGACGGACGCTTGTCCGGCTGTGGGGTGGCGGAGATGGGAAGGAACTTTGGAGGAGCTAGGGAGATGAGATGGAAAAAGGTGAGAAAGGCATGGAAAGACCGCTGGCTACTGGACATTGTGAAGACTTGGCACAAGAGTGTTGTGTCAACACCTCAGATATGATTGGAGCTGTCAAAAGTCATTCAAAGTAAGCTCTTACCCTTCTTCCCCGTGACAGCCTCAGGAGACGTGTCCTCCAACAAAGACGTGGACCTGCTGGAGCTGCTCCGTGTCGTCTCCTCCTTTTAACCAGAAGATCAGACATATTCCATCACAAGATACTGATGGTCGTCTTTGATCTTATAGTCAAGACGAGCCAGTTTAAGCATCCTCATTGGCTAGGAGGATTCTGTTCCTAACCTGGTTATGCAGGTAACCTAGTTTTGGGTCATTGATGTAAACCAACTCTGTTAAGAGTAAACTAGGTACGCTCGTACACCAATTATTAGAACCCAGAGTAAGATGCCGGACATACTCCCAATATTAAACTGGTTACTGCAGCATGTAAACATCTTACTTACTGCATTCAGAGAAAGGGTCAACTAGAGGCCACAGCTGCACAGCAATTTGCTGTGAATTGTGTTTTTCCTTGGCAACAGGAATACTCAATTGCAAGGTATCAAAGGTTTAAGTAAATGGCCAACAGCCAGAGCACTCCATGCATGTAAATGTAGGCTCTGTGTAAAGCCCTTATCTTGTTCACCAAGTACACTGAGAGGGAAAGGCGACCAGATAAAGGGTTATTTATTGCTCGTAGACAATAGACCCTTTTCACGGGGGCCATTTTGTGTCGAAAAGGCAGGGTAAACACAGGTGCAAGCAAAACACTAATGAGGGTTTCCAACTTCCATGATTGTAATGTGGAAACCCTCATTAGTGTTTTGCTTGCACCTGTGTTTACCCTGCCTTTTCGACACAAAATGGCCCCCGTGAAAAGGGTCCATCGACATTGGGACTGCAGTCTTACGTCAGACTCGGAGCTGTCGAGCTCGGCCAGCGTCGGCGCCCTGAGCAGCCTCTTCCTCTGGGTGAGCGGCTGCGCTCCGGCTCCGCCCCCTTTAGTCGGCGTGCCGTTGGCCAGCGACTGCGTGCTGCCAGCCAGCTTCCTGGGAGCATCGGATGTGTTCATGTCTGTGGGGAGGAGGACGGAGCAGACAGTCAATCACAGGGAGAGGAACAATCTTTTGGTTCTGAACAATGATGTAGTACAACGCATCCATAAATCCCCCATGTACCTTCCCCCTATCTGGCCACCATGCTTCCTGTGTCAACTGTGGGCGTCTTTGTACTGTGACTATGTTAGGAGCACAGAGACAGTACCCGGACTACCCGCACACCACATGTTGAGCGAGATAAGCCCCCTCGCCATATGCTAATGTAAGAGTCTTTTCCCCGACCAATCATTTCCTCTAATTGAAGCAAACATGGCTGCCGATATTTATGTGACGCTAAGAAAATACAATAGTTTGAGGACAAAATTAACTATCTACTTTTCAAATAATGACTCGAGTTACAGCTAGTGAAACTTTTTTAAACATACGTTACAAAACGCCCAACAATTTCTCTTGTAAAGCAATAATAGCCACACAATGTTATTTACCATTTTAATAACCATCAGGTAGTCAGTTCCTTGTGAACTGCACATGAATAGGTTTGAGATGCATGTACATGTCCAAGTACAGCAAGTTGACTTTTCTGTGTTAATTTTAGATGGTCAAACACCATGAGATCAGACAACCTCTACCCACAATAAGAATGCATCAGTAAAGCTAATATGCAACTGCCACAATACTTCTAAAGCCAAAGCCAAAATAAAAATTATTACTAGAACATTTTTGTTTACAGATTGATGTCTTCAGTTTAGCAACATCAAATGTGGTGTCTGTCATATATTTAGTGACTACTCAATACTTTTATGTCATGAAATAAATTAAAATAAGTCAGTCTGGGTTCGCTCAGCGAGTAGGTAAAATGCACACTCGCCTTCCTACACATGGTGCGACAAAACAGGACTTCCTGTACTTTACCTGAGCTGCGGAACAAGTCCTGAGGGGTGCTGATGCTTTTGCCAGCGCCTGCAGAGGAATAGAGGGAATACAGCCTTGAATAGCACCCCACACTCAAGAACATTCTCCTCCCTAACAGCAGCACCCCACACTCAAGAACATTCTCCTCCCTAACAGCAGCACCCTACACTCAAGAACATTCTCCTCCCTAACAGCAGCACCCCACACTCAAGAACATTCTCCTCCCTAACAGCAGCACCCCACACTCAAGAACATTCTCCTCCCTAACAGCAGCACCCCACACTCAAGAACATTCTCCTCCCTAACAGCAGCACCCCACACTCAAGAACATTCTCCTCCCTAACAGCAGCACCCTACACTCAAGAACATTCTCCTCTCTAACAGCAGCACCCCACACTCAAGAACATTCTCCTCCCCAACAGCAGCACCCCACACTCAAGAACATTCTCCTCCCCAACAGCAGCACCCCACACTCAAGAACATTCTCCTCTCTAACAGCAGCACCCCACACTCAAGAACATTCTCCTCTCTAACAGCAGCACCCTACACTCAAGAACATTCTCCTCCCCAACAGCAGCACCCCACACTCAAGAACATTCTCCTCCCCTAACAGCAGCACCCCACACTCATGAACATCCTCCCTAACAGCAGCACCCCACACTCAAGAACATTCCCCCCCCTAACAGCAGCACCCCACACTCAAGAACATTCCCCTCCCTAACAGCAGCACCCCACACTCAAGAACATTCTCCTACATAACCAGCAGCACCCCACACTCAAGAACATTCTCCTCCCCAACAGCAGCACCCCACACTCAAGAACATTCTCCTCCCCTAACAGCAGCACCCCACACTCAAGAACATGCTCCTCCCTAACAGCAGCACCCTACACTCAAGAACATTCTCCTCCCTAACAGCAGCACCCCACACTCAAGAACATTCTCCTCCCTAACAGCAGCACCCCACACTCAAGAACATTCTCCTCCCCAACAGCAGCACCCCACACTCAAGAACATGCTCCTCCCTAACAGCAGCACCCCACACTCAAGAACATTCTCCTCCCCAACAGCAGCACCCCACACTCAAGAACATTCTCCTCCCCAACAGCAGCACCCCACACTCAAGAACATTCTCCTCCCTAACAGCAGCACCCCACACTCAAGAACATTCTCCTCCCTAACAGCAGCACCCCACACTCAAGAACATGCTCCTCCCTAACAGCAGCACCCCACACTCAAGAACATGCTCCTCCCTAACAGCAGCACCCCACACTCAAGAACATTCTCCTCCCCAACAGCAGCACCCCACACTCAAGAACATTCTCCTCCCTAACAGCAGCACCCCACACTCAAGAACATTCTCCTCCCCAACAGCAGCACCCCACACTCAAGAACATGCTCCTCCCTAACAGCAGCACCCCACACTCAAGAACATTCTCCTCCCCAACAGCAGCACCCCACACTCAAGAACATTCTCCTCCCTAACCAGCAGCACCCCACACTCAAGAACATTCTCCTCCCCAACAGCAGCACCCCACACTCAAGAACATTCTCCTCCCTAACAGCAGCACCCCACACTCAAGAACATTCTCCTCCCCAACAGCAGCACCCCACACTCAAGAACATTCCCCTCCCCTAACAGCAGCACCCCACACTCAAGAACATGCTCCTCCCTAACAGCAGCACCCCACACTCAAGAACATTCTCCTCCCTAACAGCAGCACCCCACACTCAAGAACATGCTCCTCCCTAACAGCAGCACCCCACACTGAAGAACATTCTCCTCCCCTAACAGCAGCACCCCACACTCAAGAACATTCTCCTCCCTAACAGCAGCACCCCACACTGAAGAACATTCTCCTCCCCTAACAGCAGCACCCCACACTCAAGAACATTCTCCTCCCTAACAGCAGCACCCCACACTCAAGAACATTCTCCTCCCTAACAGCAGCACCCCACACTCAAGAACATTCTCCTCCCTAACAGCAGCACCCCACACTGAAGAACATTCTCCTCCCCCAACAGCAGCACCCCACACTCAAGAACATTCTCCTCCCCAACAGCAGCACCCCACACTCAAGAACATTCTCCTCCCCTAACAGCAGCACCCTACACTCAAGAACATTCCCCTCCCCTAACAGCAGCACCCCACACTCAAGAACATTCTCCTCCCTAACCAGCAGCACCCCACACTCAAGAACATTCCCCTCCCTAACAGCAGCACCCCACACTGAAGAACATTCTCCTCCCTAACAGCAGCACCCCACACTCAAGAACATTCTCCTCCCTAACAGCAGCACCCCACACTCAAGAACATTCTCCTCCCTAACAGCAGCACCCCACACTCAAGAACATTCTCCTCCCTAACAGCAGCACCCCACACTCAAGAACATTCTCCTACATAACCAACAGCACCCCTCACTCAAGAACATTCTCCTCCCTAACAGCAGCACCCCACACTCAAGAACATTCTCCTCCCTAACAGCAGCACCCCACACTCAAGAACATTCTCCTCCCCAACAGCAGCACCCCACACTCAAGAACATTCTCCTCCCTAACAGCAGCACCCCACACTCAAGAACATTCTCCTCCCTAACAGCAGCACCCCACACTCAAGAACATTCTCCTCCCTAACAGCAGCACCCCACACTCAAGAACATTCTCCTCCCTAACAGCAGCACCCCACACTCAAGAACATTCTCCTCCCTAACAGCAGCACCCTACACTCATGAACATCCTCCCTAACAGCAGCACCCCACACTCAAGAACATTCCCCTCCCTAACAGCAGCACCCCACACTCAAGAACATTCTCCTCCCTAACAGCAGCACCCCACACTCAAGAACATTCTCCTCACATAACAGCAGCACCCCACACTCAAGAACATTCTCCTCCCTAACAGAGGGGAATCGACAGCGATGAGCACCTTCACTCAGTCGCAGCAGGTGTGAAGTGAGGGGAGGCCGTTTGATTCTGGGTTACATTCACATTATGTGTGCAGGTGTGCATAGCTGGAAAAGTGCAGCAAACACTTGGGGATCGGTGAGGGACTCAAGACACCAAGGAGGAAGAGGAAGAGGAAGATGAATAAATAAAATAAAATAAAATAAAATAAAATAAATGACGAGTCACAGTGCCAAAGGCTATACATCCACCTGCATTATGACCGTCCTGTGAACTGCAGTGCTACAGGCTACACTGTAGTGTGACATTCGACCATGAGGCTATGTGAGGGACGTTGCGGTGTTATTATGTAATCTATCATATGGCACAGTGAGACCGGATTAAGACGACAAGCAGACCAGGCTGGCTGCTGAGGTAGAGAGTTATGATCTGTAATCTCACCCTACTGCCTCAATGCCAATCCCTCATCACCCAGACAGCCTTGGTGAGTAGTAGGGTGTAAAAATGTATCGTTTATAAGATGCATCACGATTTATGTTGACATTCAGATTTTAAAGCACTTTCTAAATAAAAAAAGGGAGTTGATATTTATCTGACTGGTTGTATTAATTGATGAAAAAGTAGCCATGTGCAGTAATATAGAAAATTGAGGATGTGATACTGCTTGGAGCTGGCTGCGATACTTTGAGCTGTATCGAGATGCATCGTGGAATCGAAGACAGATGAATCGTAATCGAATCAAATCTTGAGGAGGCCAGTGAAGATTCACAGCCCTAGTGAGTAGCTACTACAACTAAAGTATTTAAAATGCTGTTCAACTTAAAACATTCATAAAATGCCTCAAATATTGAATTACTGCTGTTCCGCGGCAATCCATTTTCATTCTACCTCTTGGTTAGCCCCGGAATAGTCTCAGTTAAGCCTATCTAAGAAAACTGAGGGACAATTTCCGACAATCTGGGATGAAAGTTGCACTGCACCGACCCATCCTTCCCTCGGGTACATGTACATGTAGGTGCCTGTGTCACGACGGCCATTGTGTGTCTGTGTTGCTGCAGTAGCATGTCTCAAACACGCTTCTCACAACATAAGCATGACATGAAGGAAAGGAGGAGGGGCTTGTGTTTAAATTAGGTAGGTCCTGGAGCAAAATAATAATAATAATAATAATAATAATAATAATAAAATAAAATAAAAAAATAAGGAATGCATACATTCATACACCAATACACTCACAAGGGTAAAGCAGGAACAACTTTACCTGACGAGTTAAAACTGTAAGACATGCCAAGCGGCCGCATAACTGAAATAAATGCCCATATTAAACCAAAAAGAAGCAAAGGGGAGAAAAGGAAAAATAAATCCATGGAGTCAATGAAGCATCCAGATCTATAAAACATATCCCTCAAAAATACATTTTCCCAAATGGCTATTTATGCATTTAACAACCTGAGTCTTAGCAGTGTGATGCAGCACCACATGCGTTTGCTTTTCACAGAAAACCTCAGCAGTTTGTATGCAACTGGTCCATGTTGGCCTCCTAATTCCCCCAACAAAAGGCGCCTTGTGTGTTCTGTATAGATACATTGTACACTCGACTGACAACATTATTTGCCGTAACTATAATCCTATTAAAGCCTTAAAATGTTTTGAAACATAGATTAGGAACATTGGCCAATCATGATCACCGCATACCGAAACAGATTATTTATATCCTATACACGGTTTTAGCAAATTACACAATACATACATCCACAATACATACATCCATGATACTTGTACCATGGAGTGACAATAAAAATCTTGAATCTTGAATCTTGAATCTACATAATGTAAAGGAAACTGATCTATTTGGCTATGTCAAATCAGTTACAACAAAACAAAAAACAAAGCCCAAAAAGGAACTTTTGCCAGTACAACAGTTTGAACTTTAGTAGTGGTGCCAGTCTACAATTGAAAGCCCGATGTAATGCAAGCACTCAAAATGATCCTCGTTTAAACCCCATGCAACCTCTGCTCAAATGAGTAGAACTGTGCAGGGAGGGGCAGCGGTACAGAAGTCATGAAGGCTGCCGTTTAGTAGGATATAATAGGATTCCTGTTAATGGTTTTGTCCTCAATTAAGGGGTGAACAGCCACACTGGGTCAGATTAAAAACAATCAAGGGCTGTTCTGAGTCAACACATTTTAATAGGTTCCAAAGTGTATGATGATTTGTGTGTTTTTGTGTTGACGTCTGCTTGTGCATGCACATACCAGTGTGTGTGTGTGTGTGTGTGTGTGTGTGTGTGTGTGTGTGTGTGTGTGCGTGCGTCATAGTCTCACCCAGGCGGTTTCTGCGGAGCATGTGTGGTGAGACGGGCCTGAGCTTCATCTCGGCCTTGATGCCCTCCATCAGTCGCTCGTGGAGGCTCCGCGGCCGCGGCGGGTGGGGCTTCAGCCTACGAGCCATGACCTGCCATGACAACGCCGTGAGTGACAATACGCCAAGGAGACCAGGGCGGGGTTTACTCGCATGAAGTCAACTAACTATTCTACTAGCGAAATGCGTCGCTGTGCTAGCATTATCGGCATGGTGATGATTGGCATGAGTGCGTCATTAAGGCTCACATTACTCATGGAACATGGATTGAAATGATCAATCAATTAATCAATTACCGGTATCAATATACTGGATGCTGTATTGCCCCTGGTGAGGAAAAGTGGGTACTGCAGCGTGTTGTGTATTACTCACAGGGTTGAGAGGAGGTCTCGACCTGATGAATTCGAGAATGACCTCATGGGCGCTCTTCTTTAACCTAGGCGGGATGTTTCCATTCACCTGCAGCGAGATTGGGAGAGAAAGCAATTTGTTCAGAGTTCTTGTCATTCTGACGTGTCTCATGATCTCTAAACACCTATCTAGACTCAGAGGTGTTCATAAACTGGAAAGAGCCACTACCATAAACGGCTCCTGGACTCATTTTATCATGTGCGCCCCCCTTGTGTATCAGTATGGCCCCTTGTGTGTTCTTCTTACCAGGTAAGGACACGTTTCAAAGGTCTGAGGGCATTTCTGTGGAGAGCATAAAACTGCATGCAGCCAACGAGTGGACAGGGAACAAAGGTTTGATGTCCTCTCTGACACATCTCACAAACAGGACATATCTGTTTTTTAATTGTGGCATTTCAATCAAAGGAAAGGCTTCTAGTGAATTGAAACGTCCCTACAATAAGTTGCCATCTTAGTGCCAAACTTTTTTTCCTGGCAAGGGTATCATGATGTAACCTTTAAGGAGCTTCTGTGGTTTCTGTTGCAATTTACCCTGGACAACATCAGGAAGATCAGACCCTAGCTGTCTGAGCATGCAGCACAACTCCTAACACAGGTGCTTGTAATACCACGCCTTGACCACTGCAACTCCTTACTGGCAGGGCTCCGGCATGTACACGCTCCCAGTCGCTACCCGCATCAAGTTCCTTGATGCTTGCCGACAAAGCAGCAATGAAAACAGCTCCGACCTACCTGACCTCCCTCATTCCTACCCTGACCTCCCTCATTCAGGTCTACGCTCCCACCCACCCACTACGCTCTGCCAAGGAACGCCGGCTCGTGCTGCCACCAGAACAAGCCCCTAAGGCTCTAGCCAGACTCTTCTCTTCTGTGGTTCCTCGGTGGTGGAACAAGTTACCAAACTCCTTGATCCACACAGAGTCCCTCTCAATCTTTAAGAAAAGGCTAAAGACCCAGCTCTTTAGCTGATGGACTATGTCAAACAAAAAACAATCTGCCTCTATGCACTGCCTCATAGCACCTATGTCCTGTTGGAGCAGAACTTAGCTGACCTGTACTTACTCTCGTCGTGCTCTCCTGACTAGAACCTTGATTTTGTTGTATTAAAAAATCTTGTCTGCCAAATGGGAAATTGTCAATTTTTTGTGTGCCAGACGAGTTAAGTCCAACACATTACAGGAAACATTGCTAACACTATAAAAGATGAACATCTGCCTATTGTCTGATAAGAAGCAAGACAGTGTAGTACCTGCTTGCCCGGTTGGAGACTGAAGAAAGAAAATATCATCAAAATGTATTACTCACAACAAAAGACTTGACAGATGTGAATGAGGAAACCATCTAGTAAAGAATTGTGTGTTCCGAGCAAATAAATCATTTTACATCTAAATCGCTGCAGGAAAAATACTTTCTCATTGGTGACTGGCCAAAACAAATGTGTTTTACTAACCCTCACTAGGAACGAAGTGAGCTTGTTATCTGGAGTAGTTGGCTAAAGGTACCAACACTAATGGTTGCCACACTTGCGGTATATCAGGGTATATGCAGGAATCCTCAAGTTCAATTCAATACCTTTTAAGACCTTTTTTAAGACTTTTTCAAGACCCCAACGCCACTTTCGTCACATCAGCGATAGAGGTGTAAATCACAAGTTTCATCACGATACATTATATAGATTCTTTGGACAACAATACAATATTTGCTGATATTACAAAGTCTGCCACGATACGATATCAATTCAATGGGTCTGCGATCGACATGGGACGATATCATCATATGCTCATTTAACACCATCCACCACCCATTAGCTACAAAATTGAATACCTCTCAAATGGTGATTAAGACTTTTAAAGACTTTTTAAGGGCCTTCAATTTCCCTAAATTGATTGATCAACGTTTAATACTTTTCAAGACCCCGTGGATACTTAATGCAACTCTGAGAATACTCTGAAGAAGTATTTCTTCCGAGGTGCAGCACTCTATTTCCCTACATCCAAACTGTATGGCCAGTTAATAAATACGTTATGTTGGGGCTGTTATGTGCAGGTTAGAGAGGCCTCACCAGGACTTTTCGCAGCTTGTAACGTTTGGAGCGGATGTCGTCCATCAGCATCTCGTAGGGCGTGAGCTGGTACTCGATGGGCAGCGGGTTGTACTGGCGCTCCTGAACCTTCTTCAGCTTTACGCCGTTCCGTAGGTCTCGCATCACCTGCACCCAGAAGTTTGCCTGAGGGGGAAGAATGACGTGACATGGTGATTGCTGTAGGTAACGATTATGACAGTTACATCCAGTACTGCAGTGACGTAGTTACCAGTGAATAGTCATAGTAACATATAGTGGTGTTTACTTTCTGTGACGTTACTCACCCAGTCTGCATTCTCCAGCTCATTCAGGTCTTTAACTGGTTCGCCCCGAGCACCACCTTCCATCTTCCGAAGGTTCTAGCCATGCATCCCAGACGAAGAAGAGGGGTCACGGGACAGCCAGGGAGAGGACAAGAAGAATGGAGGAGAGAATGAGAAGCTTCATAATAATAATGTGATGACATTGAACGTGAGCAACAAGGGGCCAGCATTGTATTCACAACACCGAGTGAAACCTAACAACTGGTGTCAATGGCAAGCTGCCCATATTTTGGCATGGCGGGTTTGATAATCGATGGCTTCCGTTTCACATAATCCTGTCTGGAATCCACTACATCACACGTTGACAGACTGCCAAGAGGGAAAACAAATTAAATAGCCAACTACTACCTGCTTTTAATGCCCGTCTCTCCGTGCGACACTTTCATCAGCCAGCTATGGAATGCTTTGAGTGACGTGATGTTTTTAGACATTTCTCCCCCTCTCTCAAAAACAGCCACATCTGTGTTTCCAGACCTGGTTAATAAAAGAGTCGTCGGCCAGATGAATCAAACATGATTTTGGGTATTTCTCCAAGTCAGACTCTCAGATCAAAAGGAAGAAAGCCTGAAGGAGCAGCTACCGACTGGCTTTTCTTCTTCCTCTGTTCCCCCTGCACATATTCATCACTAGTGTTGCATCATCCCTTCTTCTTCCTCTTCCCTCAGCACCCTCCTACGCAGTAGCTCTGGTGATCTGACCTTCCTCATCGAACATCCCAGCGCACTAGAATATTCTTCCATCTCTTCACCCCGCCTTCTTAACCACCATTCACTCCTATTTGAGACTTGGCAACATTTCACTCATGTCTCACACCCACACACATCTAAACGAGGGATTCAGTTTATTTCTAGATTGGCTGAAAACACAGGAGAATCCCGTGAGAAAAGTCTGACACGCTGACAAAATAATAGAGAAAGAAAATAAACAGCGATAGAGAGCGAAATAAAAACAAATTTCCAGCTGGCCTCATTCATATCACAATAAGTAATACGTAAGCGTACTGTATGGTGATGTGTCTGGTTATGTATTGTATCTGTATATTGTATATTAGCAAATATCCTGTGACATACAGTGGTGAAGGGGAGTGCAAAGCAGCTCCTTGAGCCCAGTGTTTCCCTTAGTAAGCTCCTTACACTGGAGAAATCAGGCTTTTAGAATCACACATTACATAAGAAGCTATGCAGGAGGAGTCATAGCAGCATGTGTTCTACACGTATGTACTAGTATGTATGTACATACCTGTACATAGACCAACACTGCTTATCTCCTGTAAATCAATGAGGGCAAACACAATCCTACTAGCGAGCGTACATTAAGCACTTTTTCTGTGATGTCCCGTTTCAAATGCTTGAGTACATATTTAATAAAGGTAGTGCCATTCAAACGGATGCGGTACATCATCACTAGGCTAGGCACAAATTGAAAGTTTGATGATAGGACAATGCTGCCCTGAGGCGTTTTGGAAAGCAACAGCGCAGCTGTCACACTCATCTCTCAAAGTAATTATGGAGACGGGGGCGAACCCGTGAGCGAACTGTCGAGGTTGAAAACAATGAAAATAGCTCCCGCACACTGTCTCACTTACTGCTGGAGAAATTGATTAATACCTGCTGTCAGCGCACCTGTCACATTAAGGTGTGCAGAGATTCTTTGCCAAACGAACTGTAGAAGTGAATCAAAACATTCAAATGGATTGCAGAACAATTTGCTGTGCCGTATAGACTGTTTTAACTTAACATAAACATGCTAAATCTAACCCCAGCTCACTTCCTGGTGT
Organism: Poromitra crassiceps; assembly: GCF_964638095.1. Classification (NCBI taxonomy): domain Eukaryota; kingdom Metazoa; phylum Chordata; class Actinopteri; order Beryciformes; family Melamphaidae; genus Poromitra; species Poromitra crassiceps. Next base: position 42,856,365 of record NC_139643.1, on the reverse strand, counting down.
TGCAGTGTTTGCTAGTCAGGCCTGACAGGACTGACAATTCCGTGAAAACAGTCTATTACAATTAGTTCCGTTACTCTGTACGGACAATAAGTAGAAACCACTGAGATCACCTGGTTGATATAAATTTGACGACTACCAAACCAAACCAGATAGATAGATAGATACTAGTAATTTTGTGCTATGGGATAGTAAAATCTTACTGATTGACTTGCTGTTTAGCTGCCTTTGAAACAGTCATTGGGTCATTTTAAATATGGAACCACTTCAATGTTTATATGTTACCTTCATGCTGAGTCTCACTTCAGCGTATCCATAGTAACCTATTATTGACAGTCTATGATCTTGTACATGCAACGATTGCTTTCACTTATTGGAAATACCTAAGCTACTTGCCATCATTAGTGAAGCATTAATCCTGTAGTAAATCTATTACCACACAGATTTAGAAATATTCATGAATAATGCATGAGTGGTTTATTGCTATGATCCCCATCTAAGGACCATGAATTATGTATGATATATGTATGATATATATAGTCAAAGTGTCATGGACTCGCTTATTAATAAGTTGTGCGTATGCAATATCAAATGTTGTGGAAGAGACAACTTTTGGACTTAGGTGGGTGAGCAGATGGCACTGCATACGCTTCCTTTGATGCCACTGATCCCCACCAGATGTATTGAGGACTAGCAGATGTCTGAGTCTCTTACCTCCTTGGCGCTCTTGATCTTCTCCAGGAAGGTGCGCAGCTCCCTGGTCTCGGCAAAGAGGGCGCGGCACACAGCCTGGTAGTGGTCGGGGGCATCTGACGGGCTGGGCAGGTGGGAAGAACACAGCTGTACAGGGGGAAAGGGCGAAAAAAGGGACAGTGTTATATAATTAACAATTTAATATGACCAATATACACTTGTGTTTTGCATAACTGGTGCAGAAATATGCAGGACCCAGGTTCTTCAACCTTCCAAGAATTATTTTAAGTAATGGTCACAGGTAAAATCACATGACTACTAACATCTGAACCCCTTTCAAGTTGGTTTATCCCCTTTCTGAGAATATTTTGCTATAACCACTAGCTTTTATTTAACTACCCTCTAATCATAAATAATGTTTTCAGGTGACATAACACCTTCTGATGGCCATATCAGAGGTCCTCAGCTCATGGACAACATGGTGGCTGTTTCTAAATGTCACTATACATGGTTAATTTCAGTGCTGTTTGTGAGTAGGAACTAATAATTTTGCCACTGATAAATCTGTTGGATTTTTTTTTGAGATAATGTCAGACTCAGGTTGTTAGCGAGCTAATCGTCATATCTGGTCAGCGAACCAACACCGTCTCGTTGCGTAACATTAACAGTGGCTTTATGACTACAACCTACAGCCCACATCAACTGTTTAGGTTAATTGAGCTGATTCTTGTCAAACTACAACTCAAGAGTGTTTTGGATTAGAGGTGAGGGCTGAAGACCAGACAGTTTCCTTTCCTCATACCAACATAACATTTGGAAACATGCATTTGCCACATACGCAGGTTGCATACCTTTCAACCTGCACCCACACCCCAACAACGCTTTTCAGGTGTTTCTCAATTTAACTTAACCTGGTTGTTATACATTTATATTTAGCCATTATTTGCACACAGGCAATTCTCCACTCGACCTCCATGACTGTAGGACATTTGCAACTACAAAACCTCTATACAGCATTAGTAGAATTTGAATGGCTGCTGTGCTAATATTAGCACTAATGGTAAAATTGGCAAATGAACAATTATGAACAATAGCAGATTATTTTCTGTCACTCATTCACTCTTGTAACCTTTATCAACATAGTCATTGGCAAATATACAAAGATGATTGGTCAAATATGGCAGATCTTGGGGGGGGGGATTGTTGTTGTTGATTGAGGGACTTAAAGGGCTTCACCTACATGTGGTGAAAAACTGGGAGTTTCTGTAGCATAATCATTGTGAATTCAAACTGTAATCTCAGTATAGAGACACTGCGTAACGCGTCATCATTCAGAAACCACGCCCAAGACGGGGGAAAACAGAAATCCCCACTCCAATCCTGGCGTTCTCCTATGTCACGTGCATGGTTGCGTGTTGCACAAAAAGATCGTATATACGGAAGATGAACACTCAAACTTACTTCCTTGACAGCTAGAACCATAATTTTTCTTCTCGCCAATTCTCAATGGCTTCCTTGTTTTGCTCAGGAGTACAAAAAAACTTTAACTGGCGATTTTTTACATTTGTTGTCAGAGACACTGCATGAAATAGGCCACGCCCATCACAGGGGAAAAGCTTCGTTCATTTCCACACACCAGCGTCATTTTCCTTGAATTAAACATAGCTAAAAGCTGTTGTGTGGTGGGCTGCGCAGACAACAAATGTAAAAAAATCGCCAGTTAACGTTTTTTTGTACTCCCGAGGAAAATAAGGAAGCCATTGAGAATTGGCGAGAAGAAAAATGTGGATGTTGCCGTCAATGAAGTAAGTTGGGAGTGTTCATCTTCCGTATATATGATATTTTTGTGCAACACCCGACCATGCACGTGACATAGGAGAACGCCAGGATTGGACGGGAGTTTGTGTTTTCCCCCGTTTTGGGCGTGGTTTCTGAATGATGACGCGCTCCGCAGTGTCTCTATGCTGATACGCAATTATTTCTGTCCTCTGAGACCTACAACATGGTTGGGTAGACAGACAACTATAGCTTACATGCCTATGCATGAAAGGCAAACTCCTCCTCCACACCTGCTCTATACTCCACCCCTGCTCTATAGGCTATACTTCTCCATCTGTTGAAATCATAGTAGGACATTTTCTGACTCTTCAAGGCTGCATTCAGAACAAAAGCCAAGCCATGCACAGCCGCCATGAAACTGGTCCTTTTAACAGCATGAACCTGATGATCCAGTGGCATTGTCTGATTAGCATCAGCCATGCAAAGCTCTATTCTCCTGTGAATGACAATGACAATAAAGAAAGCGAAAGACTAATGGCGGACCTGTCATATTATCTCCAGAAACACAAGGAAGGAACAGGACAAATGACATTTTTCATCTCCTCCTGTTGGGCGTGGCTTGCCTCCGGAAAGTCTGACTCGACACATGTTGTGTTCTTCCTCCTCCAGGTGTGTCGTCAAAGGAAATTCACAGGTAAAATGACACCTTGGGCGGTGAGAGTTTACCAACATGTTTAAAATACCGCTGCATAGCTGGTTTCCACAGTTCCTGCTAAATACACAGATCTTTATCAAGCATAAACTACCCACACAACCCTTTAAATCACAACTCTGATCAACGCATGAGACTAAGATGATGTATTTCTCTATTATGTTTCTTTCTATATTATTCTATGTTTTTTTATTTCATTAACAGAGCACGAGAACTTGGGCATAAGGGAAATTAATAATAATCCATCCACAAAAAAAAAACATTTTGGCAAAATACCCAAAAGCAGATTGCCAACATTTTCTCCCCCCTTACTCATCAGAAATATTTGCATGCATAACACATTTGTTGAGACAAAATGTGATGAGCAACAACAACAAAAAAATCAATCCACAAGCTATTAGTGCTAGGCTGTGAAAACTGCTACCTTATCTTTAAAGGGGAGACTCGTGGGGTGAACCAATTTTCATTCAGATAAATTGAGCTGAGGGACCCCTTTGAAATCGTTTTCCCTCGCCCAAATTTAACCTACGTTATTTAGCCCCCTTCCCGACAAGCTAGCATAAATGCTTGGTACCAATGGATGCCTTGGGTCTTCTAGTTTCTTCTGACAACCGGATCTAGCTTTAAAAGTGACCCTGTGTAACAGCCATTCGATTGCCGGCGAAAATCGGGGAGACCACTCGCGGCCCACCTGCAGTACCTCCACGGCCCACTAGTGGGCCGCGGCCCACGGTTTGGGAATCACTTGCATTAAAATGATCACTACTCCTCTTGCACTAGCAAGTCCTGTCATCTTCAGTCGCCCTCACGTCGGAGCGACTCCTCATCCACCCAATGTAACTCAGCCTGACAGGACAGCAGAGCGCATGGGAAGAGAGGTGGCCAGTCAGGAATGTGCTGGTATTTAACCCATTGATACCCGATGGCGCATTTGCGTGTATATCCCTCATTTGTGTGCGTATCCCTTTAAGACCGCGAACCGCGTTAACGCGGTTCGCGGTCTTAAAGGGATACGCACACAAATGCTGCATCAGGTATCAATGGGTTAATCTAGCCAGATATTATAGTACACACTCAAGAGGATGAGCGAGCAGGCGAGTGGCAGCAAACACCCCCAGCACTCGTGTTCTACACACCGGCCTCATTATATGGAACAGCTCAGGCCGTGGACGTTTCTACGCTTATTCCCCAAATACCAGCGTGTTTACACAACTATAATTGCAAGTCTCCCATTTCAGAAGCTACTTGGGCCATTTTGAACGTGGAGGCCTCTGCCAGGGGGGATTTGTTTGGAGCTGTAGTCTGGGATGCACTGCTCTATTAAAACAGACTCAATGCACCCAGGGAGACTGTCTTGACAACAAGCTAAGCTCTCATTTCCTGCCAGAGTCACAGGCTGGGAATTTCTCATAGCTCACAACCGCTGGCAACTAAATTAGCTGCAGATACGTGCAAACAAATATAGGACCGCAAGAAAAATGCACTAAATTCATTAGAACATTTGAGTGCATCTCAATTTGTACGGCCCCTTTTACCAGCTTTATGCATTTTTGCCATCTGCACTGACCAAACCTAAATGTTTCAATCATGCATCACTTTCAGTTGAGCATGGTGGTCTTCATAAAAATAATAATGTTTCCACCTTTTTGAACACGCCCACGCCTCAACAACCTACCGTGATGATGTCTCGATAGGTATGTATACTGCCGACTGCGCTGGTGGTGGTGGCGGTGGTGGTGGTGGTAGCAGAGGCCTGCTCTTCCTCTTCCTCGCCCTCCTCCTCCTCCTCCTCCTCCTCTTCCTCGGTGGCCTCGTAACCCTCGTCGGGACAGGGGTCAGTCTCGGCCTCTGCGTGGTTGGTCATCAGGTCAATGAGGTGCTCCAGCGGCGCGCTCAGCTCGCGCTCCTCACTCTCCTTGAGGCCATAGTCCAGAGCCTTGTAGATCATGATGCCCAATGAGTCTATCACCTGCACAAGGGGGGAAATGGCCAAATGAGATGACTTCACATTATTCTACAATGAATACACAATAAGTTTTATAATGTTATAGAGCTGGATTTAAAAACAAACAAACAAGTGAAACAAATAAAACGGACAGAATGAACAAAATATGAATATCATGTCCTATTACAGCAATTGTATTGCAATGGTAACATGATCAGCTATTCTTTTTTTCAAAACATTGCACCCTCCAACCCAGAGCCGTGTATATAGAAGAGTCCTCCTGACATCTCCATTCACTCCAATGGACCAGTTTTTTACTCAAGAGTTCCAGGAAGTAAGGTTCTGGATTAAGCAGCACTGTCGAGTTGCCGCAAAATGGACAGTTTGTGTTGTGCTTTGAAAGTTTTTTTTTAAGCATCAAATTGTACATTATCAGCTTTATTTTAGCATTGTAGCGCGAGACCCCTTCCTGGCTGCTCATTGGCTAATGAGTCACGCATTTTGGTCCTCCGCTGACGCCACTCTCTCTCTCAATTGCTCTGCTCCAACCCACATCCAATACACATTTCATCAGCTATCAATTTCATGCTATCCCAGTCTAAGTTAAACAAACAACACCAGACAGGCAAACCACAACTAACTCATTCACCTGATAGAGCAGCCTAAATGATCATCCATGTCCTCAGGGCATATGTGAAAAATGAGGCTACACCAATGTTTCTCATCATCTGGGTGGTGGAGTGGGGACGATTGCCATGTCCACTCATGAGGGTATGATGACCCTTTGTCTTCTGACCCGATGTACTCATGAGTCTGCACCTGATCTTGCACTCTCAAACTATCATTAGACGACCATCATCTAGCATCATCTCAGGAGGACAAAGCCCTCCTTTCAGTGTGGCATTTCCAGCAGCCTCTACTCTGCCATGCCCTCTCCAACAACTCAATCAAACCACTGCCTGCAGATCAACAAGTGGTCATTTGTTGCAGGCAGCTACAAATGTGAGCTCACTGGTCTGGTCAGGTCAGACCGTCAGAGTGGGTATTATTCAGAACCAAGACAAGCAAACAGACTCAAATGCAGGCCAGACGGACCTGGCACATGAATCTTTAGGAACCTCAAGACCATCAGGCTCCTATCCACCTTATTTTTGAATGCCCCACTGTAAAAAATAATTGTGGGTACAAGGTCCGGTTTAACGTGACTTAAGGTCCTTACACACCGAGCACGTTTTTTTAGTGCGATTAATTCGCACGTCAATAATATTTTCCGAACCTATATCAGTCAATGCAACCGTGCATACCGACGGCGAAGTTTCGCGGAGCGTTATTGCGGTGTTTATTTTTTCTAACCACGTTCGATTTTTCAGAAATTCGCTTCCAACGTGTACACATCTGTGGCTGTGATTGACAGGTGGGTCAAAACTCGCATCGCAATTTCGTGCCGTATATTCGCATCGCTCTTGATGTGTAAGGACCTTTATTGTTGCAGCTTGCCATTTCCTTTGTTATACTCGGCTGCAGACCCGAATTATAAACCGGAAACTGGAGTACGTTATAAAAGTTATAAATATAGTCACGTTATAAACAACTAACCAATGCTGGGGGTCCGTATGGAAACAGTGTTACTCGAAATGGTTAAAAATTAAATCAATTTGGTCATTCAGTGGTGTTTTACTGCCATGTAAAGTAACTATTTATGCTAGCCTCTATCATTAGCCACAGTAGCCGACTACCCACAATGCATTACGTTATCCCAGCACCCGAACGACACGGCTGTAGAGCAGAATGGCTCTGCTGTAAAATCCTCATAGACGTTTTTTTTGTCAAGTTAAAACCATAGACTGTAAAACAGTCTATTACACCGGAAGCGGAAGAAGCACCCATCAGGCATCATGGCAGCTAGAAATAAGGTGGATAATTAGGGCCAATACAACTGTAGCACGGGGCAAATGGCCTCAACGAGTGATCAGTGAGGAAGTAGTTATTCTGGGACTAGGGATGTTCATCAATTATCGAAAATCGATAATTGATCGTTAAGGAATTGAATCGATCATGTGGAATTTTTATTGATTATTGTTATTATTAAAACCCCCTTTTTTTTCCTTTTTTTTTGGGCTAGGTTTGGGTGGAATTCGTTCCTCCTCGCCCCACTCCATTGCACAGCTGACTAACATGAGGTAGAGCTTCATATAGTCTCTAGTTTTCTGGCTGGGCACGGGCCTTTGTGCCAACAAAACTATTTTAAACATGGGGAATTCACACCGGCATGCGCCGGGGACAGCAGAGTGTTGGAGAGGAGACACATTGAAATAAAGAGAAGATTGAGGAGAACACGTTGTCTTTCGTATTTTCTGCCATAGGCATTCATTTTGTAAAAAAAAATATATATATATTATTAATATGATCGATAATCGATAATTGATAGTTAATTTTCCCGATTTTCGATTATGGAAATTTTTCAAAATGAACATCCCTATCTGGGACCGTAGCATCAAATCTTGTTTTCATTTGTGGAGTGGACCTTTGAAGTATTTAAGGGAATATCTATCACGTTAAGCATTTACACCAGCAGGCAGCGAGCATTGTGGACAGTGACACACCCCTAACTGGCCTAGCTTAATGTACATCTATATTTAGGATCAACAACCGCAGCGACCGTATGTTAATTTGCTATATAGCACAAGCACTGCAGCTTTTCCCCAAGCTAATTGCAGCAACAGGAAGCAACACCTCAAAGCCATTACAAAATGGGTAAGGCAATAAAAAATCCTTGGCTCGTTGCTCCAATATGTACCGTGTAACCTCGGCTGTGAGTCATTATCTTATTATAGAAAGGAGTGGAGCAACGCTGTTGACGAAGGGAGGTGCCCAAACAGAGCGGCGAGGCGAGGGGGGGGTGAAGCTGGTGAGGATGATGGGCACGGCTGACTGTGCTGCTGAGTTAGGTGCCAGGGAGGGAACAGCTTGTGGTGTCTGGGAGCCGGGTGGTGCGCTGAAGGGAGGGTGGTGTGCTGAAGGGGAGGGTGGTGTGCTGAAGGGGAGGGTGGTGCGCCGAAGGGAGGGGTGTTGACTGAGCATGTTGGCTTTAGCACATACCTAAGATGAAAAATCATTACCCAACTGACAAATGTGCCATTCCATATTGTGTTTGTACAAAGAACTATGCCAATACTTGAAACCATTCAATATATCATAGTCATTTATTTGGGGCTGCTGTGAGTTCTTCTGTTACCAATTATCAGGATTCTCGGTATGCTGGTCAGTGCTTAAAAATAAGAATTTAAAAGAATCCTTGGAATCTTATTATGTAACCCTATAATCCCCTGTAGGACAATTTGGCTTATGTTACACAAATACATAAAGTCATACAGTCATGTGTAGGAGATCAAGCAAAATAGCTTGAAATATTAAGCCTCAATAATCGTATTGCAAATAGTATCGCCTCTACTCCTAATCTTAACAGTTGGGAAGTAGTTGCACTGGACTAGATAAGAGTACACACACAATTTCTGGAATGCTTGTTATATGTCAACAGGGCACAAGCAGCTAGACAACAGTTATTATTTAGCAAACAATACAATATCCCTGCTGGCAACACCTCTGTTGAATGAGGAATAGCTTGTAAAATGTAATTTTCAAGTGGCTCAGGCAGCAGTAGGTACTACCACAGTAAAGCTCACTGTTCAACAATCATTAATACAACACTGTACAATAATCAGGTTTATGCCAGCTAGAATAACCCCCCAGAGTACTACACAGCTTGGACACACCCTGCCAAAAACACAGCTTAGACCACCAGAGACTGAGTGGGTCACTTATGCCAACTCTGTCTGGTGTGGAACATGGAGACCTCCATAGTATACTATAAAATGGAAGGAAATTATGATTATTATAAAAAATGTATATATATATAGTAATAATAATAATAATAAGAAGAAGAAGAATACTAATAATTCTAATAATAATAATACTACTAATAATAATACTAATAATACTAATAATGGGTAGACGTCAAATTATAAAAAAGGAATAAAAAACATTTTGGCAATTACCAATATTGATATATGTTCTTACACTATAGGCTAGTTAATCATTGCCAACATTTTTGTGCTGGTCAATGATTGCAACTGCCAGCTCGCCTGATATCAAGACTGAATTGTCCACTCGTTACACTCCATTACCATGCTGCTTCATCAAGACCATGCTGCTTCATCAAGAGCAGCCAAAAGTCAACTCGGTCACGTGGAGAGTGCGGGTGGTGGATTCAAAGAGCTGCTGGACCCAGGCAACCTGCCAGCAGCAAAAGCTGCATCCTTTAGGTTCCTACATGGCCACTTCACTGGTGTAAACCACATCACTGTAAACCACATCACTGTAAACCACATCAGGCACAAATATTGGCCTTGCATTGTATCTTAACTGGTTAGGTCAGAAGGAATGGGGAAGCAGTAGGGCTGAGGTATGGAAGCTTCTGCAGACTGACAGAGGGAAAGAAAGGGTTAAAAGAAAACGTGGCTGTCCAATTCCACATCCCAATCTCATTTGAAGACTTGTGACTCAGAGGAATGAGGCAGGGAGGCAAAGCTGAAGAGGTGTGTGTGTGTGTATGTGTGTGTGTGTGTGTGTGTGTGTGTGTGTGCGTGTGCGCGCATGTGTGTGCGCATGTGTGTGCGTGCGTGCGCTTGTGTGTGAAAACAAAGTATGCGGATAAACACTTCAAAAAGCCAGCCAGGAAATCCACTGCTGTTTCTAACACTGAACAGAATGACATGTGGTATACTTTTATACGTATAGCAAACTACTCATTCAGACATAAAGCCTCTGTTGTTTCAGCACAGCAGAGCGAGATGTGCGTCATGCTGCATCAGTAATGGCTCCCACTTCCCACTACAATTTGTTGTTGGGAGCTGTGCAGATACTCTCAAGTGTGTAGCAAGGTGCTGCTAGGTGTGACCTTAGGTGTGACCCCAGGCACGCAGGAGCAAAGCAACTTAATACCCCGTTATGTCCTCATCGAAACTGCAGCTAATGCAGGAAATCGCCTACATCTCCAGAGACCTCTTTGGGAGCATAACGGGATGCGTCATTTTGGTGTCATGGGGAAAGACAAAACGCTTTAATTGCAACACACAGAGAAAACAAAAACAGCTTTTGATGCCCTGCTGAATTACTCAGAAAGGCTTACCAATGGGCGAAAACCTTTGAGGTCAAACAGTATGAGAATTTGCACTAGCGCAAATCCTCTGGTCGCCTGTTGGGGGTGGAACGGAACTGGTGGGAATAGCGTGGTGATCCTCCCACGATGTGTTGTTATGTCCTGCCGGTGAAGCTCCCCGCTGTCAGGGGAAAAGAAGTGCCTGGCAACTGCGCCATGTGTGATGTGTGGGAGGAAGCATGGTGCTAGTCTACGGCTCTCCCCAGATCGGCAGAGGGTGGAGCAGCGACCGGGGCAGCAAGGGGGGAAATAGGGCCAAGTACAATTGGGGAGAAAATGGTGGGGGTGGGGGGAGAATTGACCTCAAAACCGCTATGCAATATATGTTCAGAACCAGCGTGTAAAGCTGTGTTCACACCGAGATATTTATTTTTCTCTCTGTCGCTTGATTCAACTCTTTGGAATCGCTCTGTCGCTCTGTTTAAATCGCTCGTCAACAAGCACAATAATCGACGGACATCTGGGGGCTCTAACGTTACGCAATGTCATGTTATTTGTCCACTACGAGCCACCGTAGTTGTTTACAAGCTAAGCCTATCAGCGTGCTCCTAACGCGAGCTCCATACCGGTAGTACAGGCTTCACTTCATGTCAGCTGTCAGGCTGTCAATCAGCTGTCAATGTGGTTTGTTGCCACACAATAAACCAGCGGTTTGTTCCAAGCCAGTGTGATCCTTGACTCACTCTCACACGGCAGCCAATCAGCGTTGACCAGCGAGCGACTGATGGCAGTGTAATTTCGCTCGAGTTGGGATATTTCATCTCGGGCGACGAGCGAATTTTCTCCCTATCGCTCTGTCTCTGTCGCTCGGACGCCCAGCGATTTTTCTCCCGGGCGAATATACGCTCAATCGCTCGTTTGCATTGACTTTGTATGTAAACTCGATGCCAGCGAAAAAATTTAATAGGTCGGTGTGAACGCAGCTTAACACAAAACGTAATTACACCATATTGAATTCGGCTCCAGTCCTTATGATCAATTCACCTCTGACCCAAAACGTTTCTTCTCACACCACACAAAACAGGATAGAGCGGTATCATCACGCACATGACAATGACATCATCGCCCAGGATGAGGAGTCAGGCTTATGTTTTCCCATCATGGTTCCTCGAAGGGAAACAATGGGTGGTTTTTATATAAAAACGGGGGAGACTCTCAGTCAACCTTTTCCAGCCAATTGCGTCAGAGTCTCCTGAAGGCAAGGAGATGACTCATACTCACATTTCATAGAGAATCTTGAATGTCCTAGCTGCCTGGGGCCAGTTCTCAATAAGCACAATGCATTCAAAATAACTGCCTAAAAGCGCAACACAACCAAATCTATCCTGTCCTCCTCGCAGACAGACAGGCCAAACACAGCTTAGAGAGGAGAGAGCCAGACAACTGGGGCACGCTTTAGTACAAACTGTCACTGCTGCTGCTGAGCCTACGACTCCTGTGGCCTCGAGCCCAAGGCTGTATGCTACTGTGTGTGGTGAGTATATAGTAGTTGACGACACTGCAGAAAAAGAAAAAGGGCTTTTCTTGTAACACTGACATTTTCTGTGTCACAGGATATTAGAAAATAAGCTGCCAGTTTACTGTACTTCAGAGTGGAAAGTGAAAGTACAACAGACTAAAATCATCATGATCAAAAAACCAGATTGACGATTAGATGTATAGACCAGGGGACCCAAACGATACATTTTGTGTCTACCTGGGACACAAACTCACAAAAAAACATATGGTAATGAGTTGCCATGACGACCAGTTGGCGACCCCCCCCCCACACGTAAAAACAATAGCGGTTTTTATAGAAAATATTTTGTCCATGTTTTTTTGGTTGGTAAATGGTGGTTGGTTTTGTTTTGGTCCAAGTGAAATGTTCTGTGTTCTCTGCCGTTTCTAAATAGAGCTGAACCGTTTTGAACAAGTACAACTATTTTTATAACCATTTTACGAAATGTCTATGGGAAAATAAATGGTGGATGAAAATCTCTCTAAAGCAGGAAGCGACGTTCACTTTGGCTCTCTATTAGGAAATATAAAACCATTAGCACTGACTGTTGGGGAAACAACATTCTGTGTTCCTGCAGACTAGTAGCTCCTAGCTGGCCTGACATCCTTTCTCAGAGGAGGGAAACTCTGCGTTTGCAATTGTGTCTCAACTCAACAAAGTGGCTGTGGAGTTGACAGGGCAGTCAGATACGCAGCCTCTAGAAGTTGCTGTAGTAGCAGAGCAAAGCCTTCACAACACAGTTACATAACCAGCGCTACATCTACAGCCTTCCACTGCAGCCTCCTCCAGTCTGCAGCATCTCCACCAGAGTCACTGCACCATACTGGAACACAACAACATGCGTTTCTGCTCCTCCTTCCACCTTAGCTTATGGTCTAAAACTGTCAACTCTGCACTGGCCTATCTAACTCAATGTTTATTCACCTCTGTCATTCTGTCAACATTTCTAGTTAGGATGCACAGAACTCATAATACAATAGCCTCTCAAACGCTGAAAACACATATGAATGATAAACCATGTTTTGCAAGTTGAGGGCACCATGTATTTTAGCTTAGCAGCAGGAGGTGGTACACCCAGCAGCTATTCTGTCCTAAAAAACACCCTCCCATGCCAGCCATCCTTCATCAGTAGCACAACAACAACTCAGATCAGAACCCAAACTGTCCCAGAAATGGACATGAAACAAATGGACAAATGGAAAGTTCCTCCTGCTGAGTTTGGCCTAAAATGCTGTCAACCCCCCACGGTGGTTGTAAAGAAACGGCACTGGATCTGATGGACGGGGGAGTAAACAAAAAAACACTGGCTCATTCACACAAAACTATTTGTCTCATTCCAAGTGCCAGCAGGCCGATGGAAAAGTTCTCTGGCAAAGGATCTGATGACTTTATAAACTTAACTGACAGAGGGCCAAAACGTCATTCACCTCTCAAGACTAGGGTTGTCAAAAGTATCGATCATATCGAAAAGTATCAATACTGAAAATTTGAATCGGATACAATGCTCATTTGCAAATTGCAACAGGTATCGAAAGTATCAATACAAAAAATTTGAAATGGATACAATACTCATTTGCAACAGTTTTGATACCATCAGTGCTTTCTTTTAATGAAAAATCACAGATTTTCCCCTCCCGATCATTAGTGGGTATCTGTTGCTTCAACAAGCTAAACGTGTTCTGATGGCTAGAGCAGGCAGGGGTAGTCTGCCTAAGTTCAAAGTTTGATCAGGCCTGGATTATGTAGAAGTGTGCGTCTGTCGGTCCATCTTAACTGAATTTTTATGCTAATCTTGATGTGTCATCATCCCCCCTTCCCGTGCTATCGAAAATAGTATCGAGTATCGATATTTTCCTGGGTATCGGTCGGACCGTATCGAAGTAGAAATTCTAGTATCGTGACATCCCTACTCAGGACAGGAGTGACTACTACACCAGAAAGAAAAGGGAAATAGATTATCCAGTGGCGGTCAGAAATAGAATGCTAGGATGCAGACAGTGCACTGACTTGAATACTTAATGCTATTCGATCAGATTGAATTTGTGTCTTTGGGCTTCCTGTGAATGTCTCAGTATCTAGGCAGAGATCTTACCTTTGGGACTGTCTGCAACACGAGCTGACAGAGCTGACTGACACCAGCGCTTCTATTCAAAATCATTGTGATTGATTAGAATAAGAGGCAGGGTGTAGCACAACAAGGTCGCTGGTACGGGTCAGACACATGGAGGGGGGGGGGGGGGGTATTTGGGGGTCAAATTTGGGGCGGCACTCAAACAACCCCCGGCAGCTGACTGTCCCTGAACTGAGAGAGCGCACCACAAATAAGCATGCAGACGACTGACCCAAAAACTATTTTATGCATGTCAGAGTTGATGCGCAAAAGCCTTCAATTTCACCGAAATATAATCTGATTAAACTCCTCAGGGCCAAATAGCTCTCTCTCTCTCTCTCCTTTCTCTATTTCTGTGCTCGCTCTCTCTGTCTCTCTCTCTGTGTGTCTCTCGCTTTATGTGCAGTCTGACATCAGAGTTGAGAACAGTGTGAAACCGGTCTTTGTAAAGACAGAGCCCATGGCCTGCAGGGACTTGGGTATGGGGGAGGGAGTGGGACCCCTCCCCCTGGGGAGGGATACCCCCCCCCCCCCCATACACACACACACACACATTACACACAGGAGTCTCACATGCAGACACATGCGCCTTCTGTTCACCCAGCTGCAGCACTGTACACACTGACTACATGCAAGAATAGCACTGTAGAAAACACAAGTCTACCGAATCTGAGCCAACCAGCCAAAATACATCATCTAACCAGAGCCTGAGAGGAGAAGAGTATGAACGGAACATTTAAGGCGGGTTGACAATTTGGATTTCAAAATCAAGACGGCAGTTTTGTGATGTAGAGCTTTTTATAGAGAGTTGGGTAAGTTAAGTTCACTTTGAGTTCAGTGACTCTGCTACAGCAGAATTTCCCCAGCAGCAAGTCATCATGCTCTGACATGATGAATACATAAAAACACTTCAGCTCAACAGGATTTGGTTAGAACTATAGACTGTATGAAGAGATGGACAGAGTGAGTGCCACGTCACCCAGGTTTGTGGTGTCCCAGTTTGACTCGTCCTGTCCAGACCTGGCAAATGTAGGAAACCCCTAATAGGATACCACAACTAAACTAAATCTGACCTTAATCCTCAACTGGAGACTAGGTTAAGCCTGCATCATGTCTGTTCCCCTCCCACAGGACGAGCTGCAGGTCTCAACACTGATTCAGCTAATTCTCCTGTAGGAAACATTCACAACCAACACTGCCAACATGACAACACGGCATCACAACAGCAAAGCCTGAGTCTTGACCAGGCATAATGTAAACCCCATAGATCATTATCCAGTTGGCCATTTATGGAGATTCCACCTATTGCTCGTCAACAGGCTGAGTGAGATAGGGAAAATGGATCAACTCTACACAAGCTGATCATTAGCTCCAAAAGGCTCAAGTGTGAAGAAACGCAGGAGGGTTATAACAGCAAGACACTGGCTGGCTGACTCACTCACTCACTCCCACCAGGGACTGAGACAGAGGGGACCAACACACAGCCAGAACACACAGAGGCTACAGGCCTGTGGCCAAAGTGTGACCACGTGTGGGATGGACTGTTGGACATAATCAATTAGAGCAGAGACTACTGTGTGTGTATGTGTGTATGTGTGATGATGGCTCTGTGTCTGCTGAATTCATCTCTGATGTGGATGCTACTGGAACATGGGGGAGGCCCAATTTACTCAGATAAACCAACAGCTGCACCTCAGAACCTAAGAGATTACATGAGGTAACTCTAGCAGCAATTTGTTTTGTAGCATGAAAACACCAAATGACACTCCACGAGCTAACGAATCCAAACAGGATAATAGACCAATTGGGAACATTTGGAACAAACAGCACTGACTCACTGAGCAGCACACAGAGGTGACAGCCCATTATATAGATGCAGTCGGTCTGTGTGGGAACGCCCACATAATGTTACTACGGCTGGCGCGCGAGTGGGGTAAAACCCCCCCCCCCATATATCTCAATGGGCTGACTCACCAAAAGACGGTGCTGCGGCTCTACACGACAGGATTGGGGATTCTAGAGCATGGTACATAGACGTCTGTTCAGATGTGCGTTTTACTGTGGGGGTTAAATCCCCGATCGTGTCTGCCTGGGCTGGGCTAGCAGCTAAATGCTGAATGGGGAGAACGGGGGGGGGGGGGGGGGGGGGGGGATTTACCCCACCCTTGACCACGCCCCCAGCTAGCCAGCTACCCCAGCGTCTATGACGAGACACCGACTCAACCTATCGCGGCTCCACCTCTCGACATAAGGGGGGAAAAACGACAACAAAAAAACATGGTGTGTGCTCAAGGCTCGCCCACTTTGTGGCTGCGAGACACGCCACATTATAGGCAATGGGTTTGTCATGCTATGCAGCTCACCGCCCGTTCCTCTCTTTACTACACTGTCACAAAATGCAGTTAATTATTTTGGGAGATGTTAAACAAACTACCCACTCAGGAGAAACACAGAGGGAAAGCTCATTATGCACGGAGCAATCCAATATCAGCTCGTAGGTTGATTTAATTCGATTTAATTGATCGTATGTTGATTTAAGAGGAGGATGGAAGATCAGAGACAAGCTCATCGTCTTCACTCATCTCTTTGTGGAATGCCGACTGGCCACAGTTCGGTCATGGGATCGCATCCGTGTTGGATCCTCGGCGATGTCAGCTGAGGTAGAGGAATTCTAAATTCCAATTCAGTCATGCAAAACACATACATACATACATACATACCCCGTGATCACATGACCTACAAGACTAACAGGAGGCGGGATCATGACGGTGTCAACACGAGCAGACTGTTTCAGAGTTGACAGAGTGCTCTCTGTGTAATTAGTCTATGTACACAGAATGAACCTTTGAGAGAGAGAGAGAGACTGGTCCAAACAGCACGAGTACCTTGCTAAGCCAAGCAGACACTGACTGGACACATCATGTCTGCTGCTTCACGTGTTTTGATGCTGGTGCTCTTAGCATTGTCAAGACTATCAGCTCCTAGATGTGTTTTGAGTATATATATATATATAATAATAAGGAAGAGTAAGGCATTTATGAATGATAAAGAGGACAACAAGAACAAATATATATACACATATTCCAGTGTTTCCCCTAGACAAATTTTCAGGCCTGGAGGGATTTCAAAAGGTACCCCGACCGCAACGGTGGGGGCCCTCGCTGGCGAGTGGCGACGCTAAACTTTTAGCTAACCTGTTCGCATCTATGTTGGCAATGGCATCCCAAGTATCATCATACTATTATGGGATGCGATGCGAACAGTTGTATTATGGGATGTGCGTTTCCCAGGTAACGACTCACGTTGACACGTTTTGGAACCACGCTGCACGCACGCTGGCATGATGCTCCTAAAAGCTGAATGATTTGGCATCTTCTATTACTGTCAACACTGTCCACACCAGGTAATATTGTTGTATTGTAATAATATGCCATAAAGTTTTATTGAAATTCTGGGGAGAGCAGGAAAAGAAAATTTAAAAAAAAGAAGGGGGAGGGGAGAAGCAATTTCTTCTGGCCTGGCGGGGGCGTCGTTGGCCTGGCGGGGCCGTCGTTGGCCTGGCGGGCCCACCAGGCCTGTACAATGGTCGGGGAAACACTGTATTCTTGTGCAAGTGCTCTTCAGCACGAGAGTGGAGCAAAGATGTTAAGTACAGAACAAAATGTTGAGAGCAATTTGTCCAGAACACCCACTCCCTCTCACTCGTGTATATGGCAGGCCATGGCTAAAGGCCTAGGTCTTTGCACACACGGTTGCGTTTTTTTAAATCAGTCTTCTGAAAACACAGACGGGTACCAGCTCGCAAAAAGCTATTGGCTGATGCGAAAAACGCAGAAAATCAAACCCGTTTTCCGAAAACTTTTAATGACGGACGAAAGTTTCGGAGTCAGTGTGTAAACATGAGTGACACAACATGAGGCCGCATTTATTTTAAAACGTGCGACAAATTCGGACGGAAAAATACGGACTTGGTGTGTGCAAAAGACTTTAATCTCTGGGAAAATGCACTTGACACTGGATGTCATGTTCACGTGTGCGTCTCTGTACCAGAGCCGTGTATATAGAAGAGTCACGACATCTCCATTCACTCCAACGGACCAGTTTTTTACTCTCAAGAGTTCCTGCCGGAAGTAAGGTCCTGGATTAAGCAGCGCTGTCGAGTTGCAGCAAAATGGACCGATTGTGATCTACTTTGAAAGGGTCTGACATTTAAAGAATCAAAAATTGTATATTATCAGCTTTATTTTATCATTCAAAAATAGCACGAGTCTCCTTCCTGGCCATTCATTGGCTACTTTGGACCTCCGCTGACGCCACTCTCTTACTAGATTGCTCTGCTCTGTACTAATAAAAGTGCATTTTATGATGGGTCATTTTTGGAAAAGACACCTGAATGTTGTGATCACGTTGTATTGTTGCGTAGTAAAGCATCTGTGTGCGTGTCTGTGTGCACACCGGGTGGCGCTAAATCCATGCGGGCACGTCCATCTGTGCCTGCTGAGCGGGTCCATATTTATTACATGTAGATTTCAGCTCTACTGATGTGGCACAGTGAACATTGGTACAGTTCCATGGCTTTCTGGGACAGACAATGGACTGCTGCTGCATGTACAAGAAGAAATCACCACCATCATTCATCTGCACTGATTAGTCTTCTGACATCGCTATGAGTGAAAAGTACTGAGCGTAGTGGAAGTGCTTCTCTCAAGGCCAACATCAACAGCATTGCAATAGAACTGTCACTAGAACTGTCCAACAGACTTCTGGTGTCAATATTGAGTGCGTTTACATGCAAACAATAAACGGATAACTGAGAATAATCGGGTAACTGGCAATAATCTGATTTCCGCGTTTACATGCACTTAGTAAAAAGCGGGGAACTCACCTCAAAGTGCGTGAGTGAACATTGACGGCAATGAATAAACCTGAGGACTCAGCAGTAACCTAGGTGTGTTTATCGGTTTTCTCATAAACTGATAACGGCCTTTATCCGATAAAAGATGCCGTTTACTTTACATGACACTCGAATAATCAGGTAACTCTAGAAATCCACTAATAAACTGTTTATTAGTGTGCATGTAAACACACTCAGCTAGCTAATGATGGCGATGGTTGGCAACGCAGTAGAAGTAGATCCTGAAATGTTTTCCCCGTGTTAGAAAAGTGATATCACTTCTCACCAAAGGGGAATAAAACTACTGGGTCAAGGCTAAAATGTCAAATCCACTCAACCAGTGCCACACAAATACCAGTGCCAGTCCAGACAACTGATTTAGTGAAGGTGTGAAGCTGGAGTGGCTGAGGAGGAGGAGGAGGAGGAGGAGGAGGAGGAGGAGGAGGAGGAGCAGGAGCAGGAGGAGCAGGAGGAGGAGGAGGAGGAGGAGGAGAGACGAGCACTGCTGTGAACTCACCTCTAACGACGTGTGGGCCGATCCATCATATTTATCTGGAATGACAAAACAGAGAGGAGCGTTATTCATACGTAGACATTCATCAGCATGCTAGACATGGAAATATCTATTTGTCATGATGCAAGCATTTGGTACGGTATTTGTAAGAAACACCCAACAAGGCAGGGCATGCATATACCCTGTGAATTATTTCTAATGATGGGATATCAGTATCGGGATATCGGTATCGGGTGCCGGTACTGATGCAAGAATTCACATATCGGACCGACGTCCCTGATCCACGTTCCGATCCAGATTCCATTCATAGCTTGTGCTGGACCATAAAACCCATAATAACACGAAACAGTGCTAGTAAGTAGTAGTGAGTTAGTCATGTTAGCACTTAGCTAACACAACAACATGTCCTTTTGGAGAAATGTTAGTCTTTTATATAAACATTTGGGGGGTTCCCCACTTTACCAAATGTGGTAAAGTGGCAGGGGTGTTTAATTGCCCGTTTGTTGTTATTTTACTAATTTTGAGTGGATCGATTGTTTTGAAAATATCTAATGACCGTATTAATTGTTGCATGTAATTGTGGAATATTATGAACCAGGTAACTAATGCTATGAGATTATTAGTAACTGATGTCACACAGTAGGAGCCAGCTACTATGTAAAAGGTGGAGGCTGCAGCAGCTCCTTGGGAGAGTGGCCAAGCGGTGTCGCTCTGGTGTCAGAACCAGTATCGATATCAGCAGATATCCAAATTCGGAATTGGATCGGAACTGGAAAAAAGTGGATCGGTGCACCTCTAATAATTTACAAACATGTACAGAGCACAACATGAATAGATTCATAGAGAACACACACACACACACACACACGCACACACACACACACACACACACACACACAAAATATTAAACTTGGAGAGGGAGGAGGGGGGTGAAGGCAGACTGCAGGTGTCCATATACATCCAGAGCTGAGCAGGAGGGAGTGAATGGGGAATCACTGCTGGGACACTATTGGAGCTCCAGTCCTTTAGAGGGGGCTGCATGTCCTCCTGTGTATAATGAGCATGTTTCCTGGGCAGTGAGCGACTGCATGCAGCCTGAGGCAGATTGAGGTGTCAAAACTTGCCTTTGGGGGTCGGCCACGGTAATTGGACTGTTCATTCATACTGGGAGACCGCCCGTCTTAACATCTCTCCCTCTCCGTTTCCATGGGAACCCCTCTCCAAATGAAAAGGTCAAAATAAAGGGACTGATACCTCGACCTTAATCTTGGCGTATTCATAAATCATGTCATATGAGGGTGAATGTGGCCCATTGATTTTTGTACATCTGTTTTTAACAATACAACCGATTACAATAACCTAAATGGATGGAAATGAAAACAGTACTCCCTGTTCCCCTACTGGACTTAATAAAGGATTGAAATGTTTAATTGATGATGTTATCTATTATAGCCTGGTATGTGGTATCCAGCCCCATATGAATTGCAGTTGTCAGCACTCAGCACTCCCTATGGGATTCATTGGGCCTGGTTACCAGGCTAGTGGTTCTAACAGATAGTGATTGAACACAAGATAAGCATTAAGCACATGCCATACATCTATATTCTCTACAGAGAGTGTGCATATTGAGTTATATGATTAATAGCAAAATGACGGACTGGTAGACTTCTTTCTCCACTTCCTCAAGATAACAGTAGCGTCAGGGGTGAAAGTACGGACAGAGTGATAGGCCATCAGACTTTGATGGCAGTCCAGAGTATCAAATAAGGCTATCTTATACATAATGAGACCCTTGGTCAGATGTGCAATCTCTCTGAAGGCTCACACGCTACACGTGTCATTTTTCAACGCCATCCATTCAGGAAGTAGCCTAACTGAAAATTCTTAATTTGAAAATTTCCAATCAACTCCTGCCCCCGTTAAGCAAATGCAGTTGCATATTATCAATAACAACTTTGAATACCACCGCTGAAAATACTTCTGTCATCATAGTGTTGCTCAGTTCTGTGCAGTAGCTGGCAGTCGGCAAGAAGGAAAGGGGGGGAAAAACACCAGTCTACCAACGTTCATCTTGTGAACACTAGATCCTCTATTCGCCCAGCCAAGGAGAGGTGGTTTGGCCAGGGCGCTCGTCTCTCCTACAGGGTCAGTGAATCACAGCGGGCATATTTGGAGCAGTGCACGGTGTCACCCTGACTATCCTGTCCAAGGAAAGTGTCAACCTCATATCACAGAGTGTGGGATCCCATTGGACGGTGTGATGCTTTTCACCACCGATATGTAAAATTGAAATCACATTAAATAAAGGCCTAATGTGATTTACATTTTACATATCAGCCTTATTACAATTTTTACATTTTATCTTTTACCCAACACTGGCATCCCTCCATCCTAACAAACACATCTAGAAGAGGATGCTTCAAATAGACTGACTGAACCATATCAAATACTGCCGAAATAAATATAGGCTTTACTGAAACATACATGAGATAGATAGATAGATAGGATACTGAAACATACATGATAGATAGATAGATAGATAGATAGATAGATAGATACTGAAACATACATGATAGATAGATAGATAGATAGATACTGAAACATACATGATAGATAGATAGATAGATAGATAGATAGATAGATAGATAGATAGATAGATAGATACTGAAACATACATGATAGATAGATAGATAGATAGATACTGAAACATACATGATAGATAGATAGATAGATAGATAGATAGATAGATAGATAGATAGATAGATACTGAAACATACATGATAGATAGATAGATAGATAGATAGATAGATAGATAGATACTGAAACATACATGATAGATAGATAGATAGATAGATAGATAGATAGATAGATAGATAGATAGATAGATAGATAGATAGATAGATAGATAGATAGACACACATGTATGTGAATCTTCACTGGGTAAATAAATGTCTCGTCTTGATGCAGCATCAGGCTGGGCCCTTCTCAAAGCGCTGAGTGGGAGAGAACATATCCCCTCATTCTCCATGTGAGTTGATCTGACTGCATCAGGAGCTGTGCTGATTTTGCATCATTCAGCGAAGCCCAAAATAACACTTGGCTCAGACTCTGCGCTGCTTATTAGTCCGATCCCATTTGCTCTACTCTACATCAAAAGCGGTAAACACTTCCTCATTCGCTGCGATTGGTTGATTGACCATGGCAGCAGTTAGAAACAGGCCTGATACGTTGACTCTAGTCTAGACAAACATCCTTGTGGGATCACAGAGGAGGAGGAGTGACACTGGTCAGACAGGGCTAAGTAGTGCGTGTCTGGGTTGTGGCCAGCACTCGGCTGTCAAATCATGCCACCCCGATACCGACTGACTTGACGAGCTTGCCTGCCTGGGTAGTAAGTAACCTCTTGAAGCAGCCTCTGAGCGAGTGGAAGCTATAGAGGGGTGTGGCTATCTGCTTAATTGATCTCATGTCTTTCTCATCTCCCAGTCTGATGATAATCAGGGCGGGATCAAGCTGTCCCAAAATACCTTGGCTACTGGCCACTGAGGAGCAGCAAAGGAGCCCCCTAATCTCCAAAGTCATCTGCAGTCCGGCCTCTGCATTCTGTGCATCTAATCATCTCATTTGTTCTATCTTTGGGAGTCCAAAGATGTTCAGCACTGACTGATACGTTTTATTCTCATTCATAACAACATTACCGATTGCTTTATGAAGGAGAACTGGACTGAGCTGAGGGGATAATTCAGGAAGAAGGATGGAATAAAAAGGAGAGGGGAAGGTAGTTAATAAACCGCCAGCAACCGCCAGCAGCCTGGATGACATAATCAGTCATCCCCAGTGCCTGAGCTGCATTGACGCTGTGCGACTCCCCCGCCTCCGTTCCCTCTGCCCGCTTTTGTGACTCAGATAATGGCGTGCCAGATTTGCGTGAGGCTAAAAAGTAACAGGGTAGTTATACGGAGTTGAGACATTGAGTACATCTCACTAACAGAGGTGAATGTGCCTAGCGCCTGTGCTGGATGCCATTTTGAATAGAGATTGAATAGAGGGGCTACGTGGTGTTCAACTTCCATCGTGTATTAGGCTACTCGTAATTCTGTTAAATCACCACAGGGCCATCTTGGTAGGATAAACTAAACCGGTGACAGTTATAAATTAACAGGTGATTATAATCAAACAACAGTCAAATGATCTGTGTGAAAAGTGAAGTGCAGTATTGGTAGGAGGAAATGCATGTGACATAGTCCAGTGGCCTCAATAGTCCAGTCAGTAGCCTTAAAAACCAGTAGTCCAAGTTAAGCTTTCTATCCAATAAAATAGACCCTTTTCACGGGGGCCATTTTGTGTGGAAAAGGCAGGGTAAACACAGGTTTTCCAACTTCCGAACATGGAAGTTGGAAACCCTCATTAGTGTTTTGCTTGCACCTGTGTATACCCTGCCTTTTTGACACAAAATGGGGCCCCGTAAAGAGGGTCTATTGGTTGCCCAAAACACCCTTAAATCTTCTCATTATGGTTTCCTTAAATGTTTAACCTTAAGGAGAAGAATTAAGGGTGTTGGTGCAACCAATTTTATTTCATGGAAACCTGAACTCTGACTTTAAGGAAAAACTTACGTCAAGGTGTTTTGTGCAACTGGCCTGACTGGTCCTGGGGACCCAGAGAAGCCCAATACTGGTTTTCCACAGGTAGTTGAATTGCATTCACCAGGTGTAAATCAGTGTCCAATTAGATAGTCCCAAGACAGGGATTGAGAAGAACTGGTATAATCAGTTTTTCTATGGTGAATGTATGTTTGTTAGTGTAGCTTTTTGACCCTTTCACTGAATTTATGACACATTTTGCTATGAAGGATTGTGTAATAGAGTCAGTGTATGATAGTGTAACTTTAGCCCTTTCACTAGGAATGTAATTACACACTTTGTATCAGGGTGTCCGCTTCCACTGATATTTTGATACTGTGTCTTGTGTACTTATTGTATTCTGTACTGTATTCGTTACAGTACTCTACTCCTGTATCCGTTACTGTGATATTTTGTATTGCGATTCTTGTTATGTTTTAGTTTTTTTGTCAAGGACTATGGATGGAAATGAGCTTACTGCTAAATCTGGTGCATCTATGTTTTTATTTTTCCAATAATGTTTGTGCACACTGTCCTCTGTCCTTTTTTACAAATTAAATAAACTAAACTACCGTATATATCCCCATTGATGTACAAGAGGGGCACCTAAATTATTCTGAATGAATATTAATAATTTCTAGTTAACCAAATACAACATTCCTATAGGTTAAAAAGTAATTCATTAGATGCATGTTAGTCCACCATACACTCATCTCGACCTGGTAAATGGGCAACATTATTAAGGTGTGTAGTTTGCAGCACTGTGAATCATCTGTTGGCTTTGTGCTAATATATCTTTCACTGTATCCTTGACTCCTGGACTCAAGGTGCTCTGCAGTTTGAATAAATCACATGGCCCATTGTTTACAATAGCTAACTGACCGCTGTACAGTCACTCAAACACAACACCCCAGCAGCCAGTCTGCACAAGACCTGCCAATGGCTGAACGACCCTCCCTTTGGAATAAAAAGCAATGATAATACCCATGATGATCACAAATATCGATAAAAAGACTATACAAAATGTATAAAGCAGCTCGCCTATTTGAATTCACAGCAGCACTGCGGTAACCTTGATCAATTATTAATAACTGCATCACCACCACGTCTGTAAACACATTCACCACATGGCTGGTGGCAGAAGAGCCACAATATGGCCACTGTGTTGGGATGCTCCATTCACTGACTTGGCCTGTGACGTGAAGGAAAATGCATCGTGTTGTTTGCAGCAGCTATAGTGAAGACAGCCGTTTTTGTCATTCAACTGCGCAGTTATTCAAACGAGTAAATGTCTGAGTAAATGTCCAACACTTCGCACATGGTTTGTTTAACGTTAGTTACCTGTGCTGTCTTGACAATGCAGTTTGACAGTGCCGTCTCGCCGGATCCTGACATCCCCGGGTCCTTCAATCCTCCTCGGATGGTCGACACCTGAAGCACCAGAAGATTTGGAGTTTCTCCTCCGCTGTTTCCGAGCTAAAGTCCTGCAGCACTGATAGCAAACCGCCCATGCTTGCTCCTCGTTAATCGGCTGGCTGTACAATGCGAGGATTGCTTCCAAGGAAAGCTCCTCGCCTCCATCGATACAGTCCATGTTGACGTCCCCGGCGTTCAAACTGGCGGCGAAATCCCGGAGAACGGTCGGAGAAATCAACATTCCGTCGTCAGTAGTCCCTGGCCGCTTGGCCATTCTCACATTATAAGCACACACGTTGTGAAGTAAAGCGCGAAGGGAGAAATCAACAAACGTTTCAAACTAGCCCGGCTACAGACGCAGCTGTTGGCTACGTCTCAATCAGCTGTTTTCTATCTAGAGATTTTGAGTACCAGCGGTTGAAGATTGTCTGAGTGGCTGCTAGGGAACAGGGCGTTCCGCGTGGTCTCGGTGCCCGCCGGTTACAGCACAATGACTTTCCATCAACTATCAATGTATAAAATAGTGCAGGGGACACACTAGGGGTCCCCAATTACTTATATATAGATATAGATATAGATATAGATATAGATATAGATATAGATATAGATATAGATATAGATATAGATATAGATATATAGATATAGATATAGATAGATAGATAGATAGATAGATAGATAGATAGATAGATAGATAGATAGATAGATATAGATATGTATATCTATATAGATAGATAGATAGATAGATAGATAGATAGATAGATAGATAGATACTCTCTGTGTGTGTGTGTGTATATATATATATATATATATATATATATATATATATATATATATATGTGGTGGTCTTTCATGGAGAAAAATATACAATTGATTACAGTTGGTGATTAATGATATCGTGTCCTGGCTAGAGAATTATAGCCCTATTCTGTAATCTTTATTAAGCAAGTCTATAAGGATGTGGTATAGAATTAGCACAAGGCAATTGAAAAATGACAAAGGCAAGCTATTGTTTTATAGTTTATTGACTTCTGCTATAGCCTATCTATAGCTAAACAAAAATGACATGTCAACATGTTAACTTTAGTTAGTCAGTCACCAAAGTCGTCCTGTACAATTCACAGGTATCCTCTCACAATCCCCAAAAAAACAATCATTCCGTCCCTTGACAGGCAGCTGTTGCTGTTATCTGGGGCGTTTAAAAACCACACTTTCAATTGACTTAAAAGACATAACCAGTAGATTGCCTATTGATTAGTCTAAAGGAAAGCCTAGCTTCCTCCATTAATTTAATGGCTTTCTTTTAAGTGGTCATTGTAGTCAAATTTGCAATCAATAGCAATCCTGTGTATGAGCTCTTGACTGAAAACCTGGGCTGGTTGTGACCGCCACCTGCTGGACAAACACCTCCTCACTCAAACCATCCTAGTACCCTGGCTACCATCCTGAGTATGGCTTCCACAAAAATATCTAACTTCTTTACATTTTTCTATGTTCATGTACACTTGAATGACAAAATATTGTACTTTGAACATCTTGTTGCTATAGCCTATGTTTGTACAATGACAGTGAATTGTCAACATCAATGCGGGGATGGAAAAATCAACAAATTTGAGATTGATTTATACATGCCCATAAATACAAGCTACACATATGACACATCATTACAACACTGTAGGGCAAATAATACATCATAGAACCTAAGAAAAAAACACAAGGGAACCTCAAGAGCACTTAAGAAACTGTCAAAGTTAACACAAGGATAGATTAAAAACGAGACGAGTCATAGGCACATGCGGGTGTGTTTGTTTCATTACCTTGCAAAGGCCAAAGTAAAAAACCGCCCTCAGCCTTTGAGCTTCAAACCTCTACACCTCGACTTCTGAACAGCACTTCGGATTCATCGTAATTATTTACATTTTTATTCTGGATTGGGCTTCTAAATGTGTTTTTCCTCGGATTTTGGCACAAGGGATAGTAACATCTTGTCCTGTGCATTAATTAATACACAGCATTCACTGAGGTTGAACAGTAGATCATCATTGGTTTTCTCCCTCACTGTATCTATCAGTCATCAGGAAAAGGCGTACGTACTCTTGCACACACATTTGAAGCAAATTCTTGAGTAAGGCCACACACAGAAGTATATAGTCTGTTCTTCTTTTCTTATGGTTCACTGAATACAACGCACACACTCCCTGACCGGCACCACAAGCATGGGAGAAAAGCATGGTGGAGAGTTATGTAAACGGCGTTTGAAAAACCACTCCCTCCTTCACACATGCATTTGCAATGGCACAACAAAGATGCAGCATCTCAAAGATCTTTGGATGGAGACATTATGCAAGTGTTTATGTTAGAAATTGCTGAGAAAGATGGTCAAGATCTTAGTCACACAAACAAGCACACATCATCCACACTACTCTGTAAACCATCACCCTCCTCTTCTGGTGAACTGCTCACTGCACTGGGCATCTTCATCGTCTTCTTCTTCTTCTTCCCCGCGTCTCAGCTTTGCTTCATCTTTCGTCACACACTTTCGCAGGTTCGGTTTCTCCAGCGCTGCTGATGCTGACGGGCTGTGCATCCTTAGACAAAGCGCCGGCCTCCTTTGATGCTCTCCTCTTGGAGTCACGGGTGGTTTGCTGTAAAAAGATGTAAAGATTTAGAATGTCACGTCATTTAAATGTCACAGCACACTGGACACAGAGTGTGTGGGCGACGACGGCCCAGTGAGCCCTTAATCACTCACTGAGGCATTGTTCATAACAAGTGGAATGTGAAATAAATAAAACATACTAGTTACTAATACTTTTTTTTTTTACTTTACCCTGTAAGTACAGATTTTGTTACCCTGTAAGTAGATTTTGTTACCCTGTATTTACTCTGTAAGTTGCGCGCTGTATTCTAAAGCATTACCCAAATGGGTGCAGAAATTATCATTTAAAGCAGTGGTTCTCAAAGTGGGTGCGGGTGGGACAGATACCCTGAGGGACCACCAGATCCTGTGCTACCAGTGAGACCTACATCATTGAAGGAGCGTCTGGGTCTTCTCTGGTGGTTGGAACCGGTGGTGGTGAGGGCCTGCTTCCCGCACTGGGTCCCTGTGTTCACCATCCTCTTCTCCTTCAGACCGCCCTCCAGAGTTTTACCTGCGAGTGCAAACAGAGATGGGAAAAGTACAGTTACTTAGTTAGTAGTTACAGTTACTTGTCTAAAAAAAAGACTGGTAAAAGTACTGATTCAACAAAAAATCACTGATGACATCACAATTGCTTGAGTGACATCACTGAGGACATCACTCACTGATAACATCACAATTGCTCGAGTGACATCACTGATGATGACATCCCTCACTGATGACATCACAATTGCTTGAGTGACAGCACTGATGACATCATCCGTGACATCTTCAGTGATTTATTTGTGGTCGGTCACGCCTTATTTAGACTCTGTCTTGCTTTGGATGAGCGACAAGAGAGACAAACGTTACATAGTTTTTGTCTGTCCTGCATTAAAATGAAAGTAACTAGCCTGTTTTGAAAATGTAAGGAGTAGAAAGTACATATTAATCTGTTAAAATGTAGGGAGTAAAAGTAAAAAGTTGTCAGAAAAATAATTACTCCGTAAAGTACAGATAGCCTACCTGAAAATCCTACTTAAGTAGAGTAACAAAGTATTTGTACTTAGTTACTTCCCATCTCTGAGTGCTGTTCTCAAGCTCACTGCTTCATATAGCCTAACAAGATTTTTCACTTGCATGGTTTCAGGCAAAATAAGCCAATGTGATGGTGCAGGTGCACGAAGCATAGGTGAAAGCCAAGGGGACAATCTTATTATAGGCCTATAGCCTATATTTGTTAATATCTGTTGTTGTGTTCCTATGTAGCCTACTACCCCAAGTCAATTTCCTTGTATAGGTCTACGTGTGCAAAGTGCAAACATACCTTGGCCAAATATTCTATTATTCTGTCAGAAAGGTGTGAGAGTTTTGACAGCTTATTCATATTCGGATACAGTGGTTCTCAACATGAGGTCCGGGGACCACCAGGTAAGCAAATTTATGAATGGTTAAACTTCCTCATTAGGATCATTTCCAATTAGTTAACACAATTAGAGAATGTAAAAGAAAACTGTCGTGATCATCGTTTCACTTATCACTCTGCCCTACGGGATTCATAGACAACAGCACATCTAGCAATATAGGCTACAATTAATTATTGTCGGATTTGGTAAATTGGAGACAGACAAAAGCTCATCAAATGGGGGTCCGTAGGCTATAACCCTAATGTGGAATAGCCTACATTTCGGCCTGCTGTTTACAGACTCCAATTTATTCAGAATCAGCAGGGTGCATCTTGCAATTAACAATAATCCAAACACACGACTGCTCTTACTGTTTACTCCGGGGGGGAGAGGAGTGTCTATCTCGGTGTTGGTGAGCCACGTCGATTCCGTCTCCCTGGTCAAGCTTTCACGGTACCTCGGCTCGATGATCGCGTCCGCCCGACTCCCACCGCAACCCATCGGAAAAGATCATCCACGGGCCACGGCAAGTGTTACCGACGCGCAGGACGAACGGGCTTTTGTCGGGGCCGCACGGTGTGGCCGTTTCCATGGACGACGATGATGATGATGATGGCGGTGGTGGTGATGATGATGCGCTCCTCTCTACACATGATATGATACAGCTGTCAAGCATGAATTGTAGCTACACCGTGGCTGCCTGCGTCATCCGAAGCGGGGGGGGGGGTCATCCGGTCTATAGTGTTAGATTTGAGTTCAATACAAAAATAGAGCCTACATGAAGGTAACAGAGCTGTCTATCAACTCTAGACGGTGTGATCATCATATTGGCAAACCCTTCTTTCCCCATCTTCAAACAACTTACACAGTTTGATAGCCATACTGTATTTTACATGTTTATTTTAGATATTTGGTTTGGTTCAAATTTCAATTAGTGACACTACAGTATTTGCACTTAAACACAATACAGAAATCACAGGAGCATACAATCAACAAACAATTATTTATTCTTGATAAAATGACCTGTCTGCCTCAATATTATTTTGACATGTTGACAGCTTGAGGAAAACATAGATAGGCCTATACTATTGGTAACATACTGTATCTACTTCTACAGAGACATTCCTCACATGGAGCTAAAAACACAGCACCTTCAAAAAAATTAAATAAACAAAACCCATTTCTATCAACTCATTTCAGAGTCTTAAAATAAATACTATATTTAACATACCTTTTTGCCTTCCCCCCTACCCCCTTTTACTTTTAAGACAGTAAATATACAGGGATGCAAACTCATGGAGATTGGAAAAGGTGACATATACCAGGGCAGGCACAAAACGACTAAAAATCATGAATTGAATCATCCTATTTTGGGATGAAATAAGGTGACTAGTTTGCATCCCTGAATATACGGTATAAAGGGAAAACAAATCAACAATATATACAGTACACTGCAGTATTTACCATGTTCTTTGTTGCCAAAGGGAATGTCCACCCTGTCAGGGGTTGGGAAATGGTAAATAGAGGAAGAGAGACTGAGAGGAAGCTCAGGGTCCACATTTATTCAAGCATCTTCCTATAAGAGTTCTGACCAGAGCCCAGGTTACCTCTTACATTTATGCTGCTCTGTGACCCGACTCGTAATCGCCAGATCAGCCCTCCCTTTTCCTAATGGCTCATTGAATATGGACCCGGGAATGGACCAGGAGCGTGAGCGGGAGAGGGAGAAAGACTGGGAGAATGAGGAAAACAAAAGAAAGAAAAGAAGAGTGTGAATAAATGAAAGCTTGTGGTTCAGCATGTCACAGTAACAGCCAGGTTGTCATGATGATGATGACAACGGTGACCAAGGCAACGCATCTAGACTTTGAAGTCCAGCAGGTTGCAGTCGATCTTGTAGTAAACATAGGGGTAGTACTCCTGTTGGCTCAGGTTCAGTCCTGGGATGTCCATGGCGGCCTGTGAGTGAAAAGGAATTATACAAATATAAAACAATGTCCAGATGTGATAAATGAAATGATAACACCATCAGTCACACAACATGCAAGAACAACGAACAGTCATTATACAGGAGAGAAACACAGTCAAGGAATAGAGCAGAATGAAGAGGGGGGAAAAGACTAGGTCAAAACCTAATTTGTGGCTGTAGCTGTACCGTGTGATGTGTTCATTTCACCGGGTAGGAGTGACACTGAGGCAACCAAGGAGCCAGAACCATAAGATGGATCAACAAGAATTTATTCAAAAATGTGACTCGACGAACAGCGCAAGTATAATATAATGTAGATGGGGAGATAACAGGAGAGAGTGAAAGCTATTACCAAGTATATGCACTACATTCTCTCCTTGGGCTAACATCTAGTCAACCTGATGTTCGAGTATATGGGTCTAGCTGCCGCCGGCAAGGCTCCAAGTCAAGGCTATTGACAAGCATGTTTTCTGCTCAAGTGTGGCTCGGTTTTCGGTCTCCTGCTGGAGACCTCTTTATTACATAATTTGGCGTTGTCGGCAAGAATGGGTTTTGGGAACAGCTGTGGTAAGTTAACCACTAGCAATCTGTAGCTAATGTTAGCAGCTAGCGATCTATAGCTAATGGTCAGCAGCTAGCGAGCTGTAGCTATCAGACTCTACTGGTCTAACTAGCAGCGCATACAGTATTACACCATGTATGGGTGGCCGACCGCCACTGGTGTAACTTCACTCAGTCCGTCAACATTCACGTTTAGGGCTGGCCCCGCTGGTGTGGTCCAGCCAAAAAAGTATATACACTACAAAGTATAGTGAAGAATCCCAAAATGTGAAAGTACTAAGTGGGACTGAGAAGTGAGGCTGTGAGGAGACTCACGTCAATGATAGCAGCGCTGCTGTCCAGGTGTTTGTACAGGTCGGACAGCACCTCTCTCAGCTTCTTCATGTTCTTCTTGTTGGGCTGCAGCAGCATGGCCTGGAAGTTGACTGGCAGGCCATATCTACAAATTACATGGAGTGTCAATGCAAAGTAAGAACATGAAACAAACAGACACTAAAAGGAAGAATACAGATAGATGGAATCATAACTTTGCCATCTGATAGTCCTGTATTTGAATTCAATGACTGGACCTATTCTTCCTTCTTTCATATTTCATATTCTTCCTCTTTGTTCTCTCTCTTCTTAGAGTATAGACGGTTTCAACTCGACAACATAAACATTAGATATTTCTCCCAGTGTACTTCCTGTTGCAGTGTTTGCTAGTACAATATAAAAAGACTGGTAAAATTAGAAGTACTGATTCAAATTGCTTATTCAAGTAAAAGTAAACTAGAACGACCGCAAAACACGGACTTATGCCTCCGCCATTAGTTCATTCTTGAGTCCAAATCACCATTTGAGGCAAATTGG
Source organism: Poromitra crassiceps (assembly GCF_964638095.1). Classification (NCBI taxonomy): domain Eukaryota; kingdom Metazoa; phylum Chordata; class Actinopteri; order Beryciformes; family Melamphaidae; genus Poromitra; species Poromitra crassiceps. The sequence goes on along the minus strand of NC_139643.1, from coordinate 42,823,565 downwards.
AAGAAATTCCGTCAAGGCGCTCCTGAGAGCTTGGAAATTGGGTGTGTGAGGTCACAGTGACCTTGAACTTTGACCACCAAAATGTAATCAGTTCATCCGTGAGTCCAAGTGGACGTTTGAGGAAAATTCGAAGAAATTCCATCAAGACATTCCTGAGATATCGCGTTAACAAGCTTGAAAATGGCATTCGAGAGGTCACAGTGACCTTGACCTTTGACCTTTGATAACCAAAATGGAATCAGTCATCCTTGCGTCCAAGTCTATGTTTGAGCCAAATCAGAAGAAATTATATCAAGCCGTTCTTGAGATATTGCGTTAACGAACTTGGGAATGGCGTTTGTGAGGTCACAGTGACCTTGAAGTTTGACCACCAAAATGTAATCAGTTCATCCTTGAGGCCAAGTTAATGTTTGAGGCAAATTTGATGAAATTCCATCAAGGCATTCCTGAGATATGGCGTTAACATGCTTGAAAATGGCGTTGGAGAGGTCACAGTGACCTTGACCTTTGATCACCAAAATCTAATCCGTTCATCCTTGCGCCCAAGTCGACGTTTGAGCCAAATTGGCAGAAATTCCATCCAGCCGTTCTTGAGATATCGCTTTAACGAACTTGGGAATGGCGTTCGAGTGGTCACAGTGACCTTAACCTTTCACCACCAAAATCTAATCAGTTCATGCTTGAGTCCAAGGCGATGTTTGAGGCAAATTTGATGAAATTCCATCAAGGCATTCCTGAGATGTTGCGTTAACAAGCTGGAAAATGGCGTTTGAGAGGTCACAGTGACCTTGACCTTTGTTTGACCTTTGACCACCAAAATCTAATCAGTTCATCCTTGAGTCCAAGTCAATGTTTGAGACAAATTTGATTAAATTCCATCAAGGCATTCCTTTCCATTCCTGAGATATCGGGTTAACAAGCTTGAAAATGGCATTCGAGAGGTCACTGTGACCTTGACCTTTGACCTTGACCACCAAAATCTAATCAGATCATCCATAAAAGTCAAAAGTATTTCTACCGACTGTTTCTGTGCAAAGCTAACTGACCCTCACGTCATATTAATATTACTAGAATTCTAGGGTGTCGACTCTGGAGATGATGAACCGAGCACACACGGACGCACTCCAGTTATAGCAGTAAGATTGGCTACAGGTGGTGTGTGCTGATGGTATTTAATCTCTGGTCCTGGATTTGTTTGAAACACAGTCACTGGAGAACTAAATCTAGGAAATGAAAATAAATAAACGGACAGTCCTTCAAGTCAGTTTTGGTGGAGCAGGAAGTCCTTCATCACTTGTGTTAGTGGTAGGGAGTGGACTTGGTTCAGGCGATGTGTGCCCAGCGCTTGGCGAATCCGCATCCGACACACGTGGGCCAGACTGCGAGGACATCTCTTGGCCTCCAGAAAGAGCCCGAGCGCCTCGGGATCCGCCCTCTCCTCCAGCTGTGCCTGCTCCCAGGTCACCAGGGCCGGGTCGGCGCCGTGGTCCAGGAGCAGCTGGATGAAGGCCACGTCGCACCCGTACGACAGCACACACTCCAGCAGGCGAGAAGCCACGCTACGGGTCAGAACGCCGGCGGTCTGGAGCAGCAGGCGGAAGCAGTCCAGGTGGTGGAAGCACGAGCTTCTGTAAAGAGACATCGGGAGGTTGTGATAGTTGTCTATGTCAACCACAGCATGGAACCTGATGAGTTCCTGCAGTATGTCCAGCCTTCCATCCTGGGCAGCCCAGAAGATGCATGTGCGGGGTCTTCTGTTGGGGTCGGCCCCGGCTTCCAAGAGGATCCGGACACAGTCCAGGTGACCATAGCCCACAGCACAGGAGAGAGGCGTGTAGTCGTACTCAATAGCTAGGTTTACCTGGGCTCCCTGGGTGATCAGGTAGGCCACACAGGCAGCATGGCCATTCCTGGCTGCGAGCACGACCACCACTCATTGATCAGCCTTCTGAAGTGGTCTTCCTGCAGCAGGCTCCTCAGTTTGTCCAGGTCTCCTGCCTCGGCGGCATCGTGGAGGGGCCAGTTGTGATGCGTTGCTCGAGCAGCCATTTCTTCAGCTATGTGTGTGTACGCCACATTTATGAAGGGACAAATTGTTCGAGTGACATCACTGATGACTAGAGCTGGGTATTGGTTCAAATTTCAAGAATCGATTCGATTCCGATTCACAAGGTTGCGAATCGATTAATTTCGATTCGATTCGATTCGATTCCGATTCGACCAATTTTCAATATTGATTTGGTTAGTGATACCAAAACGTGGTTTTTGAGCTGTACCCTGAATTACATGACTGTCCAGTTATGTAACACAGGGGTTTCCAACCAGCCAAGTAGATACATGGGGAAAAAAAGTTGCAGACCTGTTGTCAATTTTAACGGTTTTAGTTACACATATATTTACTCACCACGTGGTGACAAAGGGTAAATAACAGCCTTTTCATCTGTCAATAAAGACACTTTCACAATTATGCACAGTGATTTGATTTCAGCCTATATAATTTCTAAAAGTAGATATTAATAATGATCAAACATTTCCATTCATGTAGCCTACAGTATTTATGTTTTTGTTTCAACTACAAACATAATTAAACGTCAACTTGAAACTATGTTTCAACTACCACACACAGCACAATATTTTAGCCTGTTTAGTAAAAAAAAAAAAAAAAAAAAAAAAAAAAAACGATCTCTGGACATATGAATCGATAATCGAGGATTAAAATGAAAATCGATTAAAAATCGGAGAATCGATTTTTTTAACCCAGCCCTACTGATGACATCACTCACTGATGACCAGGGGTATATAGGGGGGTTGATAACACTATTTGAGGTTGTTACTCATGCAAGCTCCTGTGGTCTTCACAATCCTCATGTCTTCACAGTCCTCACCTCAACACAGACTCCACAAACACACGCAGGGCTTTGATATGGATCCATGCGATGAAGGCCTCACTGAAATTCACTTTCAGCCATCGTACCAAGGGACCCTGCATGGACAGTAACAACATTTATGTAGGCAGATAATGTACATATCACACACACAGTATGTACAATGTACACATAGTGAAACTAATATTGTCCTAAAAATATATGAATTCGTTAATTCAGGCAAAAAAATTAGATTTGTTGAAACAATCACTAGCTTCACTCTTTCAACCATTATTCAAGACCGTTATAAGCTACAGGTCTGTCTTACAGGTCAAATCTAAAACTATAGAAACACACATACAAACAATATGCTGTAGACTGCAGCCAAATAGCTATGCAGTTGGGGGTCCTTGGCATAACAAAAGTCTGAAAACCCCTACTGGAGTCTGCCGCATTAAATTGTTTTATTTCCTATTTGGCCATTGATGTTGCTGGAGGAAAAGGCAGCCGTACAAACTGTTTCTTCTTGTCAGTGGACAGACGCGTCATCTCCTCTTTGTCTGCCTTCATCTCTTCCTCGTTGTACTGGAAATCACGCACAGTGAACCTACAGTAGGTCAGGACCAATGGGAGAGAGCTGGCAATCAGCGGTGATTTAACACAAAGAGATGCATGCCTCCAAAACACTTGTGGGAAACGTTGAAAACATGCAAAATACCAATCAACAGACAAACTGACAACCACAGCACACGCACACACACACATACTGCATCGTGCTTATTGGAGTGACTATCAAGTGCCGACAAAACAGTTTATAATAGACACACAGGCTGCTTATTTTTAGGCCAAAAGGCAGTGGTTTGTAAAGAGGTACTTGAATCCTGTGTAGCCATGACTGCTATTTGAGACTGTGGCCCATTAGATTCAGGGGTGTGGCCAGAGACAAGCTCGAATTCAAAATAGAATAGCTTGAATTGTTGCGGGTAAGTGAGAGATGCGATGTAAGTGGAGGAGTTTACTTGTTTTCCCTGGCCTTGTGCTTGAAGTCGTCAATGGCCTTCCTGAAGAGAGTGACACTGAAGAGGCCGCTGTCGTGGTCTTCAAACAGCAGGCTGGAGGAGCAGACACAGACTGATGTTAGCAGGAGGGTAAAGCAAGCCCACGGTATACTGGCTGCGCTAACTCATTTCGGCAGGCTCTTACAGACAATAGGAAACATTAATTTACGGGGGGGAAACGTATAGTAGTGCAGCACTGGCTTCAGACGATGCAGCGCTTTTCCGACAGCATTTGAAGGCAACATCTGCTTGCAGGTCAATGGGCCACTTCACAAAGGACTAACCCAATGAGTGAGCTGGAGCACACGAAGTCACTTCAATACATTTAACGTTTCGACACGCACTGCGTCTTCTTCAGAGTCTGAAGAAGATGCAGTGCGTGTCAAAACGTCAGTTTAGCTCCTTATTAAATGTATTGAAGTGACTTTGTGTGCTCCAGCTCACTCATTGGGTTAGTCCTTTGTGAAGTGGCCCATTGACCTGTTTGCATTAATTTGTCCTGTTCTGAGAGCACCGACCTCCCTCTGTGGAGGGGTTGAAGCGCAGGAGATTCCTTCTACAATATATATATATATATATATATATATATATATATATATATATATATATATATATATATGGGCTGCAGGTAAAATGTGCATTGTCAATCTGTATGTTGCACACTGTTTCACTGAACACTGCTAATGACTCACTGAGCAAAATTCCTCCCCATTGGTTGATAGCTAAATAAACAACCATAAGCATGTGACAGTGCTGAATGTACTAGTGACTAGTAGTTAAACTAGTGGGTTAGTACTTACTTAGTGGAGCGCGGCACAACCATTTCTGACAGGCTTTCATATGTCTTCTGCCACTCCGCATAGTTTGTCCTGGTGAGAGTGCATAAACAGTGTATTTCCATATTAACATATTGTCTGAACAACGCTTCTACTGACACTTTCAGACTGAAGTTGCTGATAACCATTACTTCAATGTCTTTCAATTTGACCTTTTTCATACAATAAAAAATACTCAGTGTCTCCCAGAACTGCATTTACGTAGTCGGACGAGTGACGCACACAACTAATTCAATAGGGGAAACTCTGGGATACACTGGGCCTGCAAATGAAGAATTAATTTACAAGAACAAAGAAATTTCAAAATAAATGTACAAAGAAAATAAAACTCTGCGTCAGGGTTTACAGGCTGTTTTTTTATGAAGCTATGGTCAGGAAGGACCCTCCATCCAATCGGCGGTGGACACCATAACTGGCTGATATTCAATATTTAGTAAAAGGCCAATATGCACCCGATCTACAGTGCGGACTAAAGAAACAATATCGATATCCACTATGCTAGGGGTTCTCAACCTTTTGTAACTTAAGGCCCACTTTTCCGAGGACCACATTCGCAGATAAATGAGAGAAAAAAGTCATTGAAATTATGCATTTGAATTGTGAGATTTTTGATTTATAAAAATTCTTGAGCACATTTAGATATAAAAAATAAATAAATAACTAGCTTTCATCATGATTTTTTTTTTTTTTTTTATCTATTTGGTAATACCACTGCCTCCGCGGCCCACTACACGGTGCTCTGGGGCCCACCAGTGGGCCACGACCCAGTGGTTGAGAATAGCTGCACTATGCTACAGTACTTAAAATAAAGTTACTGGAATTAGGATATGTGAAACACAAATCCTACTTCAGGATTTCTCCCTCACCATGTATTAAGGTCTTGCAGATGGTGGTGTACTTACTTTGGGACGACCACCAGCATGGTAATCAGGTATTCTGATTCCAGCACGAAATCCTCTTTCTTCACTATGTCAGCCAGACTCCTGGTCAGCAGGCTCCCCCTACAGGACAACATATACAGTTCATATCTTCATATAACTTCTTTATCCAAAAACTGCTGAATTCCAAACAGAGCAGTTAAATGGACAGGTAATACAAGAATCATTCAAAGAGGCAAAGGCTTAATTGTGCATTCTGGAATTTGTTTATGGATACGTGTGATGAAAATAGCTGACAGAGACTTTGCATTCTTATAATAGGAGGATCACAGCCTTTTCCTACTTTCTGATATTTTGAATAATGTCCACGCTCCAGGGGTTCAAGTTAACAATATTCTACTGCACAATAACATAATTTGTAAAAGGATAAGGAAATTATCAAAAAACAAATAAAAGTCTACACAGAGCTTTAGATAACACTTCTGAGTCATCAAAGCATGTTGGCTATATACAGTAAGTCAATGGACAGTGTGCTGTTGGTTAATATAGTGACTGTAAAACAATAATGTATTTGGAATAATCAATGTTTAAGAACAGATAACTAATGGCATTACTTACGCATTCTTCCTCTCCAGGTTCTGCAGGTTCCCCTTCAGGTTGTTGTAGGCTGAAGCTCTGGCCTTCAAGTCATTGTCGATCTGAGACACTTGCTACAAACCAAGAGGGAGAGGGTGAGCGCCACTACAGGCTGCAGGCTATGGACCATTTCCTGCACCAAGATATGCAAATGCACTTTTGTACCATTCACAAACATCACTGCAAGTATGGGTGAATGGAGACACAGACGGGTTTCCCCTCAAGGTACAAACTACAACACAGTGCCACGTCGATATCATCCACAGTACCTTGGAGACGATCTCTGAGATGTTTTTCAATGACTGCTTGATGGGATACTTAGCCATGTCCCACTGGAATCTGGTGACATAGGTGACCAGGTCAACTGGGAAGAGTAGAAACCAGACAAAGGTCATCAACATCGAGTAACTGATAACCTCCAGTTGCATTACGTAGGCCTCGAGTCCCATAACGTTTGTGTAAATGAATATACACAGTCAAGAGATGTATGTCTAATCAAAGAAATCAAATCTGGCCTTGGCCTGACACCACTTCCTTCAATTCACCAAACACGGCACTGATATAATATGAATGCTCCTGTGAACAACTCGAGCCAATTTAATGTATTACCTCCGTTGGCCAGCATGTTCTCCTGGACTTTGTCTCGGCTGTCCTCCAGAACATCGGCCATGTACTGGGCAACCTTCTTCACCACACTGGCCGGCCAACACAGAATGAGAAACAAGACAGAGACAAGAAAGTGGGTGGAGGAGGTACTGGAATGTGACAGACATTTGTCATAGAACTCAGCTTCATAGTCTCTTTTTAGCTGCGACCAGCGTCTGTCGGTCGGTTGGTCGACAAAAAGTTCAAGTTCAAGTAATTGTGTGTGTGTGTGTGTGTTTTCATTGGCTAAAAGGGGGCAGGGGGGGGATTTCGAAATGCAGGATGGCAGGGGGAGAGGGCTCTGGAATCTGGCATGGAGGTGAAGTGTGTGTGTGTGTGTGTGTGTGTTTATGCCAACTTTAGAAATGCAGGATGGCAGAGGCAGAGTAGGGTAGGCTGCCCCTGCAATCCTGCATTTCGGAAATTCGCATATGTGGTCGCAATTATTGCGAATTTGCGTTTGTTGTTTTGACCAGATTCTTCCTAAGACCTAACAAAAACAGACCTGTTTCCTCGCAATACAGGCCTAAAACAACAACAACAACAACAACAACAACAAACTACCAATCTAAACAAGCTATTCCAAGTATAAACTAATAGGTACAAATACATCCTTGAACTTGGTCATATAGCAACAAAGTATACCTTTCCACAAAAGTGTCGAGTTTAGCCAGCTCGTCAGACAGACCCACTAAGACATCGAGCGTTCCAACCTGTTGGGGACAGAAAACAAAATATAAAGGGATAGCCCGCGCTATTAAACTACTTGAGTTCCCTCATCCTCCATGTGGTGTCCACTAATGCATCCCCCACAGTGGTTTTAGCTACAGATGACGCAGCTGTGGCCCCTGCAGGAGGGATTGCAGCAGTGTAAAACCTGCGCCACAGGAGAGCCGAGAGAAAGCTGCGTGTGAGAATTGTGTGAGAAACAACACAGACAGATGGTGCAGACTCTTCACCTTGAGGTCAGGGATGTTGAACTTGCTGTTGGTGGAGATGTTGTTGGTGCGCGTGGTGGCCACCATCATCTTGTCCCAGGTCTGCTGGCACGTCTTCTCCCCCGGGGCGGAGATCAACCAGAATTCTGTCATGGCTGCAGGCGGGAAGGTCGCTCACCGGGCCTCTGATACAGGGGAGTCACTGTGGTAAGAGATAGAGCCAGAAGGACATTATTGAGAACGTTGGTACCTACATTTTACATGACGGCAAGCATCCACCCTACTGAAGTGTCTTTGAGCAAGACCCTGACCTTGCCGTGAAGGGGGCAGGCAAAAAGATAAGTTTACCTTCAAGATCAATAAAGTACATTATTATTATTATTATTATTATTAGACAGATCAAATTGTGGGTAATTGATATTGTTCTTAAGCAAAAGAAGAATATGATCAATCATGATCTGTCACACATCCATATGAGTGTTTACAGCAGCATATAAAGAGAGAAGTATAATTATGAATCAGTGTCACATTATGAACCCGCTTCTTCCCCTTTTTGGGTTCTATTCAGTCTATGGTTCTATTCTGATTCTGCCTCTTGTCTTGGCAGGACTTCCTCACGTACACAAGCTGTTCACACTCCACACAGACAGCACACTCACCGAGTTGGTTGTTTATATCATTGACTGAAGTAGTGAGAAGACAGACTGGCCTCCCTATCTGCTGATTGACTGTCATGTGATCATGTCATGTGTTTGTGTTGTTGGAGACATGGTGCACACGCTTCTGTTACCCGGCTAGCACGGTAAACGCTTCTGTATGTTAACCACCAAACCCATATAACAATAGCTGGTTATTTAATTTGTAGATTCCCATTCAATAGAGCTGCAGCAAGGATAGCCTGCTGACATACAGTAAGCGTGCTAGCATGGCAGTCGCTGTCACGACATCGAAACAGGAGTATGGTTCACACTTACAGACGCGTTTACTGGCTTCGGTGATGGACCACACGGTGTAATGCGGCAAAATAGTCACAACTGTTGATGCATCGTTCAATTATTAGGAGGTTTTCGACTCATACAGTCAGAGGTCCTTCAACAGCATCCACAAAGTCAGCTGACCAGAGAAGTTGTGAGTATGCGCAAAAACTGCTGCGTTTAAGTGCTCCTCGCAAGCTCCTGATTCCGAACACCAAGTCAGAAATACGGCGGATTCCATGCTTGTGGGTATTAATTTGCTTTTGGTTGGAGATATTCAGTTGTTGTCTGGTTGACATGCTCACGTAACGCTACCCTGAAACATCCGACTATTTCCCAGTAGCATTACGAGTATATTGTAGTCGTTTATTCCAATAATTCCGACTGCACCTGGAGGCAACACGGGTGTTTGTTTTGAGAGCCGTCGACATAGCTGTCGAGATGTCTCAATACCGACCTCTTGTGGCAAGGTGCATCTACTACATCACTCAATAAGCCTCATAGTCAGAACTGTCAATTAAGTGAATCAACTTCAGTGAAACAGACAGCCTTTTCATTTTAGTGCTCACAAATTCAACTGTGTGCAATCCCTCAATTCATTCATGTGCAATTCATGTGCGTTAATCCAATATTAAGTGCAAGACTGAATTTCAGACTTTCTGCTTACTAGGCTAGTAAAGGTCTCTCAAATTTACAAAGCTATGATAAAAATCTAACAATAGACCAAAGAAGAGTACTACCTACCATTCCAGTAGACTAGATAAATAAACATGGTAGCCATTTGATACATTACATTTTTACCTGTACCTCTATCCCTACCAGCACAGTGTCCAAATCTCAACATTCCTCATACCTAAGTGTGTAATAGTCCAAAACACAGTAAAGAAGGCCAGCCAGCCTCCAGCCTTCAAACTCTCAGGGTCATGTGCCAAAGGAAGTGTTTAGGGCTTTCCTCACTGTCTAGAATAAGCCAGTGTTTTCTAGGCCACATTGTTTGTGAACATGATGTGACCGCCATAAAACAAAGATAAGGGCCAGAATGGCTAGAAAATTAAATACAGATAGAACTGCCACAGATCAAGTCATGCGCTGCTTTACTCCAGATGGCACAGAAAGACAAATCATATACGACCAAGTGTTTCAGATGGAACACATTCTCCTGCCAGCCATTCAGTGGTGTAGCCAGGTACTGAAGTCCTAAAAAAACTATTTCATTCAGCATGGATGCTCCCATGCTGAATGAAATAGTTTTTTTTTGCCTATTATTATTTATTCTCATCCAATTGAGTGGTGTTTGCAAGTGAATGTGACAAAGGCTCATTGACAAATAACAAAATATCCAGTAAGCTCTTAAATCGTAATAATCCACTGCATTCCATGAGACACTGGCAGGAACACAGTGAGAGTCAACATGTCTGCTGCCATTCTACTGGGGCATTTTGGTTGTGTCTTGAAAGTTTGTGATATCAATTCTTCCACGCCATAATCTTCCACTGTGGCAAACATGTTTATTCTCTGATTATATAAGTCCAGAGAAACAGGCTCCTTTAAAAACATTTGCAGGGGCATGCTCTCACTCAAGTTCAGCAAGGTTGTGAAAAGAAAGATCCCCTCATTCCACGATTCATTCAGATCTTTCCGGTTAGAAGATTTATAGGCTTTTGACCCTGCCCGTTCCAGCCACACAGTCAAACAGAGGCCTGTGTCCTTACAGTCACAAATGTCTTCAAAAGCTCACGGAGAGCATGCGAGAAAGAAATCAGGGGTGAAAATACAAACTGAGATCTTTCATAGATTTTAAAAAGTTTTAATCTAAAGCAATGCATTGCTCTTTCAGTGAAGACTATACTGGGCCTGCAATGAAGATTAAAAAAAGGTAAAAGCCAGATATCTAAAGCAGATATAATCTAAAGGCTTTATGAACAAACGTGAGCCATGATCTGCCAGTCAGTCAAGTTCAGTCAAGTTATATTTTCCTGCATATCATTTGCATGAGCCTTGATGAGGTAATTGTGATTTCTGCACACTTATGAGAAAATACCAATACAGATATTTCCACAAAAATACAGCTTTATAAATTATGTTGCTTACCTTGTGTTTTCCTATTTACATTGTCCATTATTACACTATACTTAAGCTGCACAGTGCTGATTTGTAAATGATGAGCATAACACTGGAATGCAGGTAGGCCTAGGTGTAGGCCTCAGAGTAGGCCTAGGTGTAGGCCGCACGGTGCTGGATCCTGTTCTGGCAGCATCCAGCACAAGTTTTGCATAAGCACTGCTTATTCAAAACTGGGTCAAGTCAAATCTGTGAACATGTTACCAAGCCAAACATCTCACTGCCCTCAAATCACCCATGTAGCTAGCTCTAGATGGGTACAAAGTTTCTGCCACACCCTAGGGTTTAATTACAGCAGAGGAGTGTTTGATGAACTTTGGAAATATAATAGGCCTATATTATGTCTAAAAGGGTCAGATGTGTAGTGAGCATTGTTGAGGATAACTTAGTACAAAAGTAACATATTGCATTACTTTTAGCAGTAACTCAGTAATATAACTTATTACTTATAGGATTTCAGTAATATTATACCAGTTACTTTGTCAAGTAACTCAAGTTACAAATTGTTTTGTTTTTTGTTTTGTTTTTACTCAAAGCACACTTAAGATACAATCATTTCCTAATCAAACTGTGTGTTTTTATGCATAATAACACTATAGATGACAATAAATAACAAAGGAAAATAATAACATTTAGAATTTTGGATTGTTTACACTAACTTCAAGGCAGTTGAAATTATTTTTCGGGATGGTTCCGGGGCGGCGATGTTATTCTGCTGCTGCTGTGGTTTTGGTAAACTAGGCATCTCGATGACATCAGTGACATCATCACTGAACTATAGCCTTGTGTGGTGTGTGAGTAATTCACTGATTGTCATTTATGACATCACTGATGATGTCATCAGTGGGACAGACAGAGAAACAGAAACAGAGACAGAGCCCAGACAGACAGACAGACAGACAGACAGACAGACAGACAGACAGAGCCCTAGCTCCCATTTATATACTGATGGTGATGCAAAAGTAGTGTAATAAGTCACGAGTTACTCTACACAGACAGTAATATTGTAAAGTAACTTATTACTTTCAAATGAAAGTAACTAGTAATATGTACATTTTGAAAATAACTTGCCCAACACTGGTAGTGAGTGAGGTGACTAAACATGACATTTCAGTACTGTTATTATAGGATATTTAACACATTCAACAACGGAATGGATACAAGATTTGGATTTGTTGATGGGATTTGTTGTCCTGGATACAGTACTGTCTCTATCACTGACTTGTTTCTGTTTGCCTGTGTTGACAAGGGGTGGCAGGTGAAGATTTGCCAAAATTAGGCTCCATCAACAGGTGCACGTTTTTTTCCTTTCCTGGGAAAAGTACCGGTACATCAAAATGTAACACTATATTACTGTATTACTGCAAGTGCGTATAATTTCAAAGATCCAACAAAAGAACGATTGAGTGATAACGAGTTGCCATCTATGGAAAGTTTTGGGGTTATGTAACCCGAATAAACATAACAGACCTACCCTGGCCTGTATGTTATTCGGAAATGCATATTTGGTATTTGCTCAAAAACGGAGAGAGGTGATTGGTAGAACTGAACGTGGAGGGCCCGCCCCCAGCCCGTTGATTATCTTTTCCACTTCCCCTCGCTTCCAGTAAGCTAGTTCTCCACCCACCAGCCGAGAGAGAGAGAGACAGAGACATATTAGTGAACCAACGCTCGCTCCTTGTCCGACCATATGGCAGACATAGTCCACTTTCTTTCTTATATCGCTGTGCCCACTACTCTTTAAAAATTCCGCCGAAAAAGAGAAGACGATTTTCCAAAACATTCTGGCCGTTATCTCACGTAAGTACAATGAAACAGTTGGGCTGCTCTCCTTGGATTCAGCTGGCGCCGTAACATGGCGGGCTGCTCTTTCTGCCTTGCCACACATGACGGCCCGATTCATTGCTTTCAGCCTTTATGGTCATGTTATGTAGCTAGCTGTTTTCAAAACGTGTGTGTTCATTATGAAGCGATCTTGACGAATGCTTACTACATAACTTCTATCAACAGTAAAATGGAGGTTTGTTGTGGTGTTATTTGGTGAAATGAAGTGCTAGCGATAGCTTGTTCTACAGCGACATGTACCGCTAGCGTTTCTAGCCAGGTTAGCTCACCAAAAGGAAATGTCAACAGCACCGCAGTGGAGCTGTCGACTTCACGTTTCCAAATAACCACATTTCCCAAATCGGTCATGAGGCAGCTAGCTAGTCATGCCTTGTTTTGCTAACACATTGCGATTTTATCTGTCATTTGTAAAGTCTTGACATCTGCGCTACCACTAGCGCATGCGCAATCCATGCAAGCGTGATTAAGACCTTAACTACTAACCATATAAAGGAGAACTTCACCGGAAAACGATGCTGATTTATTTTGCACATGATCTTAGACATATCCGAAATCTGTAAACAGTTTTGCATTCATTCGTTTAGTTTGACAGTTATTGAGTCAAGTTGTGGACCAGTGATGTCATTTCCTTTGTGTATGAATGACATCACTGGCCAACCTTTGATTTTTGTGTGATTGTCTTTCTGTATTGTTTCGTCTTCTGACTATTGATGTGACTGCTACGCTGAATACTTACACTAAGTCACATTTCTCGTATGTAATCTGACTACCTACTGTGGCAATAAAAGTGAATCTGAATTGGGCACAGTTTATTTTTCTCTGCATTAAAATCACATGTTAATTAATGTCTTTACTCCCCAGGGCTCCCCTGTCTCTGCACAGGTGTATAGGCGCTACCCAGAAGGCCTAGGGGCGGCTCTTTACCGGGAGCACTTTGACTTCAACGCTGAGCCGCCTTGGGATCCTAGCTGATAGTGGGACAGGTCCATCTCCTGACTTGTCCATGTGAGTAGCTGGGTGCCTAGTCTACACATGAGGACACACCCTCTCTCTCTCACTCACTCACACACACACACAATATATATATATATACACACATATACATAATAGTATACATACACTACACACATGCTTTTTATATTAATTGCCACATGCTCTGAGAAGAATCTGGCCAGCAGGTTGTAATTGTTTGCCATGTGTATGAGGTAGCTTGTCTGGTTCATATCAAGTCAGTGTATGATATTATACTATAGTTTGATAGGCACTGCCTCTTGGAACATCGAGTGTGTGGTGTCAATACTTCTATTGGTTAAATCGTAAGGAATTTGGTCCTTGGATTGAGTAAATTGGGGGAGGAGTTTGGTTCTTGGGTTTTGTGTCAGTGGAAGCTAATGTTTCTTTGAGATATCATAAGTAAGAAAATTCACACTTGCCCTGAATCTAATGACGTGTGCACATTCCAGCCTGACTTTTGGGCAGTAAACGCAGATAAAAAGTAGGTGTGGTGTGGGTGAGCATATGCATCCATTTATAGGTGCCGACTTTGAAAGCAAGAAATGTATCTGGGTGAAAGTTCATCGGCGCCATGCCTGTATATTCCATGTGTCTGATTTGCTTAAATCAAAGCAGCTTCTCTTTTTGTGATGTACTTTCTTGTCTCCCTCTGTCTCTTTGCAGTTTGTTGCATACCGGCAGGAACCCATTGGCTCAGTCGTGACCCCCCCCCTTGACTTGCTTAACTCTTCTTTATGATTGTCGGCTCAGCGGATTACGGATGAGATGAAAGGCCTCGCTGACCACCCCAGCTACATCGTTGAACTCCAGGAGGGAGGAGTGACCCTTGACGATGTCATTGATGGACACATCTGCGATCAGGCTCTGGTCAGTTCAGCTCACAGGCCGCGGACCAACTAACTAACCACAAATATTCACGGTGGACCATTTTGATCTGAGAAAGGTTTCCCCCGTTTGTTATCGAAATGACCCACAAATCCTCTTGACCCTCGTCAAGAATATCCCTGTCAATCTGAAGGAATTGGATCGGTTGTAATCCTGACCCAGTAGAATTACTCTACCCCTATTCGCTCGGGGCAATATTCATTTATTGTCAGCGATAGTATACTCTGCATTATAATGGTCATCAATTTCCCACACTAGCCTGTTGCATGGTGTACTCAGTGCAGCCTCTATCCCCTCGTTGTGTCCTGCAGGTGGAGAAGAACGCCTTCGTGGTGGGAGACTTGGGCGCTCTGATGCGGCAGCATGTGTTCTGGAAGAGCATGGCACCACAGCTGCGGCCCTACTACCCAGTGAAGTGCAACAGCAGCCCGGCGGTCATCGAGGTGCTTGCCTCCTTGGGCCTGGGCTTCGTCTGCACCAACAAGGTAAGCCGTCATCTTTGGCGTTGAATTGAGATGGCTTTGTTGGTTTGTTACTTAAAGTCAAGCTGAACCCAAAAATTAATTATTAATTATTTTTTGACGGTGGGACGTCGATCAACCCCTTTTACATCTCCTATTAAAATATGGGAAGTATTGAATGTGTATAATCTATTTTACCGACCCACTAAGTGGCGACAGTGCTCTCCAGATGAGAGAAAGCCAAGAAAAAACAGCCGCGTGAGGAAGCCATTCTCATGAAAATGGATTGGCGAAAACGCTTTCGCTTTCGCGCAGGGAGCTGGCGGTGGGGGATTGCAAATTTGCATAATAGATTACGGGTGAAACACACTTTGAAACACGCAGCATAAATAAGACCAGAATCGCAAAAGCTTCATCAAAGCTCTCAACCGAAACCCCAAGAAACGAGCGAGCCCATCCAGACTCGCCCGACGAGGGGCAGCCAGGCAGCACAGACAGCAACTCGCTTGTCACACACCCGCTGCAGCCACGGAGGGAAGAGGAGAACACACACGGAGGGAGGAGTTTGAAGGAGAGGGGGGTTTCCTGCTGTTATGGAGGAAATTACTGTTCAAAACTATTGTTTAGATGTCTGACGACTTACTGATGCCAAAAATAAATGGTTAAAGTGACTGTTCTATCGAATTTCACAAAAAGCCATTTATCTCAGCTTAAATTTTCAGACGCTGAAACCATGCTGTATTCAACTGCTAATGCATACATAACTACTAACTCTACAAACTAACTCTTTTAGACAGAGAAAGCACACATTCTATTAGTTCTTTTGAGATATTTTGTGTTCACAAAATACTAGCAGAAAATAATCCTCGGCTCTTGAAAGATGAGCCAGAATCCTCAAAAAAAAACCTTGGCAGAAGCTACCTACAGTAAAAAAAAAAACTGGTGGCAGTGAATGTGTTAATAATGTATGCCAAAAAAAAATCACAAAAATCTAATTTCTTTAGTTTTTCACACTTTTTCACATCAAAAGTTCATTTTTCAAGATTTCATTCATAACAGTAATCTACAGTTTGCTGACGTCGCCTAGTACTATCAAATTTCTACCCCATTTCAGCTAATCATATCACGACATGGCAGCTGTCAATCAAATCTTCATTTCAGGATAATTTTCTCTTCCAAATGAAAGAGAAAATGGCGCCTAGTGCCTGTCATCTGACATAATTCCTATTCTATAAACTAACTACTAACTTGGCCAATTGTATGAAACATGAACAAAAAACAAAAGCGGTAATGTTTAACAATGCAAAGAAATGTAACTGGCTCGTTAAAACTCGCATTCCAGGAATATTGTATTTACCGCAACAGCGATAATGGCGTGCGCCTGAGAGCCTGGTTGTCAGGGGTCTCCCCTCGGAGATTCCATGCGGGCGGGCAGCACCCATGCATCGGATTGTCCGCTCGTTCCACACACAAGTAGCTGGCTGCCTGGTAGTCGGCGGATCCCACTCTCGTAGCATGACAACACGCTGAATCCCACTCGATTTGGGGGGTGAAACACGCCAGGAGTGGCCAAAGCCAGTCCCCAGAATTGTCAAATCAAATCATCGACACCATATATGGTCCGCCTCTCAACCCTGTCATCTCAGACAAGCTTTGTTTTCAGTCTCCGACGCTCGCGCTCTTGCATTCCGTTCCGGTTCACTTCGACTTTAAGGAGTGTGTTTTTGGTGTAACAGTACGATGATGTACACTTTTGTCGGGCCTCATTTCGTTACCATCCAGGAGCGATGGGCTTCACTGGACCTTTTATGAAAGCACTTGACAGTTTGGGACAGTTACATGACGAGCACTCAATTGATTCCTAGTTATCTAATAAGTGCTGTCCTTTCAACTTATGCAACACAGCTAACCTTCGTACCCCCGGCGTTTGTGATTGGCTTTCCAGGTTTTTCTGGGTTAACACTTTCAGTGCCACGGCCCTTGGGCAAAAGGTTGCTTGCTGTGCCACATAGGCCGCAATGCATTTTAAAACAGTCATATAATTTCTTTAATAATTACTATGTAAACACTGAACACGCACAAATAACGATGAGACTCTCTTCTATCACCTGCAAAAAAAAGTTTATTGATCCCATTTTCCGTTCTTTAGTTATGAGCCGGAGAAGATAGCTTGATCGAACGAAAAACAGAGCTTTTTTTCTACGAGCTGAGATAATGAGCCTTTTGTGAAATTAAACATTTCAAGCACATCACTGACTCTGAAGCTAATTTTCTGATGTAGTCACACCTCAAAAATAATTTCCTTCAATAAAACAGTGAAGGCAAGGGAATTTTGTTTGGAAGAATAATATTTTTAGCTGAAACCAGCAGCGCTGGCGCCTGCATGCGCTGCTGGTTGCAGCTTCTTGCTGATCTTTTGCTGCTGGTGGGCATCGGATATTCTGGCTTGCGTTTGCCAACCCTGTCCTGCTGTCTGGGTCTGTGTTGTGTACTTGGCTCTGCGTGCCCACCTCCCCCCCTCCTCCTCCCCCCCCCCCCCCCCCCCCCCGTTGTGGGAGGAGTGTCTCTCTGCTCTGCTGTTTTCTCGTTTTCTCTGCCTGTGCTCAGCACTGAAAAAGTCAGCTAGATCCTGCTTTTTTACAGCCGCGTGTACCAGCTCCCATGCTTCCAGTTGAGAATAATAACAAATCCACGGCTGATCATGTGTTGCAGCGGACACGGAGGCTGTTGCAGCGGACATCGAGGTGCTCAATTGTGATAGCAGATTGGCTGCTGCAGGGGCACAGCTAAACGTTGCTTCAATGAAGCCGCTGCATACGGACGGATGCGATGCGATTTCCTTCCCCCCAATGACTTCTTCTGTGTGTTTCACTCCACGTTCTCTCATCTGGAGAGCGCTGTCGCCACCTAAGGGTTCTGTAAAATAGGTTAGACACATTCAATACCTCTGAATATTGTAAGAGGCGATGTAAGAGGCATAGATCGACACCCCCCCGTCAAAAAAAAAAAATCGAGTTATGACGCCATTTGGCGTCGCTGGCACTGTACGGTAAATTTCTAATGACGCCATATGGCGTCGCTGGCACTGAATGTGTTAATGTTGCTAGCATGATGACTCTGTGTGTCTGTCCTCTCTCTCTCTCCCCCCAGGCTGAAGTGAGCCTGGTGCTGGAGCACGGCGTGTCACCAGAGAACATCATCCTGTCGGGTGTGTGCAAGCAGCTGGCCCACGTCAAGCACGCTGCCAAGAACAAGGTCCAGCACCTTGTGTGCGACAGCCAGGCCGAGTTGCGCAAGATCTCCCGCCTGCACCCCAGTGCAAAGTAAGTGAAGAAAGCACACTGTAAAAGCAGACTTGTTTTTGAACCATTTGCATTTGTGCAGAACTGGAAAGATGAGATAATTACTCTTCGAATAGGCAAGTAGATTCATTTTGCCTTTGGGCTCAACATAAACAGTGGAAAATCCATAAAGCTGATTGACTTGACCAGCTCTGAACTGAAAGTCCCGCCTCTTGGTGAAAACAGATTTGCGAAAGCTGCTGTTAATATGTCAGTCATAAACCTGAAATAGAAACTCTGTGTCTGGTGATCATTGGCCCTGCACGGCGCATGAATCTTCACGTTTTATGTTATGATCCCTGACTTGTGCGTGTTCCCGTCCCCTCGCAGGTTGCTGCTGCAGCTGACCACTGAGGCCCACGCGGCTGAGACCAGCATGGCGTTCGGCTGCTCCCTGAAGAGCTGCCGCCACCTGCTGGAGGCGGCCCGCGAGCTGGGGGTGCAGGTGGTGGGGGTGACCTTCCACGTCCCGCCCTCCTGCCAGGACCTGGCGCAGGCCTACACGCACGCGCTGTCGGACGCCCGCTGTGTGTTTGACATGGGGGTGAGCACTGTGGATTTCAACTGGGCTTGTGGCAGAATTCGCAAAAGTCATGTCGGTAGAGAAAGGGTTCCTACAGATGTCTGGAAAAACTCTGGAAAATGATTTTTGATTATTTCCAAATGTTAAACATTTTTGCAATTGACAAAATTGTCTATAAAGTTACATATTGTGATATTTGGTTTTGTAAAGAGTAATCATCTTTAGAGTGTTATTTGACAGAATTGAAAGTCTGGAAAATGTCTTGACTTTGAAATGTTGAATCTGTAGTTGCCATGTGTAGAGGGCAGTTCATTTTATGAGATTATTTCCACCCCTTTGTAAACGTTGTGTCTATTCCATTTAGAGTAATAACTAAATGTGACTGTTGGCTGTTTGTGTTCAGGCGGAGTTGGGCTTCAGCATGAACATCCTGGACGTTGGAGGCGGATTCACGGGCTCAGAGTTTCAGCTCAAACAGGTAACCAAACGGCCTCGATAACATGTTATTAATGCGTTATTCAAATACCTGCAATCTAAAATGATAAAACTAAACTAAACAGCCTGGTATCAAATACTAGCCGAGTAAATGATAATTATATGTGACCATTTAAAGGAAGTTGCTCCCAAAATGTACAACATGGCTAAAATAACACCAATGTATGCCGACAGGTGAAGTTGTTGTACCCTGCTGGCAAGCTCCCTGTACCTGAGTGCTAACTCACTGTATCATGACATGAAATTATATGAAAATTTCATATCACGATTATAGTGACCAAAATTATCACGGTTATCATTATCATCACGGTATTGTTAAAATGTGCTGAAAATTTTCGAAAAAGTACTAATACACTCAGAAATCATTTCAATCAAGTTTTATATTGAAAACTCAGAGCCAAAAAGGATTGATACACTCACTGAAATCATTTCTCCAAGGCTGCGCGTCTGAATCTGGGAGACGGTTGGCAACTTTGGTTGATGATGGACAGTATTTACCGTGTTTTTCAAAGCGTACGCTTATCGTGAGGAATTTTATCGCGGTTATCATTCAAACCGGTTATCGTTTCATCCCTACATGTGTGTGTGTGTGTTTTTGTAGGTTGAGTGTGCGGTCATGCCGTTGCTGGATGCCTACTTCCCCCCGCTGTCTGGCGTGCGAGTGCTGGCGCAGCCTGGCAGCTTCTACGTGGCGTCTGCTTTCAGCCTGGTTGTCAACGTGATCGGCAAGAAGGTGGTGAGCCGCCACTGGGACAGCCTCGCCCAAGGTGAGCTCACTAGGCGGTCCTCTCAGACGCCTTCACTTTGTCTTCACCTCAGAGATGATATCTCATGTCGTACGTTTCCCGACAGTGACACCCACTGTGCCGTGCATTTTTTACAGGTGAGCTGAGCGGCGGCGACGAGCCCGAGTTCCTGTACTACCTGAACGAGGGCGTGTACGGCTCGTTCAGCCGCAAGCTACTGGGAAGCAACATCCCCACCCCATCAGTGCACAAGGTCAGTAGGTCTCCACTCGAGAGAGCTCGCCCTATTCAGTGATGATGAGTCACACATCCGATAGGAGGTCTAGATGAATGGAGAAGGAGGATGTGCATTGTGAGCGTTGATAGGAAGCAGGTTTAGGATTGCTTTAGATGGTGACCTACTGTTGACCTGGACAAGAACGTATACCGGATCTGGCTTTTCAACATAAAGGGCAACATATGGGGGGGGGGGGGGGGGGGGGGGGGATGGGGGATGAAAGTCAAAGTAGGACAGAGAAGAAAGGTCAGCTGTCTAGTATTACCTTGTTTCGTAAGCATATGTCTCAGTGTGGAGATGTGACGTAATTAGCCAGGAAGGCTAACTCGATGTCCTCCGCGCAGCGCGTGCCGCGCGCCGATGAAGAGGTGTATCCCAGCAGCCTGTGGGGCCCGTCGCTGGACGAGCTGGACCAGGTGGTGGAGCGCTGCCTGCTGCCGGAGCTCAGCGTGGGCGACTGGCTGCTCTTCTCCAACATGGGAGCCTGTGGCCTGGAGGAACTCGGCTGTCTCTCCTGCAGCCCCGAGCCGCCCGTCTACTACACCGTCTCCACCTCTGACTGGTGAGTGTGTGTGAATGGGTTCCGCCATAGATATCATATTACTATAGATGGGTCACCGCAGGCTCCGCCAATTCTAACAAATGGTAGCAGCAAGTCTCCTAAATGGGCGTGGTCAACCATTGAGTCAGACCTGCCGAAAGTCTCCGAAGTGGGCGTGTCCGTGGAAAACCACGGGCAAAACCCACGTGACAAAATGACAGGAAGTGAGTTGAAGTTGGGCCGTCTTGCTTGAATTCCATCGTCTCTGGTTCCGCCTTTGGCCTCGTTCTCCTTCTTCCTGTGTGGTCGTTTACTGAGATGTTCCTGATTGAGGAGAAAAGACACACCCAAGATAAAGCCTGAATGGGGGGTGCCACTGTACTGTTAATGTCGTCGCCATTTCAGAAGCTGTTGGGTTCTATCCGGATCCTTGTTTTATTTATTTATTTACTTATTTGTGACCAAATTTTTATTCCAACAATAACCGCTCAACAACAACAGAAATACACACTGGAAATCAAGCAATCCACATGCAACAAAAAATAAAACAACTTGGTTATACCAATTGCAAAAGAAATTCAATTTTCAAAAAACCCAAAAGAAACCAAAAGCAATGTTCCAACCAATAGAATAGAATATAATTTGTTTTATTGTCCAGCCAAGGCAGGAAATGTGTCAATGGTCTCGCCCAATTTATGCAAAAACACAAACATGTCTACAAAAATGACATGTAAGCCACAAAAAGCACAGACGTGTCTACAGAACGGAACACATCAACAGCCTGGTGACAACACATCACAGAGTGGTACAATACAAAGGAAAAGGTGCACCACCACCCCCAACCACACCCCAGAGACACACACGGGAACCTATAGAATCACTTCAAAGGCACCTCATAGGGAAGGGATTCACCTTAAAGGTATTTTAAGTGAGTTTAGTTAGCTGCAGCAGTCCAAATGTTCAAAATAGTCTCACCTCACTAGCGTCATTCATTCTGCCAGTTGTCATCTCTTAGATAAATAACGTCCAAACATGTAAGCAGCCATTGTCTGGTGGTGGTGGGGGAGTGAGGAGGCAACACAACTATCTTTCTAGCAGCTGTCAAGCCAGCGAGAACAATGTGCCTTGTAAGCCCCGGTCAATCATTCAGCAACAAGGCGGGCACAGTCACTGGGACAGTCCGGATCCTTGTTTTAGTCCCCGGCTTATGGCAAAAAGAATGGGATTTGTGGTCCCCCCCCCCTCCCCAACTTGCCAATTGTTCTGTTTTTTAAACTGGTAAAAAAAAAGAACGTAGAAATGACATATGAAAAAGGTATTCCATATTTTGCAGTGCAAATATAGTCAATATTAGTGTTGCGCGTAGTTCCACAGGCGATAATGCCACACTCTGTTTTGCATTCTCACACTAGAGGGAAAGGGGTCGGGGATCTGAAATCCCCTTTTTTGCGTGACAGACTTTTCCCCAGAAAACTATGTCACGCATCAGAGGACAAGTGACTGTGAGAGGTTGAAACATCAGTCAAGGCTTTTCCCAGGTTTTCAACATTTCAGGCTTTCTGGACCTCACCCCTTTTTAGCAGGGCTTCTGTTACCTTTATATCATTTCTTGTTTTTCATATTAAATGTATCAATATAGACGTAACAGAGAGCTGTGAGGTGTATAGAGCAGAGGTTCTCAAATGTTTTTCAGCCAAGGACCCCTTACAAGATAGAAAATATACCGGGGACCCCCCTCATTCTGATTTGTGATTTTGGGCTAAGCTTAATTGTTTCCACGGTAACGTGCTTGACTTTTAATTTGATAGGTTTGTTATTAGAATGTAATCCATGAACCATTTTAGATTTAAAGCATAAACTATTTTCATTGAACTATGAATATTTTGCAAAAAAAATATATACCGTATATATATATACGTTATTTACATTACGTCATTTAGCAGACGCTTTTGTTTTGTCCAAAGCGACTTACAATATCACAATTTGTCAACAGTACAGAAAACCACAATGCAACACAATCAATGACAGCCAAGATATTTTGATAGACTAGCACCATGTAGGAAGTAGTTTGAGAAGGAATAAGGAACATGTAGCATTTAAAACCTTTTTTTTTTTTTTTTTTACCTTAAAACTTTTCGCGGACCCCCTGGCAAAGTGCCACGGACCCCTGGGGTTCCGCGGACCCCCATTTGAGAACCACTGGTATAGAGAGCTGATCCCACTGCTTTGTGTTGCCCACAGGTACGAAATGCAGGAGGCCGGCCTGGCTCTGGACAGCACCATGAAGAACTTCTCCATGGTCCAGTGTTGCATGTAAGCCTGTCCTGTGTCCCTGTCCCTCCAGGACCCCCTGACCTCCACCCTCGCCCTGTGAGAGGAGGGGTAAGGGATCCCCTGACCTCCACCCTCACCCTGTGAGAGGGGGGCTAAGGGATCCCCTGACCTCCACCCTCGCCCTGTGAGATGGGGGCTAAGGGATCCCCTGACCTCCACCCTCGCCCTGTGAGAGGGGGGGTAAGGGATCCCCTGACCTCCACCCTCGCCCTGTGAGAGGGGGGGTAAGGGATCCCCTGACCTCCACCCTCGCCCTGTGAGAGGAGGGGTAAGGGATCCCCTGACCTCCACCCTGGCCCTGTGAGAGGGGAGGTAAGGGATCCCCTGACCTCCACCCTCACCCTGTGAGAGGGGAGGTAAGGGATCCCCTGACCTCCACCCTCACCCTGTGAGAGGGGAGGTAAGGGATCCCCTGACCTCCACCCTCACCCTGTGAGGAGGGGTAAGGGATCCCCTGACCTCCACCCTCGCCCTGTGAGAGGAGGGGTACGGGATCCCCTGACCTCCACCCTCACCCTGTGAGAGGGGAGTTAAGGGATCCCCTGACCTCCACCCTCGCCCTGTGAGAGGGGAGGTAAGGTATCCCCTGACCTCCACCCTCGCCCTGTGAGAGGGGAGGTAAGGGATCCCCTGACCTCCACCCTCGCCCTGTGAGAGGGGGGGTAAGGGATCCCCTGACATCCACCCTCGCCCTGTGAGAGGGGAGGTAAGGGATCCCCTGACCTCCACCCTCACCCTGTGAGGAGGGGTAAGGGATCCCCTGACCTCCACCCTCGCCCTGTGAGAGTGGGGGTAAGGGATCCCCTGACCTCCACCCTCACCCTGTGAGGAGGGGTAAGGGATCCCCTGACCTCCACCCTCGCCCTGTGAGAGTGGGGGTAAGGGTGTCCATGGGGGCACGGGGGGCAACATGTGGTCAACATTCCAGCCCGCCTGTCCTGTATTGTCGAAAAGTTTCTGTGGAAGATATTCTCATTTAGGCCCCTCCCCCGCTATGCTCCTCCCTCTGACGGACTCAAACGATCTGTCAGCTAAACGAACTCCAGGCCGAACAACAACCTTATGCAACAAAATGGACGACTCTGCGGAGATGGAACCCCCTGCCATCTTTGGGGTGTTTTGTTTCCTAAATCAAATCCCGTTTACATAAATGTACACTTGATTTTAATCTTGCTCTGTATTGATTACCTGTTGACAGTCTTGTAAAAAAAAACCTGTGTCTATTCAAGTTCAACACCAATACATTTTGTCTATAGATGATCTTTTTGAGAGGTATTTTAAAGAATCAATGCCTTCTGTGGATTCTGTACTTTGGAAACCTCACCTCGCATAGTTTAATGTAAGTGTGACACGATACGTAACCTATTTCTTTATTGCAGTTCACCTCTTTGCATTTGTTTTTCTTTTTTTTTGTTTTTATTTATTGGATTCAAAGATCACTGGGGCATGTTGAAAGCTCCGTCTTTTACGTGTGTTTTGCCCAAGTATATGCTGTGGCCCATCTAACAGTATTTCCTGATAAGATATTGATGTATTTTTTAACGCTACATGAATTAAGTGTGCTGTGATTGCCATTTGTGACCTCAATGTTTTCCCTTTACTCGAAAGGCATGAAGGAATTGGCAAGGGACGTTCTCCTCTACGCTGAGCCATAGCTTGAACATAGTGAAGCTGCACCCTAAGGCACTGCTCCTCTGAAATCAACGTGGATATTAATCTGGTTTAAAATGCACAAAATAGGTTGTAGGTTAAGTGCAACTGTGACGTTTAAGACAAATGCAGTCCTAAGTTTTTCAAATCATCAGATGTGCCGCGGGTGCCTTGCCAAGCAAGGGATCGGTCCATCTCCGCTCAGCATCACTCTTGAGTATAGGCTCTCTACCACCAGCAAAACATGGATCTATTTAAGGAGAGTGCTCACACATGAAATGCTTTAGTGGCAGGTACGCATGTCTGTCAAGTGGAAGACATGCTAGTTGTACGCAAACAGTTGTGAGGCAACGCATATGGTTTGGCAGATAAGCGCCGGGCTTGTCCGCTTATGTAGACGGTAACTTTTCCTCATGCCTCTCTGAAGTTCTGAGGGACATAACGCAGAGTCTCTTGTACAGCTAAATGTCTCAAGGTGACCTGACTAAACTCCAGTTTTTCAAGAGAAAATCCTGCCCCAGTGTGTTACATACGACTAATGTATTGTTATTAATGACTTGCTGTCTAAGGCACTAATGGACCATAGCCTGTTTTTGACTGTAAATTGTGCTTGTTAAAGTGATTAATTTAATACATCTGACTGAAATCATTTACTTTGTGTATGTGTGATCTTTTGGAAGTGGGGTGTTTGGGCACTCACATTGAAGTAGATAATAACAACACATAATTGGTCAATATTTCTTTCCAGCATTAGCCAACATTAATTTATAACCATAATATTTCTTGTGTACTTTGGATCTAGTTTAATGGAGTTAAAAGAAATATGAATCTAATGAAGCTGCAGGATGACTCAAATCTTACCAACAAGGGCTCAGGGAAAGAAACACTTATTCTGATGCTGCAATGAGGAAAACGGTAGATATGAGATCTTAGGCCTTTACAATCTAACTCGGGGGTTCTCAAAGTGTGGCCTGCAGGCCAATTGTGGCCCATGGGAACCTTCCTGGTGGCCCGTGATGAGTTGGGTGACATTATGGTATTTGGTCCTATTCTCAATAGGTTTACTGTCTTTCAGAGGCTGTAGCAGGGTTTTAAAGTCGGAGAGGATTTTTTTTTCTCCCAACAGGTAATTCCATAATTTTCAAGGAATTTGAGATGAATATTGAAAAACTAGATCAGTGGTTCCTTCAGCATTAGCCTTGATTGACAGACAAGGAAAGGACATCACTCACATCACAGCATTCACGTTTTGCAATCTGTGGAAGCATTTTTCTATCAAAGGTGAAACAACACAGATACTGTATGATGGTTTATTATAGTGGGACTTTCCACGCCTGCCCCAATTCACTTCAATAGAATTGTCCCCAAAGTCTAGCCCCAATGCAAAATCGGAACACTGATGAGAATGATGTCTCTTCCTTCTATATAGGTTACTTGCACACAGAGGAAGCAAATTGTTGAATTTCTGATCAACTATATCATATATGATATTATTGAGGGCTTTAAAGCATGAATGACAGATGAATAGATCTATCGGATCTATCTTATTTAAAAAAAGACAGATCTGGGGCTATTCATAAAACATTTTTAATTCCAGGCGACCCCAGGTGGGGTCGTGACCCCAAGGTTGGGAACCACTGGGCTAGGGGAATATGGGTGGTGTTGTGGGGGTGGGGGGAAAGTGGTGCTGTGGCCTAAAACAGGGGTTTTCAAAGACAGACTGTGAGACCCCCCCCCCCCCCAGACAAAGCTGGGAAAAAGGCGCCCCCCCCCCATGCCCCCAGGAATAGCGCTGGGCTGTGAAGCCATTTGAACATGGTGGCGAAGCTCTGTATTGCAAGTCACGTGATGCCATGCAGCCCAGAAAGGAAAATTCCCATCCACTTGCATGGAGATCCCGGCAGCTGTTAAACCGAGGGGAATTTTTTCCGGGTGTCACTCAAAGTATAAAATGACTCTTTTAATGATCAAATAATTTTTTATGGGGTAATTTCTTCTTAAGCCACTAAAAGCCGTATACGGGGGTATTTCCTTCTTATAATACAATCCATGGGTGGGAGGGGTGGGAGACGTCATGGAATACGTCATGGCCATGGGTCATGGCACACATGCGCACTTCGCCTTGGGCCCCATGGTCAGGAAGAAAAACCCCCCATGATGCGTGATTTCTAACCCCACATAGGATAAGCAATAACCACGCCTTGTGGCGCCGGGATTGGCCAGGAGCAACACTGGAGGGCACGCAGCCCAGCGATTTCATGAACCAAACAGACAGCGATATTGAGAGCGGACATTGAAATGAATTATGGTCACCTACCTTCCTTAGCATAGTAATAATAATAATAAGCATAATAATTGTAATCTACACAATCTACACAATCTACAAAAACATGCAATAATATAAACAGTGTTGTGTTCACGTTCATAGCTCATATAATATAATGTATCGTTAATTTCGAGCTCAATTCTTACCCAGAGAAAAGGTACAGCACTGAAAATGTAACAAGCAATAGTTTTTTAAACATCTTTATTTTAAAAGATGAAAAACCCCAGGTGCTTTAGTCCCAAGCTTCAATGCTCCTGGCCAATCCCGGCGCCACAGGGCGTGGTTATTGCTTATCCTATGTGGGGTTAGAAATCACGCCCCCATGATGGCTTCATGCGCCAGTGAGCGACCTCCGTCCGAATGCATGGGTGGGCGTGGCTCGTCCCCTATCCAGTTCTTTTAATACATCCATGCGCCCCCCTCACTCATGATTATTTTATCCCATAGACACTCAACATCTGAGCATACATAGCCTGATAAACGAAAAAAGGGCTCGCAACACGAGTTTTTGATAGCTCCCGTGGCGGACATTTATTGGGACAAACAGTTTTGGCCCAATTCGGGCCTTCGTCAGTGTCAAGTGAAAAATACATTGGCAAAGGAAGTGCTTAAATAACATTTTCATGGGTCTTTGTCTCCACCTAGTGGTGTGGAGGCAGACCCAGGTACAATCTTCAAAACAGTTTCACAAAGCATAAATCACATTCTAAGGGAAAGGAAAAATGGTAGCAGAACCTATCTAAATGAACATACAAAAGCTCTACACAGCAATCACTGCACGCTAATATGCACAACATTTTTTAGAATATATTTTTTGAACATATTCAACATATTTTTTAGACATATTTTTAGACATATTTTTTATATAGAAATGGACGCTGTCAATCAGCTCGGCCCTCTAAGTATCTCACAGAGAACATTCATCCATGCAGTCTTGTATCAAAAGGAAATAAAAGGCAAAAAACAACTGGAAAATGAGTACAGCACAGAGGTCTCACAAGTAAGGCCTGACATCAAAGTCCTCATTGAGTCCAATAGGTGCCATGGTGCCCAAAAAGTCAATCCACCATAATTCTCTCTTTAGAAGGAGATTGTCCATGTTCCCCCCACGTCTAGGGGCCATAACATGTTCAATGCCCACGTATCTGAGTTGGGAGACATTGTGGTGTGCTTGCGTGAAATGAATGGCTACTGAGCTTTTTACATCACAGTTTCTGATTGTACTGCGGTGCTCTGCTATCCGTGTCTTAAGGGCCCTTGACGTCTTGCCCACGTAGGATTTCCCACAGGGACAGGTGAGCATGTAAATAACATTGGTAGTTGTGCAAGATATCTCTGGATGCGTACATAGCCTGATATCACTGTTTGACATACTTCAGACCACACCAAATAGCTAGAAAAGTGTCTGGTGGTATTTATTAGTTTCTAACTCTAACCAAATCAAACACATTTAGGCTATTCTATGTAATTTCCTTTTGATAACTAATGCAATAATTAATGTAATAGTTGTTCACTTCCATTCACTGAGCCTCCCCTGAAACTGTTTGGAGCCTTCTCTGGAGAGGCCCACCTCCCACTTTGAAAACCTCTGCTCTAAAAGGTTTGCGCTTGTTTTTCTCCTGCATCTCCAAGTATCGGATATTAAAGAAAAGTTTTGTTTTGGAATTATTTTGTATTACTGTAAGTTTTTTGGGGGGCGGCCCTCAATCCAATGTTAGGTCCCTAAATTGGTCCTCAATCATTACAACTTTGAGAACCCCTGATCTAACTGCTCCGATATCATGGAGTCATCATGTTATCTATCTGCTCAGATATCCCCCTCCACCTACAGTAGCGGTTAATGCCCGGTTAAGAATTTTCTCTCGATATTTCTGGACCGCACAGCTGTTTCAATGTCGTTGATGGATCTAAACAGCTTTTTATAATGGATCTGGTCCAGCCTTTGGTTGTGGCCCGGTTCATTCCAACTGTAGCTGTAACTGTTGCATTTTGGCATTGAAAGGAAGGGAAAGAAACTGGATATCATCCAGGACAGTTGTTGTCACTGATTAGCACCTTCAACAAGAGAGGAGCAAGTAATCTGTGACATCAGATGTCGTGTTTGGTTGTAATGAAAACCCAAGTACTCTTGGGCCTGGATGGCACATGCATGAGAACCACTCCTCTTAGCCAATGCAATTACAGGTTGGCTAAACAGGAAACAGACTGACCTTTAATCTAATAGAGTTTAATGACAACAACAAAAAAGGTGTGGCATGGTGGCGCAGTGGGAGCGCTGTCGCCTCACAGCAAGAAGATCCTGGGTTCGATTCCCACCTGGGACGCTATGGGCGCTGAGGGTGTATGGGTGTTCTCAGTACCTACTGCCCAAGTGGGCTCATCAAAAGGGCCTTATGTGTGGAGTTTGCATGTTCTCCCCGTGCTCCCCTGGGATTTCCTTCAGATAGGAACCCTCCTGCAAAAAAAAGTGTCACTCTCCTGCTGCCTTTTTTTAAGCGGCCTGTCTAGTAGTAGTAGAAATCTTTTAGGCTAAATGCTAAAGGCTGTTATAAACAGTGACATGTAAGAATGTAATATTTTCTACATTGTCACTTAACCTCTACTGCTTGACTTCAGGGAGTAAGGATCATTACCTAACCTGGAGAGGTGTTGGTCATTTCAGATAACCACATGGCCCTGACATAGCTCCTTGCCATTTAGGAGATGGGCATCACTTTTATGGCATCAACATCTTTAGAAAAACCAGGAGTATACTTATTTTAGCTTGATTAATTTGTGCACATTATCTTAACTCTGCTGGTCTGTCTCCTCAAATCTGTGACTCCTGCTTCCATTTGACTCTGTTAAACAGATCAGTGCATGTATTCAGAAGTTAGAGGACTGATGGCTGTCTATAGGAGACTTTTTAAATGACTACAGTATATTGAAACAAACATAATACATGATAGGCTGAGCTGCACCACTGCAAACTAAAAGCTAATATTTAGTTACAGTTAATCAAACGACAATAGATAGCTACATATTCCTTCACACTCCTTGTCCTGCTTGATAGCAATAGTTACATTAAGGCCTATATAGAAAATTGTGTAGCACATCAGAGGGTGTTATACTAAAAAATAAAAGGCTAACAGTAAAATCCCAGAAAGAACCACGCATCTTGTCAAAGTGTCCTTGAGCAAAACACTGAACCCCTACCTGCTCGCTCATTGTGCGTTTCCTTCGATAAGAGCGTCACCTAATTGCCTGTCAAATGTAATTTGCAGAATACAGTGTGAAATATTGTTGGTAGTAGCTTGGATCTGTTGCTCACTCAAGGCCTCAACATCATCCCATCATTCATAAATCATGAATGCACATCTGATTGAAATGTTATGAAGACAATATTGGACTCCACTGGAGAAGGTGTGAAATCGTTACAACCATTCAAACATGTATCTTATTTCTGTTAAAGGAGCTATTTTACATTCAATGTCTTATGTACCTTTGATCTATA
Organism: Poromitra crassiceps; assembly: GCF_964638095.1. Classification (NCBI taxonomy): domain Eukaryota; kingdom Metazoa; phylum Chordata; class Actinopteri; order Beryciformes; family Melamphaidae; genus Poromitra; species Poromitra crassiceps. The sequence continues at coordinate 42,792,684 of NC_139643.1, read as the reverse complement.
TCTGAACTGATGAGCAAAGGTTATTTTCAGGGGTGTAGTGGTAAATACGGACATGCGTAAACTTCCCCTCATTGATTAATACAGTTGATATGAAAATAGATGAGTAACCTCTCAGTCTCATTTCAAAGAGGTGTGTAAACTGAGTTTACTTGGGTTTACCAGTCTACTAGAACCAGTCCCATCAGGTCGCCAGTCCATCACAGGACTAACATGATTTGAAATCATCCAAAAAAGAATAGATTGTATGGTTCACATACCATTCACATACCATCCCATCTCTAAGCGTCATAGGGAATTTGATGACAATAGCGATGATCATGATGATGACAACAATTCATTACTTTGACAGGGAATTGTCTTTGCATCATACAGATGTCAGATAAAAAGAAACACATCATGGCACACCACCAAAGTAGTATACAAAAAAGTTACCGTATGTGACGTAGGCTATTTTCAAGCTTACAAAACAGAGTTGGTTTGTATTTACATACTCAAGGACTCCTTTCTCGGTAGGACGAGGCTGGCAAGCATGAATGAACTACGAATCTTGTTGATTTAATGTTTTTGGAGGGCATTTTCAAAGTAGTTCAAAGTCGAGAGACTGAGGGTGTTGACGTGACAAAGGTCCTGGGTTCAAATCCACGACATTGTGGTTACATGTGTCACTGATCCACGACGATGGCCTGACATTGGATGATTGAGTGGTGCCGGTGGCACTCTATATTAGTGGGTCTCAAACCTTTTCACGTCAAGGACCCCTAAACTGACACAAATAAGACCACAGACCCCCATTTGATAAGATTTTGTCCCAGGGTCCTCCATCTAACATTTTTTGCTTTTAGGTGTTTTATTACAAAAAGTATGAAACCCATTGTCAAAATAGTAATACATTCTTTCATTGTGTTACTTATGGATGGAATTATAGTGACAATAAATGATTTGCCTTTTGCTGGGGACCCCTTGGAACCCCTTCAGGGACCCCTTGGGGGTCCCCCGGACCCCACTTTGTGAACCACTGCTCTATATGATTAGCCTAATGGCATAACCTCATATGATTCAATAGAGAGGGGATTGCATTGTGTATGATCACTCTCTTTCCCTCTTTGGGCACAGAGACAATGTTATAGCTCAGTTGTACTCCAGTGACCACTGTGTGTACCACTGTGCGATGGTCTGGCTGCAGATCCTGCCAGTGTCAGAAATGTTGCCGTACAGTCAGAGTCAGTTGCAGTATGAAAGTCATGCATGTTGACACTTCCTGTGTTTCTTGCATTGCTCCATTGTTACCCCTGGGAAATTAACCCTGGGTTTGCATTGCCTTACTCAAGGGAACAATGACATAATAACTAGCTGTGACCTCATTCGTCAACTTGAAAATGACTTAATACTCAGGCATGGAATTATTTGATTCTCTAGGTTTAACTGAAAACGCCCGATCCATGATTTCCCAAGCAATTGTACTACAGTGATCCACCACCAGGAGGCACTAGACTGGGGGATATCAAATGGAGGAGTTCTGATACACTTTTGGAGCGCACAATCACTGGTCATTTAGTCAGGCCTCGCTCACAGAGTTGGGAATGCAGCCTCTCCACTCTCTCCCCTGACAGATGGAGCTCTCCATGGTGCTGAACCTGCGTTCACTCATTTTGGCTACTAATTAGCCATTTTGCCCTAATGACCTAATTCAAAAATCTGGCCCTGTCATCGTCTGCTCAGGACCCCTGCTGGTACCCGTGCCAAATATGAATGCTGTCAGGCCGACGGTGTCCGAGGAAAATTAAACAGAGACACATAGGCTACATACACTTTGTGGGGCAGTTTTTTCTCGTACCAAATCGACCTAGCTACCTGCTAGGTTAACTACCGGTAAGTACCAATTACAGTAAGACGGGATGCTCAGTTCTCGCGACTGGACTCTGCTGAGCTCAGTCATTCAATGAACGTTTGCAAAAAAAGTTGATAGTTGGAACCATAAAATTGTTACTCCAATATGCGTAGAATCACCTTTTTACAAATAATTTATATATAAAAAACACTAAAATGAGGTTCCGTTTGTCTAATTCCATTGAAATCGGCGCTAGCTATGTTTTGTTTTATCAAGATATCAGCTTATTTGTTAGTTGTAGCAAGCTAGCTAAACTTCCGATTTTATACGAAAACACCAAATTGGGGTGTATACATGACTATTCCCCAATTTAAAATGTTAGACCAATGTGATTGGCTGAAAAAAGTGGCATGATATGATGTCATCACTGAATCTCTGGAGGACCGCCCATTTAGCTCATTTTCTCGACAGCTCATTGGCCAGCATCGGCCAGCATAGACACATACCACGTGACTGTCGGTGGGGGCGACAATAGCCACGCCCACAGACCTAGCTATCTCATGTAGAATGTAAAAGAGACCAATTAACAAATCAATTATTGCATAGAGTTGAAAACTAAATTGATAAAAGACCACAGATGCACTCTGGCTCAGTGGCTTTCAGCTTGGGTTCAAGAATAAAAAGTTATACAGTTTTAGGGGGTGAAGAGTCCCATTGGCTGCTTTGTACATTATGCAAATTAGAAGCCCTACGTCAGATCCTGGACTCGAGCGCCATTTTTCCTCAACAGGAAAAAAGGGGACAAAAGCTGCTCGATTAAAAATAACTTATTGTCGGCAGGGTTAGCAAATACATTTGAATAATTTCACCGTATAGCTGTATGGCGCATATAGAAAGAGGATGATGGTTGGATGAGGATCTGTGCGCACCCTCGACTACTGCTGAAGTACCGATACAGACGCACTCTGACGGACCGGAGAAAGTCGATAACGTTATCGGTAACGTTAGCCCTGTTTGCAGGGACACAGCGACAGCTACCACCTGATCCTGAAATCAAACATCTCAGGTAAATGAAGCGTCTCTGAGCATCCTCAAGCAGCGAGAGGCGGCGTGGCCGGCGTGTTGTCACCGTGCGCGTGCAGCAGCGTGCTTTGTAATGATAACGTACTTTGTACACATCGAGCTAGCATGTATGCCAGTATTTATCTACCCAATAGATTGTGTATATATATGGCTAAATTTACTAATAGCAGCTAACTTTAGCTAAATCAACATCAAACATCCAACAGGCTAAATGTCAGTCTATGAGTATGAGGTCATAAAATAGCTCATATGTCTATAATATTGTCTATAATAGTCGGGGGGGCGTTTTGTTAATGTTCGGGTAACGTTAACGTTACACAGTAACGTTAATTGTGACCTTATCGCAGCCTATGATCATTTTTTAACAAATATATAAATATAATATTCCTGTAGGGACAATATTCCTGCACACTTAACGTTATAACGTCACAGTTCTGCTGTGATACTGTATAGCATGCATAGCATCATCATTCTAACATTACATCTGACAGGATTGCTGTAGTTTTATAGTAACGTTAAGGCAGGCCCGGGGATGCTGCATAGAAAAATAGATATTGTCATTTTCATGATGCAAACCATAGTTTGTGTGATCATTTATAGTTTCGAAATATGTCTTTGAAATGGAGTGTCATGTCATACCTTTGTTTTTCCACCTCTGCCATGTGCTTCCTGAAAATGTTATTGGCTTGCTGGTAATGTTTGTAATGTTATGCATACTGTATACTAACGTTACATGACCACAGCCAATAGCATTGCTGTTATTAATAATTAGCAGTCGCCCTAAAATGTGCCATTCTCTATTTCCTATTTCATTACCAGGGAGAGGGGGGTCTGTCCACTGGTTACTACCACTAGGGGCGCTGAAGCTAGTGGTCTAGACATTTCTAAATAAATATTTCTAGCTTCAGCGCCCCCAGTGGTAGTAACCAGTGGTTCGCGTTCACGACCACGGACAGACCACTGAAATGGCTACCAGTACAACCCCATCTCATAAAATGTCAGTCTTTCTTTACTGGTTTGCCTGTTAATTCTACAACCTCCCTCCACCAACATACTCTGCTGGGAGCAGCAGCAAGTAGAGCAATTCACAGTTGACATTATATTGAAATAAACGTTGCTTGGCGGATGACAGGTATGCCAAAGTAGACCGGTCAATATATGGTTGAACCCCAAACAAATGGATACAAAAGGTGTTTCAATGGGTAGTGTTACTGTAGAGGTGAAAGTAGTTGCCAATGCCTACTACCGTGGAGACCCGGGTTTGATCCCCGGGCTTGGTCAGACACTCCTACAGACACAATTGGCCATGTCTGCGGGTGGGAAGTGTCCTCGTCGCTGTACTAGTGCCGTCTCTGGTCGGTCGGATGCCTGATTGGGGAGGAATAGCGTGATCCTGCCACACGCTAAGGCCTGCCTGTGATATCCCTCGCTGTCAGGTGAAAAGAAGCCGCTGGCGACTGCACATGTATCAGAGGCAGCATGTCTAATCTACAACTCTCCCCAGATCAGCAGAGGGGGTGGACCAACGACCGGGACAGGGGATTGGCCAAGTACAATAGAGACACTGCGTAACGCGTCATCATTCAGAAGCCACGCCCAAGACGGGGGGGGGAAACAGAACCCCCCCCCTCCAATCCTGGCGTTCTCCTATGTCACGTGCATGGTTGCGTGTTGCACAAAAAGATCGTATATACGGAAGATGAACACTCTCCAACTTACTTCCTTGACAGCTAGATCCACATTTTTCTTCTCGCCAATTCTCAATGGCTTCCTTGTTTTGCACAGGAGTACAAAAAACCTTTAACTGGCGATTTTTTACATTTGTTGTCTGCGCAGCCCACCACACAACAGCTTTTAGCTATGTTTAATTCAAGGAAAATGACGCTGGTGTGTGGAAATGAACAGAGCTTTTTCCCCGTGATGGGCGTGGCCTATTTCATGCAGTGTCTCTATCGGGAAGAGAAAATGGGAGGGGGGAGGGGGAACAATTTGATTAATAAAATGGTTTAAATGGATTCTGGTACCATAGGGCATGCTAATAACATACCGGTACGAAAAATCTGGGGAGATCTGACTTCCGGAAAAGGGTCATTTTCAAGATGGTGTCCAAAATGGCTCATAAAATGGCTATATCTCAATTACTATTCAACCTAGAAAGGTGGTTTTGGTGTCTAACTCTAGGTTTTAGGGCTCAAGGAATACAATTGAATCAGTGAAAGTACCATCAGTTAATTATAATTGTCAAGTCCAAGATAGCATTCCCAGAGGGCTACCGATTCCAGTGAATAGGGTAATTCTCTTTACTGATATCACCATGAAACTTTCCCGGTTGATTACTTCGATTAAGGCAATATTTTTTGTGTATTACAACTTTTCTCAAAAGTTGTTAAATATGCAAATTATGCATTATCTAATTAAATATGCATTAATTTGCATACATTTCCAGAACAGCAATCTGAACAGTGTATAAAGCCAGGTTCAAAATTCTTGTTTCATTTTGTTGATATATTGGAGCCAAAGGTTTTTACAGTGAGAATTTTGATCATCTCTTTTTATCACTCCGTAAATCCGAAAACAGTGTAAACAGGATAACCCCTTTCCAGAAGTCAGATTTTCCTAGCTTTTTAATATCCGTATGATATTTAGCATGCCGTTGGTACCAGAATCCTTTTTGGGGGGGGGGGGGGGGTTGTATCAATTTGTGACTCATAAACCTAGTCTGACTCATATGTGAGTCAAACTAGGTTTGACCAGGTGAGTCAGACTAGTTTGAGCAGGTAAAACAGCCAGCGTTTTGAACAGGAAGTCGTAAAACGATGAGTCATGTGGGCGGGGCTACATAAGGTGAATAAGAAGGAACTCCCCTGGAATTAACAGAAAAATGAGCCGTTGTTGATTTGGACACATTAGAGCCGTGTAACAGTAGAACACAAAAAGGTTTGAGTATACTCTAAATACTACTGCATCCACTGAGTACACCACTAATTAACACATTTGATCAGTTTTATATTTTTTGTAATTGTTTTACAATCATTCTATGTGTTCCACATCCACGTAGATATTCCTAACTTTGATGCACGGTACTCTTCTTTGAATGTTTGCTAGGCATCTAAGAAAATGTATCAGGTTCCAGTTGGAAATCTTGACAAGATCCGAAAATCCCGGAGGAAGGTGAAGAACATTCTAAGTGACATCGGCCTAGAGGACTGCCAAAGCCTTCTGAAGGTATGCTTTGTTTCCCTCATAATCTATTATTACCTGTTTTGTTGTTGTTGTTGTTTGTATCACATATATTTAATGATTTTAAACATGGTACATCAGTTTAAAAAAAATGGATTGGTTTATTATTACCCATCATTTTATTTTATTTTATGATAATGAGACATAGCCTATTTAATATAATTTAATTTTCAATGGTTCAAAATACAATGCTTCAGCATGCGCTGGGACGCGTCATCAGTGATGTTACCTGGGGTCGTAAGGTGTTTCGGGTCTATCGAACATCATACACCCTCGCCCAGTAGACCCAGCCGAGGCCGATTAAGACCCCGACTCGCGTCCCAGAAGCAGCCGCTCACGGATCAGCCTTCCTACTCTGTCTGCAGCGTTGCCCGCTGAAGGGTTGATCATGCCCAATCCGCTGCAATAGAGCTAGTGCTACACCGCAGCATTGAAAGACCCTTCGGTGCATGGAGGGCTAAGGCTCTGTGGGTTTCTCCCGGCCGCGCTCCTCCTTCGTCTCACCAGACCTCCAAAAGGCAATCCTACTATGCCGCACCATAGACAAAGAGGATGCCTCTAGGAGGCCTGTGCGCTGCACGTCATTCGCCTGCGGCGAGCACCTCGCTCTAGCCTGAAGGACCCCAGGCCGCGCCGATCTTTATACAGCTTTTCAGGAGGCTAATCCGTAGCGTTTGTGGATTTCTCCCTCACGAGAGAGCCAGGCTGGGGTGCTAACCCATCCCGTACCGGGTGCCGTCTCTCCGGCCATCAAAAACTATCCATCACAATAACATTTAATATACAGAAAAAAAGAACAAACTTAATTGTGCATTTTATAAGCGAGAAAGGATGAACAAACGGACACCGACCGTGTGGTCAATTTTCATGTCAACATCATAGACATAAATAATATGGACGTAGCTATCCCATTAAATTTAGTTTCCCTGGCCGAGTTCAAACGTTGGCCGTCACCATCTTGATTTTTTCATCAGCAGAGTGGGAGGGAATGGGTTGAGTCCTTCCGCAACCTCACGTGAGATGGGAGTTTCCCAGCGCCGCAGCTCCGCCTGCTATTGGTCCGTGATCGGCAAGCGGCGCGATCACTGGACAGGCGATCTGTCAATCACCCCCTTTTCTATCATCTACTTTACTCCAAACATGCGAGTTATATAAAAAATTATGCCCCTACAGTTGTTATGAAAAGGTGAAATTAGCTATATAGACCAAAACCGTGTTTTGCCCGTCACTGATTACACAAAGGATGTTTAATCCTCTTACAAAGTCGGGCCTTTTAACATTGGGGGAATGCCTACTGCCCCCGACGCTTAGTGGCCATTCGAGGAACTACAGCTTTTCAATTCACTTCCGCATCATCAGAGGGAAGGGGGTGGGCTTGTCCACTGGTCAACACACATGAGGCAGAGGCACACACACGTTGCGATTCCTTCCATAAGCCACTAGGGGTTTTCTAAATCTCACTTGCACAATATTATACCCTTTTCACGGGGGCCATTTTGTGCCGAAAAGGCAGGGTAAACACAGGTGCAAGCAAAACACTAATGAGGTTTTCCAAATTCCAGAAATTTGATTTTTGTGATATTTTGTGTGTGCATACGTTACTAAATAGGTGCACTGAATACCCAGGGATGTGATCTAAAATAGAAGAAAAAAAAGTCTGTCATTCTTCAATTCAGCTTGACTTTTAATAGACCCTTTTCACGGAGGCCATTTTGTGTTGAAAAGGCATGGTAAACACAGGTGCAAGCAAAACACTAATGAGGGTTTCCAACGTAGAATCCTGGAAGTTGGAAAACCCTCATTAGTGTTTTGCTTGCACCTGTGTTTACCCTGCCTTTTCGACACAAAATGACTCCCGTGAAAAGGGTCTATTGTTGGGACCTACTTGATTCAAGCAAGGATGACATGGTCCCAACTGTGTTGTGATTGAATTATTGGCCAATTCAGCTTGAACCAAATGAGTGAAGAGGTTCCACTGAAAACATTTCAACAGGGGTGCAGACTTGTGCAGACTTGTATTGTTTTGTGTGTCGTCATTGTACAGGATCTCAGTGAAAAGGCAGAGGAAAAGTCGGATGAAGATGAGTCTTTCGAGGACACCAAGTGGGTTGATTTCACAGATCAAAAGAAACAAACGAAAAAGGTGAATATGACACTTTGCTCCACATGACAACTTTGATCTTAAATATCTGTCAATAAACAGGGTTTCCACGCATCCTGGAAAATAATTTCACAATTTTTCCAGTCATGGAAAACACATGGAAAATGAGAGACAGTAAAAAATTTCCTGGAAAATATTGAGTTGTCCTGGAAAATAATTTCGACATTATCCTATTTTCCTTTAGCTAAGAATGAACTACGAGGCGATCTATCAGAGCTCCCCAAAATGGATACCATCTGAAAGGGCTACGTTATGTTCAGTATCATATTAACGTTCAAATGGTTCAAGTTTATGGATGAGAGTGTTTTGAATGGGCTCCTCTCGGTTATGTTGGGGAAACGCTGTGAACGCACCCCAAAGTCACGTCACATGGTAGCACAACTTAAAGCAGCTACGAGCAACTTTTTCGATTGTTATTAAACAGTATAAATTTAATATCAATGCATCACATCTTACCTCTAATAGTCGACGATACCAACGCAGAGTAGTCTCGCTTGAACCCCGAGTGAATCGGCCAGTGTTAGTGTGTCTGTAGCCAGGGCAGATCAGGAATTGAAATGAAACGGTTTGCAGCAGCCACTTCGGCCATAACCACAAAATAACTTCCAAAAAACCTGTTAGAATATAACGAGAGATGTTCCCGCGAGTATGCGTGGCGTTCACATTGTTTATGTTATGTTGCTAGGCAGCGCAAACGGCGTAAAAAGGCAGCTGCGTTTCACTTCCGCGTTTCACTTCCGGGTTACCCGGTCCGGTCGCTCTAGAGAGCCCCCTGTTGGCGCGAGTTTAGACAGACTATAGACTTAATAATCACCTAAGCAATCTCAGATACACACGGCTTTGGTCTCGTCGACTATTAGAGGTAAGATGTGATGCATTGATATTAAATTTATACTGTTTAATAACAATCGAAAAAGTTGCTCGTAGCTGCTTTAAGTTGAGGTTACACTACGAGATAATTCGACTCCGATTTTACGCAGGATTTCCATTTGGAGCATAGTCTGTCTTTGTCTACACTAGTCTGCAGTTGTTGTGCCAGTCGGCACCAAAATCTGTTGTTAGTGTATGATGGGGTACAGATTTTTAATCGTCAAGCGTGTACTGCCTCCCGACGCCAGTTGGAGCTACGACGATTATATCAAACATGTTTGGATTTTCAAGCCGAGCTGAGCTGCTACCGTCTTCTTGCGCTCAATCTCTAGATGAGATGCAACAGCTGCTCACGTGGGCTGTGTGGCTGCTCTAACCTGTTAACACGGGTAACCAATTTAAAAGCAACAGATTCCACCACGCACACACAAGTGTGCCCGGCCGTTATGCTGAGGTATATGGGACTATGGTTAGCTTAGCACTTAGCCCCCGTTCACACAGGACGCCGAAGCAACACTCAACCGAAGCTGTACCTACGCTGTACCCACAAGTTTCATTTCGGCGTCCTTGTTAACAGGCGAAGCCGTTCACACCACCCGCGCACGTTTCACGCCTTGACGCCTTGCCGAAGCCACGCTCACGTCACGCTGAAGCGATCACTCAGGATTGACGCCGAATTTCCAAGCGTGACGCTGAAGCCATGAAGCCGTGAGGCATGAAGTCAATGGAAGTTGTGGGCGGGTTCAAGGCGCGAGAGTAGGCACTGAGAGGAAGAGAGGAAAAGAGAAGGTGTCTTGTGTGAACAGTAAGGCGTACGTTCAGCTTGTGCCTGCTTCAAGCTTCTGCTTACGTTCGGCGTCCTAACGAGGGCTTAGGGTTAAATAAGAGGAATATCCGCACACTGGAGGAGCTCATTTAATGGTGACTACAGAACAACGTTTCAACCCACGCAGTGGGTCTGATGAAGATCGTTTTTTTATTGTATTTTTGTATCCAGCACCTGGCCTCAAAACAGGTTGGATGTGCACACATTCTCTTTATTGAACTAAATTTAGCTTAGCACTTAGCTCAATATTTCCCAAGGACTCTTGAAGGTCTTGTGCTGTAAATGTGAACTTGCCATGATCTGAAATGACACAACTGACTTGTTTTTTTTCTCTTCCTTCCTTCCTCCTCTATTCAGTGGCCGTATCGGTCTCGGGCACTGTGCTGCAACCTGTGCAAGTATTCCACGCGCAACATCTACAACTTCAGGAGTCACGTCAACCGCAGCCACGAGTACGAGCGGGCCGTCTGTGCCCTGGCACCCTGCACCGAGTGCCAATTCATCGGCCACCCACGGGCCGTCAAGAGGCACATGCTGTTCTTCCACGGCCCGCACTCTAACCATAGTCACGCCGCCGTAGGAGGCGCGGCGGCGGCGAAGGAGGGGCCTGTAGCCGCCGGCGCCGCGCGTGGAAACGAGGTACCCACCCACAGTGGGAATGAGAGATACCAGTGTCGAAAATGTGGATTCCCAACATCTTCCGTCTATCAAATGAAGAAGCACATCATTCTCAAGCACCTTAATCGCTTGGCAGAACAGTTCATCGGTTTCAGACTTCAGATGCAGTCTGTGGCCACCGCCACAAAGGTCTACTGCTGCAAGGCATGCAAGATCAACACTGGAAGTCTCGATCAAATGTTGCACCACTTGCTGGTCGCGCCCTCGCACTATTGGGTCGCCAACCAAGTGCAGAGTCTGATTTCCGAGAACAAGAACTGCACCGTTAAAGCGACGCCGAACGGGAACGGTATGTTTGTAACATTCCCAAATATCGCCCCTAGACCAAATCAACCTCAGAGTCAGATGTTTCTTTTGCAGAACGGTAACCAACCGCCACAGCTGGTGTCACTACAGCAACTACAGCAGTTACAACAATTACAACAACAAGCAGCCGCGGGCGGCACCACTTTGATGTGTGCCGCCCCCGGCACCAACCAGGCATTTCTGCCCCCTCAAGCTTCCGCCCTCGTGCAGCTAGCGAGCGCCGAGGCTAAAGGTTTGCTTCAGCCCGGCGCCACCATAGCCTTCAAAGGTGCTTTGCCCCACGGATCGCCTGTGGTCCAGCAGGTCCCCACGGTGTCTAATGTGTCTCTGAAACAGGCACCACAACAGACCCCAACCCCTGCGGCTGTGCCTGGGCAGCCAGCACAGACTCCGACTCCGCAAGGCCAGCAAATCCTTCCCCCACCACCAGGATTGCCGCAGGCCAACGTGGCAGCGGGGACTAGCGCGGCGTCTCAGCCTACCACGGTTACCACGGTTACCCAAAATGCATCGACGAAGCAAATGACGCCGGTGACGCCGCAGGGTACCATGCTGACGTCACAGTCGCTCCTGAGCCACCTGATCCCCACAGGCAAAAAGATGAACGGCATGCCCACCTACACTTTTGCGCCACTACAGGCAGCGATGCCCGTCTCTCAGAGTGCAGGGACCCCCGCTAAGCCGGCCGAGCCGGCAAGTGAATCGGCAAAGGAAACCAAGAAGTGGATTACCTGCCCCCTCTGCAATGAACTTTTCCCTTCCAATATCTACGACATGCACACGGAGGTAGTCCACAAGTTGAAACCCAGCAACCAAGTGACCAAGTCTGAAAGTGTGGCTGCCCGAGCTCCATTCCTGAAGAAAATGCCGGACAAAACTGTCAAATGCCTAATGTGCAAAATTCTCCTGTCGGAAAAGGGCGTGTTCCAACACCTGCTGCATGGCCTGAACTGTCTGTACTGTTCAGCCTTGTTCTTCTCCATCAAACAACTTCTTGAACATATAAGGGAACACAATCCATCGACCAAGGCCTACAGTGACTTCCTCAGGCGGGAGTACAGGGTGTACACAAATGGTGCCGGGAGAATCCTGTTCCCTTACTTTGACGTCAACACCACTGCCCCAAAAGAGGTCCTAGGAGATACCGAGGTCAACCTGGCCCTGGTTACCAATTCCCTTGACCTGATCTTCTTGAAGATGCAGCCCAGCAGCGTTCCGGACGTCTGCCAGCCGCCTGTCAAAGTCAACAGCGCGTACTGCCCCTTCTGCGACGAGAAGTTCCAGAGTGCGGACAGCCACCTTCAGCATTTGAAGCAAAAACACTTTGTGGCGCCCACCATCCACGCTATCCTCAAGACGGAGGCGTTCAAGTGCATATACTGCAACGGCGTGTACACGGGGAAGGTCACGCAGCAGGCAGTAATGCTGCACATTCAGCGTTGTCGGTGTTCCCCCAAACAACCAGAAGCACCCAAACAACCGCCCAAACAACCAGAACCACCCAAACAGCCGCCCAAACAACCAGAACAACCCAAGGCTACGCAAATTAATGCTGTTCATGAAAAGCTTCTGACTCAAGTAAGACTAGCAAAACCAGGTGCGCAGATCAGTCACCCAACTGGATTGTACTACATCCAGATGCCACAGTCACTTACTATGAAACAAACTCTAGCTCCGGTTAAATCTGTTCCGACCGCTGCTCCGCCCACCATGAAGCCTCCCCTGAACCCACAAACCGAAGTGGAGATGCAGAGCAAGAAGAGGCTGGAGGCAGCGTGGCTGGCGGTGATTGAGACCAACAGACGAGAGAGAGAGGAGAGGGCGGCTATGCTCAAGAAACGAGCGCAGGAGCGAGCGCAGGAACGTGCGCAGGAGCGAGAGAAGGAACGAGAGAAAAAGGAGGAGAAGCTGGTGGCCCCGCCCAAGCCCGAGGGTCCCGTCGTCCCTACAGTGAAGCTAGCGTTGGATCCCACTCCGACTGAACGTCGCTGCCCCGAGGAGCGCAAACACTTCATATCCAGATACTTTCACCGAAACCCCTACGCGAACAGAGCCGAGAGCGACGAGCTGTGCAGGCAACTGCTCCTCTCCAAATTAGAGTTGGCAGCCCACTTTGGCAACAAGCGCACCAAGTGTATGAAGGCTCTCAAGAGGAAGACCGCCGTGGTCCTCCTCGGCTTCAAGATGGCCGAGTTGAGCAAAGTCAAGCACAACCTTTTCGTCCCGGGCGCGCAACCCGCCGATCCGTCGGAGCCGACCGACAAGCACAAAGAACCAGAACCAGAACCAGAACCGATGGAAGAAGGTGGAAATGAGCAAAGTGTGGAAGAAGGTGGAAATGAGAAAACGGCGGACTCGGAGCAGATGGAAACAGTCGAAGGAAATTGAACGACAAAACACCTGCTCCTAAAATGGTGGCCTTTCGTGTGTTCACGCTCGCCAGAGAACTTGGACGTAATGCAGTATGTGTGTATTTCCGAAGATACACGTGAACTGTAACAGTGCTCTTGATGTAGCCTTCATTGGACTTTATTTTCAGTGGCCCATACAGTACATGATGGAAGATAGATGATGCAGATGAGTACTGTCAGTGAAATATGATGTAAATCTGTGTATGTGTGCAACATTTAGCTGGTCACGTTCTCATTCAACAATGGCTACTGACTTCAAGTTAAGCACTGATTTGCTGCTGTCCCCCCCCCCCCTCTTGTCCCCTTTATTGAAATGCATTTGTACACAAATTTGAAATTTGACACCACTGCTTGTCTGGCGATGTCATGACTTTAGAGCACCTCTCAAGATAGAGCTAGTGCTACAAAACCTCATTTAATTGCGCCTTTTCCTGTCATGTTCACAGCACAATCAATATACTTTCTTTATAATATATTTTCTTGATCGTTTATTTTTTTTCCACATTGTTGTCACATAACCTGTGCCCCCCCTACACATTAACAATTTATGGGGGGGGGGTTCTCACTTACCAACCCCTGCAAACATTTTAGATGAATGTTTCATCAGCCTTTACTGAAACCAAATTGCAAAGTGTACAAATGTTTGAAGAGTGTTCAGATTGCTCAATTCCTACAGATAGGGAACACTTGGTTTGAAGTCCCATACCTTGTTTGCATGTACTTTTGTTATTTAAATCAACTTATGATTTGTGCCATTGTGACTTTTAAAGTCTGCCTAGACTTATGTTGTGGAAATTTACTTTGAGATAAAAACAAAACATAAAACATTTAATTGTGTTGATACGGTCACCATATATCTTATGTTGTTATTCATAACTGTTCCTGACAGTTTTTTGTATTATACCTGTTGGATAACTGTATTATACCTGTTGGATTTTCTATACATTCATAGAGGAAGAAAACTGTTGGGAGTGGTACTGCTTCTGATTCTGTCCAGGGCCACTGTGGTGTAAAAAAAAAAAAAGAGGGTGGTTTCTTTTTAGGTAAAACATTACTTCCCCAAGCCTCCCTTTAATATTCAATTGTAATAAAAAACTATTATTTTTATCACATTGTGCTGTTGTGCCCATGCATCCTAAGGTATGTTTCTTCCCTTTGTGTATAATAGCATCATCTGGAAATAGTACTTTAATCAGCAGGAATAGAGTATGATAAGAAAATTATAATGCTGATGCATTTTGTACAATAAAAGACTTGAAGAGTGAAGTAAAATTTACAATGGTTTAATAAAAAACGGATGTAATCAGTATACAATAATTCAAGAGCACATTTTTAATATTCCCCTGAGAGATGTCGAAGCATAACGCTGGCTCCATCACATTGATTATGGTCTTCCATCAAACTCTAAAAATGGGCGGCTGTAGCTCAGGAGGTAGAGCGGCTTGTCCACTAATCGCTTTGGATAAAATAGGTCGGTGGTTCGATTCCCACCTCCTCCAGTCTGCATGTCGAAGTGTCCTTGGGCAAGATACTGAACCCCAAATTGCTCCTGATGGTGTGCCAGCACCCTGCGTGGTAGCCTGCCGCCATCGGTGTATGGATGGGTGAATGTACCAACTGATTGTAAAGCGCTTTGGATAAAAGCGCTATATAAATGCAGGCCATTTACCATTTATAAAAAATAAAACAGGATATTGAGCACTCCACTTCTCATACAGTTGAATGGCCATATGCTGTTTAAAGTTAAAAATAATAAATAGATTTACAGCCAGGTATGTTTTGGCAGCGGATTAGCCAGTGAGTACAGTTCCTACTCCTGGCCACATGGTGGTGCCGGTTCTACTTCACTGTTTTGATTTGGTCGAGGATAGAAGGACCGCTGTAGTTGTTAGCTTGAACTGCCTCCAGCCTCCTCAAGTACTCCACTGGGAGCCCGTTCTGCTCTGCTCCCAGACACACCACCTTATGAAACACACATAAATAAACATACTGTGGTGAGACACATAAAAGGACAACCATACAGTTGCCATCCTGGGTGGGTCTTCTGCTCTTAAATGAATACTGGGAGGATTAAGTATATGCATAAAGTAAGAACTGATTCCCTAGTTCATATTTTGTAAGGTGTCATTCAATATTGTGTTTCGGAGAGAGAGTTTCTGCAGTTATGTTCATTATAAAAAAAGATGTGTAATTGACCTGTTCTACTTTTTTTAAGTTAATGTACAAGGGGACAGGCCTCATGCAGATTTGTCTTTGGCACTTTGTGTGTTTGTCTACATGTGCACCATGGTGCACACTGCACGCACACGCACACACACACACACACACACACACACACACACACACACCTGTTTGTACTGAGGAGAGGGAGGGCAGGCATGGAAATGGTTCATCTGATAAGTCCTGCAGAGCATCGGTCCATTATCTGTCTCCACTTTGACCTCAAGTGGAGAATACATTCCCTGGTCCACCCCTTCCTGGCTGCAGACAGACAAGACACACACACACACACACACACACACACACAGACTTAGTATAATAGTTAATAATACACACACCACTGCACTCCTTTTAACTCCCCTGAAGATCACCCCCCCCCCCCCGCCCTAGCCTAGGTAAACCCAGCCACCACGTGACCTGCTCTCTCAGTTCCCAGTCACTATCATATCACATAGTGACTGAGAACAGGTCTGAGAGCAGGTCACGTGGGGGATGGGTTTACCCAGGCTACCCCCGCCCCCCCACCCACAAGAGGAAATTCCTGCTTGCACAGGATCACCTCTACATTGATTTATTTGTTAACGTTTCGGTCAAATAACTCATGTTATGTTGCACATAGAGGTACCTGCTTGTATACAACATTTGCATGATTCCCAGCTGTGTACAAAATATGAGTAATCATGCTATTAATAAGTAATCAGATTAATAATCAAAATGAGGAATGTATTGTACATGTTGACAGAATGGGTGAACATACAACACAACAGCTCTGTGTGTGTGTGTGTGTCTCACTGGTCCAAGCTGATCAGGTGTTCGTTGTTCAAAGTCCACACCACCCCCCAAACCTCTTCTCCTGGACAGAAGTCAATGGTGGCCACTCCGCCATGCCACCTGTTTTCCACATGTTCCTCCCAAAGGCCAAACTTAAGCACATAGTCCTACACGCACGCACGCACGCACGCGCGTGCGTCACACACACACACACACACACACACACACACACACACACACACACACACACACACACACACACACACACACACACACACACACACACACACACACACACACACACACACACACACACACACAGGGTGAGGGTAGGGCACAAAGCCCATGCAGGTATACAGGTTTTCAAAGTGGGGGCCGGGGCCGCCAGGGGGGCCTCAGCAAATTATTGGAAATGCTTAAAAAAATACCAACTTTATGGGGAAGGAAATGATTAAGTTATATTCATTAATACTACAGTATAATAAATAACAAATATATTTGTATTATATTTCGTGTAGTATTAACAAATAGAATTGAATAGATGCAGTCAGTCTGTGTGGGAATGCCCACAAAACGGTAACATTGTGTAGGGCCCACGCTGTGAGAGACACCGCCTGGATGTATCCTTTCCTTCCACATGAAAAATCATATTTGCCATCACATTCATTGTCATTTCCCCCCGGTGTGGGTAATAGTCTGGAACAATGTTTACATTGAAAAACTTAAATATTGAATATAAGAAATAATGAATGTGAAGAAATAAGAAAAGGTTTGAGATAAATGTAATTATTAGGTTATTACATTAATACAAGTAAGGAAAACATATTCTGAGGTTGTATGGATGTGATTTTTGACATTTTCAATCGTATTGTCAATGGGTTTTTAAAGACATCTTGCAAAAGGGGGCCAAAGGCTAATGCTATTTGTCTGGCCTTGGCAGGGCAAGGTGACGTGTGTGAAGGAATAGCTAGTTGTTAGCTTTGATTGTTACTAAATAGCACTGCTGGAACTTCTGAATGCACGGATCTGTTTAACAGCCGAATGGAAGCAAGAAAGAGCCACAGGTTAGAGGAGATAGACCAGCAGAGTTCAGGTGACTCAATGTGTACAAAAGTGGATTCCTGGTTTTGCTAATGATGTTGAGTTGATGCCAAGAAAGATGCCCATTTCCTAACTGGCATCCTTGTGATAAGGTCAGACCTTGCCCCTTTCGGAACTGCTAACATAGCTTAGTAGCGTAAGCTATGTTAGCAGTTCCGAAAGGGGCAAGGTCAGACCTATGTCATAGAGCCATGTGGCTATCTGAAATGACCCAAATTAAGATACACAGTTCTCCAGGCACTGGAATCATCTGGCCATAGGCAGACCACTGGACCGTTATCACCATGTTGCCACACAACACACTGCCTTTGTTATGACTAGGATTTTTCAGCTGGTTCATAAGGGCAATGGCTACAAATAAATAATACATAATTTGTATCCAATTTTGAAGATAGAATATCCGCTAGCAGCTACAGTAGCAATACCTTATGTCCGCAGCGCTAAACAGCACCATTTGGCTAACCTCGCCGCCTGTTATAACACCGGCATAGGCCATCTGCCGGTGTTATAACAGAAAGCAAAGCATAGAGCCTAGGCTCTATACCGTGCCTAACTACGGTAGTAATTATGAACCGATGTAGCTTTCGCTTTATTCCCAGCTGAACAGTTACCTTCAGGCGGCCGGTGCAGCGGAATATCGCCGACGGGTTTGCCAGCTGCAGTCTTTCCTTCAGTAAGTTGCTTCCAAAAGCAAAATACATGAAGATCCCAGCAGCACCGGACATGTTTCTGCACGCGTCCCGGTCCGGCTGCGATCACGTGTTCACGCCCAACTGAACTGTCTGGCTGGCTTACAGCAGCAGGCTAAAACACGCCCCCAGGGGGAGCAGCAGGGTTAATGGTTGCCTGCATTAGTCATGTGACTTCACTTCACACAAATAATTGACATGTGATAACAGGATTCGGAAATCGGAATTAGTTTACTTTTACTTATGCTGAGATTTCTGGCTTTTAAAACTCCCTGTCCAGCCCGTTCTGGAACAAAAGCTCCTGATCCTGACATTTCAACACAATGGAGCCTGCAAACCTGATACACTCTGAGCCATTGTCATCATTGTGCTTGCTGCTAGGCAAGCACAATCTTGATTCTGAATTTAAAGTTTCTTTATGATTCTGTAATGCAAGTCAGCGCCGTCTACTCTAGTGAGCCACTTTACACAAAAAAAGACCATTCAATTGATGATGCTCCACAACAAGTTGGTTTTGTAATATACTGCTTGAACAAAACCAACTTGTTGGTAGATGAGAATATTATTCTGGTCTAGATTTGCTATCAGTTTATGGAGCGGTCATATATTGAACTTTCAATTTTACAGCTTCACACTTTCAGTTTACCAGTATGTTGAATTTCTCAAGACACACAGGGATACACATGTCCATTCAAAAAAAGCAGTTTTATTCAACCATAGTTCTGAAAATCAGAAAACAAAACACCTGAATGAACAATCGTTCTCAAACCAAAAAGAGTCCAGTCAAAACTGTAATAACGCACAGACTCCCTCTCTGTTCATAAGGAACATTTTAATGTACAAAACAAGGAAAAACAAACAAAAAAAAGACATGGAATTCACAACATGGAATTCCTCTGAGAAAAAGTAGAAATCCTGTACAAACAGTGGGGAGACGGCTAACGACCGTGGGGCCGTGCTGATCATCTCCTGGGCCCGCCCCGGCCTCGGCCCCTGCCTCTGCCACGGCCCCGTCCTCTTCCTCGCCCCCGACCAGCCACTGAGAGAGGAGAGAGAAGCACCGGGGTTAAGAAGACAACAATAAACAGCATCGACATGTATATATCGGGGCATTCCTTTTGTACTGGGAACTGGGGATTTGACGGCTCAAAGATCTGTGACCGAGTAAATTCTGTTTACGGTATTCTCACTTCTATTTGTGCAGTCAACCCGGGGTTGTGATCTATTTGCCCATCTTCTCAGGATACCTCGCATCACTGTTGCATTTACCCCATGCACATCGTTTGACCATTTTTTCCAACTTATAATTATTATTTTTTACATAAAACCGGAGGAAAATCACGCTTTCTAGTGCTTCTCTATGGAGCTCTAGGCTCAGGTTGGGGCAGGACTTAGCGATAGGTCAATTGGATGGCATTGTCTCACAGCCGCCCCATTTCCAGACAGGGAAAAGGGGAGGAAATTATTGCTTATTAGCTCACTTTGCCAGTTGTCATCTGTTCAACTCTCCCACTCCAAACAAATGTGTTCCGTAAGGACGTCACAGCATGAAATTACACCTGCAGCTTTTGTTCACACTAGGGTCGCCAGTGTGGAAATTGTCGGGTCAACCTTTCCAGAACATTGACACTGGCTCCCATTCACACATGACCCAGAGAGAACAGGTGACGTTGCATGTGTGAAAGAGTCATGTGTAGTCATTGGGCAACTAGGAGTGAAAAATAACTGAGCCAATTCATTAGGGATGCAATGATTATACTAGGGATGGGCATCGAATTTTCGAATAATCGTTGTTATTATCAAGGTCGACTTTTATTATTGAAATTCGAAATTCGTTTATTGGAAAAAAATCATTTTTTTTTTGGTCAGTGAAATGTTGCATTGTCTCCCCTGATTCTAAGTATAGTCGAATCGCTTGGTTTGAGCAAGTAAAACAATTTTTATAAGCAACCTCTCCCTCTTCATGGGATTTCATCCGCCATTCATTTTTCCATAAACCTTGCTTAAAATGCGTATAAAAATTGTTTTACTTGCTCAAACCAAGCGATTCGACTATACTTAGAATCAGGGGAGACAATGCAACATTTCACTCACAAAAACAAAACAAAAACAAAAACAAAAAAACAAAAAAATTACATTTTATTTTTATTTTCGAATTTCGATTAAAAGTCGACTTTGGCCAGCGAATTTCGAATAGTGTTTTTGCTAGAAATGCCCATCCCTAGATTATACATTTTGATGGTACGATTATCGGTTTCACAATTATGCATTAATTTATTTCACACCACTATGGATCATTCACACCGCGATCTCGCCCATGATTAGGTTTACAATATTCACGCTACTGTTATAGTCCAGGCCCTTGGATATTTTCGCGCAAATTTGTGCAAAAGCACCAAATTTGGCTCACATGTAGCCCAGGGTATGCTAAGCTGATTTAGCCAGAGTGCCTCATGGAGAAAATTTAAGTTCATATTTCATAATTATTTCATAATCAATAAGCTATAACAGATACAAATAGTTATTGGTATTGGGTTATTAATCATAAGCGCGCACACATAGGTTAAAGCAGATTTCACCCTCTGCCCACAGTAACAGGGTCATGTCACACTGTATTCTCCCCCTCTCTGATCTTGCTCAGCTGCTCTCTGCAGCTCTCTTAGACAAAACATGTTGTGTGCTCCACAGTATATGATCTTGTCTGCAACTATGAATTTCCATATTTCTGTATTTCTGTTAGGCAGTCTCTTTGTAACTCTGATATTTACAAAGATATGTTTGGCTACAAAATTTTCAAACTTTCCTGGACTCCTGGCTTTATTTACTGGTTTCATATTGCTCTCAGTGAGACTCCCCTGAATAAATCAACTAGATTTTGAAATTCAATGACTTTTCCAGGTTCTCCATGACCGTGGGAACCCTGTATAAAGGTGACCCGGGAGCTGGTAAGTCTTGGTCAAGCCTCAAGTACACTTCAGCAGGATGGGGGGCCTGAACCGGTCCCCTCTGGTTGAAGGATGGACCACTTGCTCAGCTCACCACCGTATCGCCTGGGAGGATTTCGCTCAGTAGGACTTTAAAGTTGTTCCAACTTCCCATGACCGCTACAACTAACTCGCCCACAATTAATTCAGAATTCGTGGTGGCTTAGTTTTAAGTGTGGTTTGCTAAATCCTCTCTGTCCTCTCTGTAAAGTCTGTATAATTTGATCCAACTAGGAATCTCGCGAGCTCGATTGCATCGCAATTGCGATTGCAGCTCGATTCCTAGGGTGGAAACTCTGGAGATGATGCGCCACTTGTCCTCTTCTCCCTACTTGTACTCCCACCACTTATAATAAAGCATCCGCCAGGACTGATGATGACATCACAATTGCTCGAGTGTCATCACTGATGACATCACAATTGTTCAAGTGACATCACTGATGACATCATCACTGATGACATCACAATCGTGACAGACACCGCCCACTTAGCCAATTTTAACTGAAATATGAGATGACTCAGAAATCTATTCAAAATCCTATTGTACCCACCAATTTCTCAACACAGACTAGCCTCAAGTCACTTAACATTTTTATTTTCTCCATGTTCACAACCAGCTACCCACACCAACCCTACTCCTGGATCTTTTTGAACTGCCACCCTACAAATCCAGTTCACTGTATCCTTGTTGGGAGCCTTGAGTGCAGACTAATGGACTGAGCAGTGGCAATCAATTTCATTTGGAATTGTATTAGATAATGTGCTGTTTGATGGGCCATACGTTTGCTAAATTTACCAGTGAACCATGACAATTTACAAAAGGTACTCAGACAAATTGTGCAAGGTCTGTTTGCCGATGCACAATGTTCCTCACCTGCTTCCCTCTTCTTGGACTTGACCTTTGGCTCGATGTCGACCAGCAGGGTGTCCAGCGGCAGGCTGTCGGGCAAGATGAAGTAGCGGATGTTGTTGCCACGGATACTGAGCGACTCCAGCTGAGTGGGCTCCCTGTTTTTCAGAGTCATCTTCACCGCCTTCAGGTGGGTATTCATGCTCACGTCCACACCTGAGTGGGGAAAGGAGTGGGATGGGGATAAACATATATGCATAATTATGAACAAAGGAACACATGTTCAGACGGTCCACATTCCACTGACTACTACACCATTTTCAGATTTAAACTCATCTACACACATCAACATATACGTACGGTCCAGGCAGCTATATATTGAGGAAGATAACAGAAACCAAGATGAGACATTCAAGATGTAATATAGAGCTTGCAAGGTTGACGTCACACATTGTTCTCAGCATAGAGGTTGTCAGCCATGTATGTGGATAACAAGAAGTCCAATAATGTCTCCACTTCAGGTATTCAACAAATATAGCGCTCCTCCCGTCCCGTCCTTACCCTCAGGCTCTTTCTATGTTCGTCTCGGGACTTCACTGTAGTAAGAGCCCTCTCATGGACAATGCTTTTTTCGTTAAGACAATCTGTGTTGGGCATTAAACTCACCTTATTTCTGCACTTTGAAGTCACAGGTAGGGTCGGGTGGGGCAAACTAATTATATCAGAAGCCTAGTAGCGGAAAAAAAGTGAGCGGTGGTGGTCTGTCTAAAAATGCATTGCAGAATGTATGTACAAGACAAACGCCAGTGCGCATGCGTCTGGACTCTGTTTCCAGGCAACTCAGTGATTCTTGTCAAACTTTGTCTTAAAGCCCCACTCAGTAAGTTTTCCACTGCGCCCTCTGCGTGCATTGCTATCGATAACGATATCGCCGTTCAAAGTCAACAAAACACAGCGCCAGAAGCTCTATGTACATGTTGTGACATCGGGTACTCACCACGTGATGAAATAATAATCCATAGTTCCGTGAAACATCATTTTCGTAGCAAATCCGAATCAAGTTACTTCCTCGTTTTGATGAACACAGCGCTTCCGCTGTACAGCGCATGCGCGCATGGTTTTCTTTTTTCTTGCTATGGGACGTGACAGACAAACTGCTTAGTCCCAGTGCTGGGCAATGGAGGGCGGTGTGGGATAAATAAAGACGAGGGTCTCCCTATTAAAAGTCAATCTACCATGTCCTGTGACTAAAAAGCAGTTATATTTCAGTCAAAAATCTTACTGATTGGGGCTTAAAAAAAAAAAAGAACAGGTCACTTTTTTCCGCAACTAGGCTTCCGATATAATTAGTTTGCCCCACCCGACCCTACCTGTGACTTCAAAGTGCAAAAATAAGGTGAGTTTAATGCCCAACACAGATTGTCTAACGAAAAAAGCATTGTCCATGAGAGGGCTCTTACTACAGTGAAGTCCTGAGACGAACATAGAAAGAGCCTGAGGGTAACTCCAACATGCAGTGTGACATAACTCGGAAAGGATCTATAGCCCAGGACCAGGAGAGTCATACCTGTGATGGTGCCGTGGACCTGGGTGCCATTCTTCAGTTCAATGGTAACAGTCTCATGACTGAGCTTCATCAAAAACCTGTGGGTAACAGAGAGGATGTTAGGATGAGCCAAACAAAAACCTGTGGGTAACAGAGAGATGAGTTAGGATGAGCCAAACATTGAGCAGTCTTTCAAACTTCCCTCTGAACATCAATCTAGCAAACGGCAAAATTACTGGTAACACTTTAGAATACCGCCCCCCCCCCCCCCCCATCTGTACAAAGTTAGCCAATGTTAGCTAGCTATGTAGCATTCACCACCAAAACAAATACTGGCAGCCCATTGCTTTGTATCAATAAACAACTGCAGGTAAGACAGTAGCCGAAGACAAATTGGTAAAACTTAAATGCCAATTCCATTTTGAATCCCCCTCCATAGGAGGCGAGACAGGCCTAACAACAATAACGTTACCACCGTACCTGTGAGTGACTAGCTAACGTTGCAAAGCAATGTCGTTTTACAGCCGAATCATTGCTTGTTAATGCAATTTGAATATACCAATACAGTGTGATATGCATGCATTTGTAGAGTTATTAATGAAGTCCATTTCATTGTACAACACACAGGGCTGCTGCCTCCATTCATTTCCTACACCGCTTCCCGCCTCCCCCGTCTATCTGACAATTAAAATCTAAGCACATCCAGCGGTATCAGGTAATGTTTCTCCACGCAAATCACAGCATTGATAAACGGTGACTTTTCAACAGCACTCACCTGACTAGTTTCATGATGGTGACGGACTGTAGACACAAATCCTCCACCAAAGATAGAAAAATTACAGGGCGCAAGTGAATCCACAGGCCGCTGTTGTACGATTTACGTTCTGGCGCACTGATACTACGTCACGTCAGTAAAAGAGCGACGGCTACGAGTTCAGCAGTTTGATGCATGGAATGTTGCCCCCTACTGGCCGAATGGACTAGTTATTCCAGACTAAAGTCCTATGCATAAACATTCGGCAATGAAACTATAGACTATAATAGTCTCAATTAATCCTATGTTATTAGATTTTTTTGTAAACATGATTTAGTATATAATTGCATATCTCTCCATAGTGCAGTTAGGATGGTTACAGCTGTCATCTTGACACACTGTACTCATTGTCTACTCTAGAGATTGATCAGGGAACAGTGACACCAAACAACCTTCTTTTGCTGAATACCCCCTGGAACTCCCTCAGACACCACAGTGGTCCCAGGAAACATAGAGCATTGCGGGGGAAAAACTCAGAGCAGCACACTTTTTGATTCTTTTTATTGAGAGTAAACTTTGCACTGACACTTTCATTTTACAGTATTGGCCACAAATCAAACATCGCCTCCTTTCTTATGGACCGATTGGGAATGTATCAAGTATAATCTATGAAAGT
The DNA here is from genome assembly GCF_964638095.1 of Poromitra crassiceps. Lineage (NCBI taxonomy): Eukaryota > Metazoa > Chordata > Actinopteri > Beryciformes > Melamphaidae > Poromitra > Poromitra crassiceps. The sequence goes on along the minus strand of NC_139643.1, from coordinate 42,767,690 downwards.
GCAATTAACTTTTCTGAATTTTGTAGTCGTCCGGTTGATGGATCGTTGTAATATAAAAAATCAGATGGAATACAAAATGGCACAGGCCCCTTCCCTTGACACCACAAATCAAAGACAAATCAAAGTAATACAAAATAATAAATACGACTTAGAATAAAAGCCATGCAGATCATCCATCCACAACTTGCCTAACAGCAGTGAATTAGCGCGATACATAAAGAAAAAACATGGGTGCGCAAAAATAAAATTAAGACCCAAGAAACATAAAAGACTCAGACCGAGTGCTGTGTTGCACCATGAAACCTATCAAACCCATGCAGTCCTACATGTAGCCCTTGTCTAGTTCCCTAAGCACCTTTAGGGAGCAAACTGAAAGGGTTATGGCCGATACGAGCAACAGAGCATTTCAGTAGGCTTCTGTGAAATGTCACCATCTGCCGTGCTCATGACCTGTCTGGTACTTTCAGTTTGATGTTCAAGGGGGAGAGAGGACAAGGTGACAATGTCAGGATTCTGCCAAATACCGTCACTACATCCAGGTTCACTTCAGTGGATCACTCCAGACCACAACACTTTAAACAAGGTTAAAAATGCACTGCTAAATAATCTCCATGTACGCTGCTATGAAAAAATCCTCAAGCTATAGAGTTGTGGATGCATTTTTGATTGCACATCCCATTCCGTTTAACTGGCTACTTCCATATAGTCGGAGGAACAAAATCGGGTCTTGAGAAGAATATCACTATAATTTCATACACTACATCTATGTTTGGCATACCAACAAAATACCATTAAAACGCTCTAGTTAAACCGTTCTCGCTCCCAAAGCACCTAAGCATATCTCAACAGAACAGGCAGTGTTTAATTAAATCACTTGTAAACAAAACAGCTGGGCATTGCAATTGAAGATGGAGGATGAAAGACAACAAAAGCAAGATCCTTAACAGAATCGAAGGCAGACTACATTTGAATAACATTCAGATACAGTGGTTATTGAGTACGGGGGTGGAAATCTGTGTCTTAACCCTGATCTTTCATGTAGCTTCTGAGCAGCTTTGCACTGTGAATCAAGTGATTTGTGTGCAGAATGTTGTCGGCGGATAAAGCTGGCTAACACATGGACTTTGCTTTGTGGCATTTTCCCTCTGGCTTTCCAGGCTACAGGGGATAAAGAGAAGTAAGCTGTGTGTTTGTGTTTGTGTGTGGGGGTAATAATGTGCACCGTAAACCTCAGTGTAGTATGGCAACAGTCACACCAAAGGGGTGTGTAGTCAGTTATCTTTCATTAAGAACTCTTAAGCTTGGGAGTTCTGTATTAAAAAGTAATAACACTAATAAATACCCATAAATAAAATACACAAATTAAATATGATTGAAACAAAAAGGCACACAGACCCAGTAACTCGGGTCACACGTGGGAGGAATTCCATAAAAGATTGAAAAAAGGAGTAAAAGGATAAATAACAGTGAAAACCCAACCCATTTCGCATCATACTAGCATTATCAATAGCACACTGTACTAGCCATCAGTAGTGGAATAGATAGGATTAAAAAAAAACAAAGCCAATTTCAAAGTGTCCAGACAGATTTTGCACCATAAAGCCTGATAGTCGATCCATTTTTGATTAATACTAAAAACTTCAAGTGTCAGTAGTGTTTTGACTTGGTAACATGTTCTTCTCTCTGATAAAGGCAGAGACCTATGTGGAATGGGCAGCATGGTGGCGTAGTGACTAGGGAGACGACAAGCATCCTCCCTGCTGAAATGTTCTGGAGCAAGAAAGTAGTGAAACCCTACCAGCTCCAGGGCTGCTGTTCTGTAACGGACCGTGACCTCTGACCTCCCTGTGGAGCAAAAGGAGAATTTCCCTTCAGGTTAGCAATAGCGTCACAAAGCGAGTATCGCTGTCATAATTCCCAGACAAGCTAGTTGTACCGCTACGACAAGAGCCTGTGACGTTTAGGTGGAAACCCCACTGATGCTTACTGAGCAGAAGACTGTATCATGTTTCTCTGCAGCCGAACCCAAAAGAAGGACCGGTAGCGGGTCGGGGTCGGCTCTCCACCAAAGCAGGCACAGTGTGCGCATGAAGGTCCAAAAAACACAACGAGTCCCTCTGATTGTACAGTACGCTAAACGAGCTCCACGGTCGCAGTTATCATGTTTGGCTCTCAGAGCCATGAACAGGCTTGTTGGTTGGGTCAGATTGGTGGTGTGGTGTGGTGTAGTGTGTAGTGTGTGTGTAGTGTGTGTGTGTGTGTGTGTGTGTGTGTGTGTGTGTGTGTGGTGTGTGTAGTGTGTGTGTGTGTGTGTGTGTGTGTGTGTAGTGTGACAGCAGGTGCTTGAGAGGATGTAAGAGGCAAGTTTGGAAATTCAGCGTGATCAGCACCAAAGCTTTGCCCTTTAAAAACCCAGAAGACAAACTCAAACACAGGAGAGGCAGTGGAACAAAAGTACAAACCTATTCAGTACCACATGTATACGATGATATCAGTAGCTTTTCCCATTGACGCGTTCACTTATGAACACTCGTTTTGTTTTGAATGTCAAAGAATAGTTTGTCTGTTTCTACAGCAGACAAAAGCACTTTTTTTTTTTTAATTTCACACTGCTTATGACATCATCTTTACTGGACGAAGCCCTCAGGGCTTTATGTCCTGTCTAGATACAGTATAATACATACAGTAAACACACAAGCCCCAAGAACTAGATCTTCAAATGAAGCTTCACTATTCCATCTTATATATTTGTTTCTTATTCCATCTCTAAATCTAGCAGTGCTACTTTACAGTTTGCCCAAAATGTCTTCATCTTTCCTTTTTCACGTTCGTCCCTGCATCATATTAAGCCATTCGATTCTCATATTCATTTCTCTATGTTTCAACCTTCTTGTTCGGTCTCTGTCACACTAAGTGTACTTGCTCCTCCCACTCCTCAGGCGATTGGTCCTCTTCTAACTCAGTGGCGAGGTCTAAGTCCATCTCTCCAGCCGGGACCGTGAGCGCGGCGGTGGGGCCGTCTTCGCATTGGGAGTGTGAGCACGGGTGTGTGTCCGCTTCGTCCGGCGACACGTCTGCCACACACCCGATGTCCACACCCTCCTCAGCAGCCGCCGCCCGGTGTTCCAGCTCCAGAGTGTTGGGCCTCGACAGCTCCCGGTTGGGACCGGCCGCTCCTCTCCCCGCCTCGGGCTCGCCCTCCGGGGGCTGCCGGGCCGGGGCAGGGGTGACCTCCCTGGAGGTCTGGCTCTCTGACCCGGTCTCAGTGACCGTGTCAGGGGAGGACTCTGTTTCTGTGGTGGGCGGAGAGGGGACGAGGGCGAGGCTCTGGGGGTTGTTCTGGGGGTTGATGTTATTGCTAAACCAGGCCATGATGTTGTCCAGCAGCTGGGCGCTGGCCACGGGGTCTAGGGGCTCCAGTCTCTGAGGGTCACTCGGGGTGAAAGCGCCCCCCGGGGGGATCACCGGTGAAAGCATGAGCTCTGGCTCAAGTTCCGGAGAAGGGAGGCACAACTGGGCAGGGGGCTGGGGGGCTGCCTTGGGGGTACGTTCGAGAACATAGGGGGCAGGACGCTCCGGGGGGTAAGAGCTAGGATGTTCTGGGTGAGGGTTGTAAGAGCTGTCTGGGTTTGGGGTGCTTTCACAAGTGGTCGCATGTTCCCGATTATATGAACTAGGATGGGCAGGATTTGGGGTGTGTTCAAGTGCGTAGGAGCCAGCATGTTCAGCCTCGGCCAAATAAGGATTTGAGTGGCAGTGACTCGGCTCTTTGCTAGGATCTGAGCTCTGACTGATAGCGATATGGTCGAGCAAATAAGCAGCGGTCAGTGCATTCTGATCTTGTCTATGGCTGCGCTCGCTGTAATTAGGTTCCATGGGGTAAGGAGCAGTGAGCGTGCTATGGTTGTATGTGTGGTGTGAGCATGGCTGGTCCTGTGTGTGTGTGCCGTAGGTGTGTGTGTCTAGCTCATAAGGAGTGGTTATATTCCCCAGTTTCATAAGGCTGTGGCCCAGCTCCAGCAGCTCTGCACTGAGGCAGGGGGGAGGCGGCGGGAGAGGGATGGGGTGAGAGGCGGGAGGCTGGGGGGTGGAGTCTGTCCTGGTGGGAGGGCGGGGAGGCTCCAGGAGAGAGGGTGGAAAGGAGGAGCGTCTGGCTCCCAGATGACGGTCTGTGTTTGGGGAGTGTGAGGCAACCCCACCTAGGTCTGCTGGGGGACCCGGCCGCCTCTCCTGTCCTCTGTCTAAGCCTCTCTCCAGCTCCGGCCGCCCCTCCAGGCCTCCCTCCAGGCCTCTCTCCCTGCGGGACTCCTGGAGGGACAGCTGGATGGCCAGCAGGATGTTGGGGTCGTCCTCGTCCAGGGAACCCAGCGCTCGTCTCCGGCCCTCACTCCTCTCTGGGCCTTCTGAAACACAAATGTCAAATTTAGACATATACACCAACAGAAAAGGGACCGTTTGTGTGTAACTTGATGCCCACTTCAGCCCACTGATCACTGCCCTTTATGTGTTTCGATTAAGTATTCCCAACCTGTGGGCCGGGGCACACTGGTGGGCCGCGAAGGTATTGCACGTGGGGCCGCCAAATAATTTGTAAAACATCACAATCTTCGTGACTTTTTATTTTATTTGTATTATTATGTACGCGCACTTCTCCCTTGTGGCATGATACCGTTATTTAATTTGTAATATTTGTTAATTAGCCTATTGCAGACAGCCCCTCCCTTTTAGTTTCTGATTTCTGTGTAGTGCTGATGGACAGCTTGGACTAGACTATTTTTTTAAATATTTGTTGACAGATACAAATGTATACATGGAAACATGTATAATGCTTGACTATGATGCAGTTTGTCCAAATATATATTGTTATAGGTATGTTATGGTAAATCACAGTGAGTTAATTTCCTAAATGCTACATATACATTTGGGGGGGACTGTACCTTACATGACCTGAGGACTAAAGGGATCTGAGTGAGGACCGATGTTCTAAATTGAGTATTTTATTATTATTTGTGCTACTAATCATATGTCTAATATCTAATTGATATCTAATTTTAGAATGAAAGTCTCCATATAAACGATTGTTACACACGTTATAAACACTATCGCTGTGTTCGGAATGGTTCACTCACTCATTCTCTCACTCACTATTCCCCATGTAGTGTTGATCATAGTGAACTATATGGGGAACGATCAAATTAACCATCTTCTTCTCTTTCGGTAAAGACGGCCGCATTGCATTGCGATATACCGGTGAAAATGTAGGGTACATTCGCTGTTCACTAGAAATCGCTGTGCATTGTGGGTATTTTACAGTGGACTATATAGTGAATCAAATTAACAGTTGAGAATTCGGGGGGAAAAAAAGGCGAAAACATTAAATAGTCTACTATTTCTGTCATAGAGACCGATTCCGAAAGGGCGTATGTGTAAACTAGACCTGTGTTGTCACTCCTTCTGCTGGTCTCTGGTGTGTTGCTGTTGCTTCTTAGGCTGTGCAGACTCAGCATGTCTCCCCTGCGCCGCGGCCTGTGTCTTCGGCGGTACTGGATGTCAGCATACTCCTGCAATAGATCATTTACGTAAAGTTATGAGAAAAACAACAGGCTCACTAAGAGTCAAGAGTGGATTTTGTGTCCCTAACAGGTGCATGCCTACAGCACCGATCTAGCAAACAAAAACAGGATTCAGCCCATGCAGGCAGGAGAGACTGTGTGCGTTTTCTTTCAGTAGGTGGCGATGAGAACAGATCTCTGTGCATTACCTGT
>NC_139643.1:42726925-42756925 GCF_964638095.1 Poromitra crassiceps | reverse complement strand
TAGCTGCTTCAGAAGACAGAGAGAAACACTGACGGACGTTAACATGGCGGAGAGATAGAAACACAGCAGCCAGCCTAGCTTCGCTCATAATGCAGCTACAGTACTTCATAGAAACAGACGAGTTGAATCGACAGTTGAACACCTGTACGCACGTTGGGTTGAAAATAGGAAAGAATGTAGTTTCTTCTTTTTCAACTGCTTGTTGTCTATCTGCTCGTAATGTGCGTGTTTTGCTTTTTTGTTTGTTTTTTTTCGCCGCCCGGTTGAGTGGAGTTTGCCGTTTTCTTAACTAAATTTGCCAAATTTTGAATTTGACCAGGTCATTACAGTACTAATGTTATTTTTTCCGCCAATTTTTTTTTTGTACAGACGTTCAAATTTTGAATAAAAAGTGACAGCCCTATCTAAATGCAGATAAACAGACGCATAATGCAAAAATGCTTTTAGTCTTAGACTGTGAGTATTTCCCATATAATAATATTCGTGGCCTGGCCAAGGAAAATTAACAGTTGCCCACATAATTAGATTCACTCCACAGTGATGCATGAAGTTGCCATTCAAACCTGCTGTTTCTCATTGATAACCCCCCCCCCCCCCCCCCCCCCTCGCAAGAAAGGGAGAAAAATAAACCAGATTGCTGTCGAGCACTAATACCATGTCAGTGAACAACAACATCAACACCATCATCTATTATGTATGATGCAGCAAATATTTAGTGAACCTGAACAGAGAGGCCAAGTTTGAAACCTTAGCTTAGCTTAGCATTAGCTTAGCTTATTACTGTGAGCTAATATGATACGCTGCGCTCACTAAATGACACGTCAATAGCAATGTCAATAACAATGCCAATGAGCAAAGCCAACACATCGTTAGCATACCAGCAGAAGAGGTGACCTTTGCCACAGTCGACGGCCGGGGAGGGCAGCAGGGGGAAGCTGTGGGGGTCGCTGTCCCCGGGGCCCGGTCTGGTCAGCCGCACCGCCCGCTCACAACGCACCGCGGGACACCAGCGGATGGCCGGGTTGTTCTCCACAAACGCCTGGAGGAGACGAGCGAGAGAGAGATGGGAGGGAAGGAGAGGACAAGGACAAGTGGGGGGGAGGATACACACGGATGAATGGAGGAACAGAACACAAGAGAGACAAGGGGGAAGCAAGCAAGTGAAGATCAGAGGCGAGGAGATTAAAGAGAGAAAAAGAAAGAAACAAAGAAAGAAAGATAGAAAGAGACTAACAAAAAGGGACATAGGAAATCCAGTAGAAAAAGATAGCAAAGGAGGGCAGGGATGACGTAGTCGGGGCACCCAGACAATTGGAGCTCTCCGCCTGTTAATTGTCTGGGGACTTCTTGTCAAAGATTGTAGTCGCTAACAAACCGACAACTCCTTTGTCGCGTTACCAGGAAATGGCGCTCTTTCCCCTCCTTATCCCCCGCAGTGAAACACCCGGGAGATACAGCGAAGCACTTTGGAACACGGAGAGCGCTTTTGAAAACATTAAGGACTCTGGATTGGTTCTGCGATGAAAGGTTTTTTAAACTCTCAAATAGTTTCCAGCCAGTTTTAACAACGAAAGCTGGGAGAAAGTTCTCAGTCTTTAGTTGAGCGACGAGGATCGAGACTGAGAACTGAGTCTCAGGATGAAGGGACTGAAAAAAACATCACTTTGTGCTCAGATTAGAGGAGGTATAATGCCACTTCATATTGAAACGGGTAGGTATGTTGGGTCGGATATGCCCAATGTGTGACCTTAAAGGTCCCATTCCGTGCAAAAGCTGTTTTTACTTGTAAATGCATATATACTGCTGTCAGCCCTCCCTGTAATGAGTGGTCACAAGCTCAGAACTGCCACAGTTGGATTTGTCCCTATCCAGCTTCCCCCTGCAGTCTCCTCCAAGCCACACCCCCAAACGCTTCGTTTGCCCAGAGGGGAATTGGGACGTCACGAGCTTCCTCACGCATACTGCGCGGGTCTCTCTCACACAAGCTACCTGCACCATTTTGTCTATAGCCACAAAATTAACACTTCTAGCTGGAGCGACGCCAACTGTACGTGATCCAGCAACTGTAGTAACCGTTAAGTTAACGATAACACACAACCTAGCGTGCTGGTCCACAGACGCTAATCTGATTGGCCGCTGGGAGCCTGGGGCGGGCTCTCCCTCAGCGGCCAATGGGAACTGTTAGTTCTGAATATATTATAGAAACAGACCGTTCTTGGGAAGCGACGAGATGAGGAAGTGAGAACTCCGTCACAACAAACGGGGTTGCTATATTTTCGACAAATTAATCCAGAATCATGTTTTATGGACCAGAGACACACGTTTTTAAGAGGTTACAGCTGCATGAATTGGGACCTTTAAAGAAAATCACTTTGTTTTGTATTGTCCTTTTTATTGGAAGATGCGTGAAGAGTTGTTTAATAATATTAACAAAGTCTGAAGTTGATTTGATGAATATTGGTGACTCACAAGTGTACTGGCTGTTTGAAAAAGAGACATTTAAACTGGCAAATTATTTAAAGAAAGCATGGGACATGAGGAAAGGAGCAGTTGTATAGTTGTAATTATGTGTGACCAGCAAAGACGGAAGTTATTGCAATGAAATATGTATTTGTGGATTATTGTTTAATGCAAAGGTGCAATAATCCCATGAGGGATGGGCCACTAGGTGGCATGACACTAAAATAAAAGCATTCTTTCATTCATTCATAGTTAAAAGAAAAGTGTTGCCTGGTTTGCCTTTATTATTGTGTAGCCATATTATGTAGTTATTTGTAATGGAAGTGTGTGTGTGTGTGTGTGTGTGTGCGTGCGTGTGTGTGTGTGTGTGTGTGTGCATGCGCGTGTGTGTGCATGTGCGTGCGTGTTTCTACCTTGATATCAAACTGTAGATAGCGCTGGTCCATCTCTCTAGAAACCACGCTCTCTATCACCTGGACCGGCACCAGCTGATAGCAGTCATAGGCGGGGCAGAATATATTGTGGGCGTCGCCCTCCTGGATCTTTATGTTCAGGAACCTGAGACACACACACACACACATGAGATTACACACGCAGATAAACACATCAAACACATTCAAATATGCAGGAACATTTACACGCGTGTGCGCACACACACACACACACACGCACACACAGGCCCCTACCCCTCCCAGCAGCCTCTGCAGAACTCGTGGCCACAGGACATGTCCACTGGGTCCTCGAACACGGAGATGGAGCAGAGGCAGATGCCACACTGCAGGGAGACAGAAGACACACACATCAGCTGTTGCACAGAGGCCATTTGGCAGCGTGTTACATCACAATAACACCTGACAAGTTGCTCTACAGTCCGATTAGTCACAATTCAAAAGTCCAATTGTGCCGTCCACATCATCATAACACCATTTGTATCCATATCTATTGCAAAGAGCCATACAGTCCTAGCCTGGGTAAACCCATCCCCCACGTGACCTGCTCTCAGACCTGTTCTCAGTCACTATGTAGATAGTGACTGGGAACTGAGAGAGCAGGTCACGTGGTGGCTGGGTTTACCTAGGCTAATACAGTCCCACCATGAGTGCATATATGAATCATTATTAATATATCCCCTCCCCCTCTCCAAAAATACACCCAAAACTCATTTAGCCTGGAGACTTCACCAGAAGCCTGATGTATGAGCACTGAAAAAGCCCCCAAAACAAGGAGGGGCGCCACTTGCAGGCAGACTGATGATAAACACCGGCTGCTCTAATGACACCTGACGTGAGAGAGCCATTTGTCGACAAGAGGCTAATGATTACAAACACATGTCAACTACAAAACGCAGAAAGGAGACATCCAGCCAGACAGAGAACTACTCATGAATTTTCCCCTGGTAAGATTATCAATGAATCCCACTAACCGCCTAACCACCCCCCAACCACCCCCCCCCCCCCCCACACACACACACACCATAACATATCCATCGTGTATAGTACGACAAGGTAATACACACAATAAGGAAGTAATACGGTACTCATGAAAAGGTCAATTACCTTTCACTACGTCCTTATCGTGTGTATTAGTAGCACAGTCACAATAAGGAAGTAATACTCATGAACGTTTTGTTATCAGCTGAGGAGGCATTTATTTTTTAGATAGAATAGACTCAATCAGGGCAGTGAAAACATCTGCTTTTTACTACATTTGGTAATATCTCTGTTGTTGTTTTTACTATTACTTGCACCAAACTACCAAGTACGATAATAATATAACAGAAATCAGTTAAACTGATCTGATTATTATTGGCATCTCTTCTCATATAATGAGAGGTAATTTAAACTTTGCGGACAGTTAGGTAGGAGGAGTCCTGGGTGTCTCACCGTAGCCAGGCCCTCCTCCCCGGGCGTGAGGCAGCTGTCGGTCGGGGAGGTGAGGGTGAGGGTGAGGGGTGAGCGGGGCGTCCTGGGCGTGCGGGGCGAGGGCAGGGTGTCCCAGGCGTTGTAGCCGCTGGGCGGCGGCGTGGGCATGGCCACGCCCGAGCGCTGGCAGCAGCCTTCGGCGTCGGTCATCCAGGCTTCCAGAAGCTTCTCTCTGTCCCAGTCTGAGAGGGGCGAGACGTTACAATACACACACACACACATCTACGAGCCTTCTATAAATCCTTCCCATAAATTCAGATTAAGACACCCTGACTCGTAAGCACACACAGACACATAAACCCACACCCTCTCTCCATCATGCACTCTCACTCAAATCTGACACACTAGATGAGGGCCTATGCATTTTTATGGTCTCTCTCTCGCTCTCACACACACACACACACACACACAGAAATACACACCGTGCGCTCGCAGCAGAGCCTCGGCGGTGAAGAGGGGGGCCTGCAGCATGTCTGCCGTCTCTACTATCAGCATGTCCTTCAGCCTGCGCAGGTCCTGAAGCTTCAGTCCCTCATAGGGCTGCAGGGACGGAGCAGGAACAGAGATTATTGTGAGAGGAGGGAGAGAGAGATGAAGGGAGAGAGAGATGAAGGGAGAGAGAGAGGAGGGAGAGAGAGATGAAGGGAGAGAGAGAGGAGGGAGAGAGAGAGGAGGGAGAGAGGAGAGAGAGTGAGATGAGGGAGAGAGAGATGAGGGAGAGAGAAGAGGGAATGAGAGAGGAGGGAGCGCAAGAGGGAGAGAGAGGAGGGAGAGAGAGAGGAGGGAGAGAGAGATGAAGGGAGAGAGAGATGAAGGGAGAGAGAGAGGAGGGAGAGAGAGATGAAGGGAGAGAGAGAGGAGGGAGAGAGAGAGGACGGAGAGAGAGAGGAGGGAGAGAGATGAGGGAGAGAGATGAGGGAGAGAGAGAGAGAGGAGTGAGAACGAGAGGAGGGAGAGCGAGAGGAGGGAGAGAGAGAGGAGGGAGAGAGAGATGAGAGAGAGAGAGAGGAGGGAGAGAGATGAGGGAGAGAGAGATGAGGGAGAGAGAGAGGAGGGAGAGAGAGATGAGGGAGAGAGAGGAGGGAGAGAGAGAGAGAGGAGGGGGAGAAAGATGAGGGATAGAGAGATGAGGGAGAGAGAAGAGGGAGAGGAGAGAGAGAAAGAGGAGGGAGAGAGAGGAGGGAGAGAGAGAGGAGGGAGAGAGAGAGGAGGGAGAGAGAGAGGAGGGAGAGCGAGAGGAGGGAGAGAGAGAGGAGGGAGAGAGAGAGGAGGGAGAGAGGAGGGAGAGCGAGAGGAGGGAGAGAGAGAGGAGGGAGAGAGAGAGGAGGGAGAGAGAGAGGAGGGAGAGAGAGAGGAGGGAGAGCGAGAGGAGGGAGAGAGAGAGGAGAGAGAGCGAGATGAAGGAGAGAGAGATGAGGGAGAGAGAGAGGAGGGAGAGAGAGAGGAGGGAGTGCGAGAGGAGGGAGAGAGGAGGGAGAGCGAGAGGAGGGAGAGAGAGAGGAGGGAGAGAGAGATGAGAGAGAGAGAGAGGAGGGAGAGAGAGAGGAGGGAGAGAGAGAGGAGGGAGAGAGAGAGGAGGGAGAGAGAGAGGAGGGAGAGAGAGAGGAGAGAGAGAGAGGAGGGAGAGAGAGAGGAGGGAGAGAGAGAGGAGGGAGAGAGAGAGATGAGGGAGAGAGGACGGAGAGAGAGAGGAGGGAGAGAGATGAGGGAGAGAGATGAGGGAGAGAGAGAGGAGTGAGAGCGAGAGGAGGGAGAGAGAGAGGAGGGAGAGAGGAGGGAGAGATAGATGAGAGAGAGAGAGAGGAGGGAGAGAGAGATGAGGGAGAGAGAGATGAGGGAGAGAGAGAGGAGGGAGAGAGAGATGAGGGAGAGAGAGGAGGGAGAGAGAGAGAGAAGGGGGAGAAAGATGAGGGATAGAGAGATGAGGGAGAGAGAAGAGGGAGAGGAGAGAGAGAAAGAGGAGGGAGAGAGATGAGTGAGAGAGAGAGGAGTGAGAGAGAGGAGGCAGAGAAAGAGGGAGAGAGAGAGGAGGGAGAGCGAGAGGAAGGAGAGAGAAAGGAGGGAGAGAAAGAGGAGGGAGAGAGAGAGGAGGGAGAGAGAGAGAGGAGGGAGCGCAAGAGGAGGGAGAGAGAGGAGGGAGAGAGAGAGGAGGGAGAGCGAGAGGAGGGAGAGAGAGAGGAGGGAGAGAGAGATGAGGAAGAGAGAGAGGAGGGAGAGAGAGAGGCGGGAGAGAGAAGAGGGAATGAGAGAGGAGGGAGAGAGAGAGAGGAGGGAGAGAGAAAGAGGAGGGAGAGAGAGAGGAGGGAGTGCAAGAGGAGGGAGAGAGAGAGGAGGGAGAGAGAGAGAGGGAGAGAGAGAGGAGGGAGAGAAAAGGGCAGAATGGGGAGGAAAAGAGGGTTGGAAGTACGAAACAAAGTGAGAAAAGAGAAACACAACAGGACAAGCAAGGATAAGCAGCAGAGAAAGAGAGAGAAAGGGGCAGAGAGAGAGAGAGAGAGAGGGAAAGGGGTGAGAAAGAGAGAGGGTGAGAGAGAGAGAGAGAGAGAGAGAGAGACAGATGAAGTATTAGCATGGAGTAGCTGCGGGAAGGAAGATCAAACTGCTATCAGTAGGGCAGCAGCCGCTGCTACAGGGACTGTTCTGGATGGATGTCCTCCATTCAACCTGGACCCCAAAGTAACAGCGGCCTGGAGAAATGTGGAGCACAGCTCCTCCTCGTGCCAGAGCCAGAGCCGAGCTGCTGTCCTCGTGTCTGCCTGGCCGGCACACATGATGTTCAACGTCCATGTCTGGACTCTTTTCCATGACTGTGTAGGAACATTTCCATGACCTAAACGACTGAATTCCACGCGAGAGTGTTTGCTGTTCTTTCATTCAGAAAACGCCCCGAGGGCATAAACAGTCTTAACGCGTGTAGCTGACCTTTCCGCACATTTCGGAAATTCCTTGGCTTTCTCGGTAGCAGCTGGAGCAGACCCAGGATCTAATGCGTCCCAGGCACCAATAGGGAGGGAAATCCCCTGTGGCTAATAGCTGCTCGCTAACAGGCCATTTTGCCACAGTTGCTAACGATGTCTACACCTTGTGTCTGTGGCGCACGGGGCACAGCTGACAGCCGTACGACTCATGACTACGGTCTGTGTCTGTATGAAGCACAAGCTTCTTAGAAAACATATTCATTCAAATTCCTCTACAAAACACCTCTTTTCCCACATTTCCCACATTCCCTGAGCAGTGGGGGAACGCCCCCCCGGATGGATGGATGGCGTGCCTGGCCTGCTGTCTCTCACCTCCTTGCGTCGCAGCAGGTTGGTGTCGCTGTGTGGGTCCGTGTGCGCCTGCTGAGCGGAGGAGGAGGAGAAGACCATCTGAGACTCCAGGCTGAGGGCCAGCTCGGTGTGGTGCTGCCGCTCGGCGTGGTCGCACGGCGTCAACTTGTCCTCGTCCTCCACGAAGAGGTCCGCCTCGCTCTGGACTAACAGCTAGAGGGAGTGAAGGAAGGGGGGAGAAACGTTTAAAAAAAAGAATCATGTGAGTGGTGGAAGGGAGAGTTGGGAGTGGAGTGGACAGTGAAACATGAAGGGAGGAGGAGAGAGGATGAAGATCAAAGGGCAGGAAGTGAGCCGAGTGAAGGAGAAATAGAGCAGAAGGGAGGAAGGTTAGCAGATTGAGGAACATTGAGGCGAGGAGAGAGGACATCAGAGTGGAAATTGAGAGATTGGTGAGTAAAGGGGGGAGCAAGAGAGGGAAAGCAAACAAGAGGCAATGGGGAATTTGTTCAAACGTTCTTAAAAAATTAAGTTAAGTTATTAAGTTAAGTTATCCTTTAGTTATCCTTTATTTATCCACATGGGGAAATTCATCCTCTGCTCCCATACTCTACTAGGAACCTTCCTAGAACTAGGAGCAGTGAGCAGCTGCAGTGCAGCGCCCGGGGACCAACTCCAGTTCTTTTGCCAGTGCCTTGGTCAGGAGCACTGACAGGAGGATTAACCGTAACATACATGTCTTTGATGGTGGGAGGAAACCGGAGCATCCGGAGGAAAGTCCCTGGGACGGATCGGGGGTTCAAACCCGGGACCTTCTTGCTGTGAGGCAACAGTGCTAACCACTGAGCCACAGCTCTCCTGCCCGTCGCTCTCCTCATAAAGTTAGTTAGTTACATTTTACAGACTCTTTTTTCCATCCCCCATATCAGAGTTGGCCTCACTTCTCTTTCAATTCAATTCAGGAAATGGATTTTCTTCCAATTATATCCAAAAGCTGTCAATCCGTTGCCATATTTAATCTTTGTAGAAGTGATGAGAATGAACACTTCATTATTATGAGAATTACAGTTCCACATTACATTCTGAATTGAAAGAGAATTGGCCGCAATCTTGGTCGGGCCACACACACACGACCCGCACGCGGGCGCGAACACACACACACGCCTGCCCGTGCGCGCGCGAGTGAACACACACACACACACACACACACACACACACACACACACACACACACTCTCGCTCTCTTTCCTGTCACCTCCACGCAGCTCTTCATGCCAGCGGCGGCGGCGTAGTGCAGACAGGTGCTGTGGTGGTTGTCGGTGGCGTTGATGTTGGCCCTCTCATACTGGCCCCTGTCCAGCCTGGCCCCCGTCCAGCTGAGGATCATCTGGCAGGAAGCAACACACACATATTGATAAACCACACATACACACACAGGCAGCCACATATGCACACACACACAAAATGATGTGTATGTCCACTCAAATAAATGAGTTAGATGCATGCTCAATATTATAGGCTAGTTATTATTATTTTCTTTCTTTCCTTTTTATTGTTAACCAGTGGTTCTCAAACTTTTTTAGACCAGGGACCCCCATTTGATAAGATTGTGTCCCAGCGTCCCCCATCTGATCAGATTTTTCCTTTTACTGTAGATGTTTGATTACAGAAAGTGACCCATGATCAAAATAGTCATACATTGGGTCATTGTGTTACCTATGGGCAGAATAATATGAATGAAAATAAATGTTCCCCCTTTTTGCAGGGGACCCCCCTGGAATCCCCTCAAGGACCCCTGGAGGTCGCCGGGACCCTACATTGAGAAGCACTGATTTAACCTGCATTTAAGCAGGAAGTCCCATTGAGATTAGAAACCTCAAACTACAATAAAGACAATTATACGAAAAGAACAGAGTACAATAAAAGCAGAGGATGCAAAATACAGCATAATCGAACAAAACGTTTAAGATGAAGAGAATAGTCTGCGACACAGTTGAGAAATCTTCTAAATAACAACAGTGGCATTCCAATGACAGCCTCCAATTCTTTCATTTTGGATTTAAAAGCATTTAGCGAGATTACCTCGTTCAGTTTTAAGTCATTCAGGGACATATAATATTCCTGGCAGGAAGTGTAGAATACATAAACACGCTTGTTCATCTCTGTACGTATATTTGAGATTTGGATTTGGGAAAGCATGTACAGTGTCTGCTGCTACCCTATGTGTTTGCCTGTATATCTGCGTGTTTGTACCTGAAGGGAGTCCGCGCGCCGTTGCTCGTCCCTCTGGGGCCGGGCCAGCCGCGGTGACAGCGCCCCTTCTGGCAGCAGCAGGATCTGCGGCCCCTGGCACAGCACGTGGAGGCAGGTCTCGTTGTGCACGTTGCGCTTGTTAGGGTTGCCCTCTTTGCTGAATAGGAAGGACCTGGCGGGAGAAGAGAGGAAGAGAAAAGACGACAAAGTAAGGGCGAGTTTGGAAGTGAGGTGGGCTGAGGGAAAATGCTGAGTGATCGGCAGCAGGAGAGAGCAGGCAGACAGCAGGAGAGAGCAGGCAGAGAGCAGGCAGACAGCAGGAGAGAGCAGTCAGACAGCAGGAGAGAGCAGTCAGACAGCAGGAGAGAGCAGTCAGACAGCAGGAGAGAGCAGTCAGACAGCAGGAGAGAGCAGGCAGACAGCAGGAGAGAGCAGTCAGACAGCAGTCAGACAGCAGGAGAGAGCAGTCAGACAGCAGGAGAGAGCAGGAGAGAGCAGGCAGACAGCAGTCAGACAGCAGGAGAGAGCAGGCAGACAGCAGTCAGACAGCAGGAGAGAGCAGGCAGAGAGCAGGCAGACAGCAGGAGAGAGCAGGCAGACAGCAGGAGAGAGCAGGTAGACAGCAGGAGAGAGCAGGCAGACAGCAGGAGAGAGCAGTCGGACAGCAGGAGAGAGCAGGTAGACAGCAGGAGAGAGCAGGCAGACAGCAGGAGAGAGCAGGCAGACAGCAGGAGAGAGCAGGCAGACAGCAGGAGAGAGCAGTCAGACAGCAGGAGAGAGCAGTCAGACAGCAGGAGAGAGCAGGCAGACAGCAGTCAGACAGCAGGAGAGAGCAGGCAGACAGCAGTCAGACAGCAGGCAGACAGCAGTCAGACAGCAGGAGAGAGCAGTCAGACAGCAGGAGAGAGCAGTCAGACAGCAGGAGAGAGCAGTCAGACAGCAGGAGAGAGCAGGCAGACAGCAGGAGAGAGCAGGCAGAGAGCAGGAGAGAGCAGTCAGATAGCAGGAGAGAGCAGTCAGACAGCAGGAGAGAGCAGGCAGACAGCAGGAGAGAGCAGGCAGACAGCAGGAGAGAGCAGTCAGATAGCAGGAGAGAGCAGGCAGACAGCAGGAGAGAGCAGGCAGACAGCAGGAGAGAGCAGTCAGACAGCAGGAGAGAGCAGTCAGACAGCAGGAGAGAGCAGGCAGACAGCAGGAGAGAGCAGTCAGACAGCAGGAGAGAGCAGTCAGATAGCAGGAGAGAGCAGGCAGACAGCAGGAGAGAGCAGTCAGATAGCAGGAGAGAGCAGGCAGACAGCAGGAGAGAGCAGTCAGACAGCAGGAGAGAGCAGTCAGACAGCAGTCAGACAGCAGGAGAAAGCAGTCAGACAGCAGTCAGACAGCAGGCAGACAGCAGGAGAGAGCAGTCAGACAGCAGGAGAGAGCAGGCAGACAGCAGGCAGACAGCAGGAGAGAGCAGTCAGACAGCAGGAGAGAGCAGTCAGACAGCAGGAGAGAGCAGTCAGACAGCAGGAGAGAGCAGACAGACAGCAGTCGGACAGCAGTCAGACAGCAGGAGAGAGCAGTCAGACAGCAGTCGGACAGCAGTCAGACAGCAGGAGAGAGCAGTCAGACAGCAGGCAGACAGCAGGAGTGGAACGCAGGTTTGATTGAGTGAGAGGGCGATGGTGGATATGAATGTAAAAACAGGGCAGAGAGAGAGGGAGAAGAAAAAAAAGATGGCTGAATATTGACTAATTCTGCTTAACATCTGTGAGCTAATGGACAGGCAGGCGCACACAGTGATGGATGTGCCAGTTGCAGTGGGAGCCAGGCTGGGTTTGCAGTTCTGTTTGGTGAATAAATAGTTTCTCTGCTCTCTGTGTCCATCAAGTCTTCCATTTACTGATTAGCACTCCCTCCATTGCTCTTTGCCGTGACTCCTCCCATCTCTCAGTTCTCTCTCTCCGTTTCCTTCTTCCTTTCCACATCAAAAACCTTCTTCCCTTCCATCCTCTACTTCCTCTTTTCCCACTCCTCTTCCTCTTCCTCTTCCTCTGTCCTCTCTCCTCCTCCTCCTCCTCGTCTCTCCCACTTGAGATCCTTTCCAATGACAGCTGCACGTTACAGATAAAACCGTGATACTTTTAGTAGCATGTTAGCATGTTAGCAACATCCTGTTTGACGTTTATTGAATGAAAAGAACAAAATTAAGAAGAAAAAACATGGAAATAATAGGATGCCGCAAGATTTGAATACATAAAGTGTGATGTGCACATTTCTAGGCTACTGATTCTGCACAACAAGACCTTGTTTAGAACACTATCTTTTACCCATAAAAAACCCACTGTGGTCTTCTTGCGATTTGGACATTGCAGTAGTCAATATAGTGATTTGAACGTTTCTTTCCTAGCTCTTCTTCTTGTCCTTCTCCCTTCTTCTTCTTCTTTCACCTTCTCATCGTGTCATCATCCTCTCCCCGGCCACCCGCCTCCCCCTAATGACAGTGTTCTGTCGAGGAGGTCAATCCACCAGCACAGCAATAATCACTAATCACTGCCCTCTTGACTACACCCCCCCCCCACACACACACACACACACACACACACACACACACACACACACACACACACACACACACACACACACACACACACACACACACACACACACACACACACACACACACACACACCTTAAGGATGGATGGCCCTAATACAAGTCTAGTGGGAGGGGAACAAAATGGCTGGAAGACATCACGAGGTTCACTGCAATTGTCGGGCAGCAACGTCTTGCTCTATAATTTGATGAAGGTGCTGTGAGAGAGAGGCTCTCTGGGCACAGTTATAATGACGTGTTTTCACCCTGAACTCCTGAGTTAGTGTGTGTGTGGTCACGGTGTGTGTGTGTGTGTGTGTGCGTGTGGTCACGTGTGTGTGGTCACGTGTGTGTGTGGTCACGGTGCGTGACCACACGGGGACCAAATCTGCTCAAAGTCCTGTAGTGTGGAAGAAGCACCATGTAGCTTTAGGAGGCTAAATAATCAGTCATAAACAAGAGAAAGAAAAAAGTATTGTCATTTGTCACCTCTAGATTGGCAGTTGTATGCTGACAAGGCACAATTTGCTTTATCTCTGTGGATTCCTCCA
The DNA here is from genome assembly GCF_964638095.1 of Poromitra crassiceps. Taxonomy (NCBI): domain Eukaryota; kingdom Metazoa; phylum Chordata; class Actinopteri; order Beryciformes; family Melamphaidae; genus Poromitra; species Poromitra crassiceps. The sequence continues at coordinate 42,743,893 of NC_139643.1, read as the reverse complement.
ATGGATAGCAAATGCATTGTTCACAATGACTGACCGATTTACAATTAGCATTCAAATATTTTCAAGAGTGTGCATTCAATTGTTGCGGAGGAACGCTTTCACTTCCTGAACTCCACCCATTTTTCTAGTCACCATCGGTCAAACTCGTGATCGCCCAATAACACGTCTCATGGGGCTACGACTCGAGGGAATCCAACCAACCAAGAAGATGAGAAGGAACGCAAATAAATATATGAAGCAGACGTGCGGCAGACATAATCTGGAAAAGAGACCTAACATCCACCAGCCCTCGCTTCTCTTCCATCTGTGAGTCTTTATTTGGCCGGAGATTTTCCAGCCATCTCTCCACACGGCCTCCGTCCAATCAGCTTGAAGATAGAAGCATTTCCTCTTGATACTTATCGCAGCAGTCAGTGCGCTCCGTCCAAGCCTGCTCTCTGGCCCAATATAGGCTAGCAGGAAGGGAAACAAATAAACCACCAATTGACTGTGTCTGGCTGCGTTATATAAAAAAAACATGCACGCACACACACACAGACACACACAGACACACACAGACACACACACAGACACACACACACACACACACACACACAACTGAGAACACACACACTGGTTTTCCACACACACACAACTGAGAACACACACACTGGTTTTCCACTAAAGCAGTTACTTATGAACTCATATTTTTAACCCTCACACACAAACACAAGCACGCGTGTGCACACAGAGACACAGATAATTGACTGGCCTTTTCAAACAGCTTCCTCTCTGACCTCCCCTGTAATCAGGGAGAAAAAGGGCAAGAGAGAGGAAGAGTGCGAGGAGGAGGAGGAGGAGGTGAGGAAGAGGAGGAGGTGAGGAGGGCTATTGAGTCACTGAAGCAGCTGTCTTGCTCATGGCCAGCAGCCTGATTCTTCCACACAGGGGGGAAAAGACACACTGGAAGCGGTGTCTTGCTCTCGCTAATTTTGTCTTTTTTTTTCATGGCTCCTCCAATAATTAGTATTTACACATTTACCATTTCTGTGTAAGATATCATCCAAAACCGGGTGTGTCTGTGGTACATCAAGATACATGAGTGTGCTTGCAAACAAACTTATGGCTTTTGGGTATGTCAACAAGAGCTATACATCCCCAAGGGCAAGAAAACCATGTCGTGGAATAATTGTGTATGCTTTGGTGTATATATGTGCTTGATGTAGTCGATATGTTTGACTCAAATAGGCTATGTACATACCGGTAAGCAGTATGTCCTCTGTGATGTGATGTTACGTAGCAGTGCTTTTATTTCACTTCACACTTCTCTAGCAGTGGGTGGTGGTAGGAGCATTATCGTTGCGCTGGTGCACCACTGCTGAAAATCCAAGAAAGACTGACAGCAGCACTCCCAAACCTATTACTTGGGACATCAATGCTTTCCAAATTAGTTTTTCAGGTCTTCTTTGATGAAATTAAATGACTCAAAATCGGGGGGGGTAATTAGGGTAAGACCTGACATTTGTCAAAATAATATAATAATCATTTTAAAACTGCTGCCACATCAACACAAATCTCCATCACAGTTTTTTTTGTAATCCAACATAGAGAGCTGAAGCATTTTAATGAGTTTTATTAATAAAAAAAAAATCCATTCATCTTCACAAACTTTCAAGGCCTCACTAGAGTTTTTCCTCAAATCAAATTTTCACAGATTTTCCAGGCCCGTGGAAAACCCAGTGAGGGAGGGAGGTGTGCGTCTGTGCGTTTACCTGAGCAGGCGCGTCATGGCGTTCCGGCAGACGTAGTGCAGCGGCGTGTTGTGCTGGTACTGCTCTCCGTACGACGCGTTGGGGTCCAGGCCGTCCCTGAACTGGGGGTTGCCCTCGTACAGCTGCCAGGCCAGGGCCTCGTCGCCGCTCACCAGCGCCTTGCGGAACTTGGTGGCCGTGTTGCCCATGGCTTCCCACCTCGCTTAAGGCTGGCCTACGGGGGGGGAGTTGTGACAGGTGCCTGCCTACGTTCACCACCACAGGTCCTCCTAGCTTAGAGTAACATGGTTCACTTGTATGATCCAGCCCTGTAAACAGAGGGGAGATAGAGAGGGACAGACAGGCTCGATCAATCAGTCCATTCATCGATCAGCTGAATGTGCTGCAGTCAGTGAGGAGGATGTTATCTTACAGGAAAGACAGGGACAGAAGACAGAAGTGAGAGAGGGAGATGATTAGACAGAGGGCGAGCGAGGGGGCAGGTTAATGATATCCACGCCATCGATTTGTCAGTCAGCTGATGAAAAGGCGGGGTCAATATTACCACAGTTTGGCATGATGGAGTTTAGATTGAGTTCGCATTTATTAGGCTGTTTACCCTCTAGTCTGTTACAGGAGAAATGTGAGAGTGTGAGTGAGTGTGTGAAACCCTGCAGCATGAATATCCTGGAACAAAACCAGTTTTGCTTTGCGCCTCTGCTCCCCCAAGCTCTCAACCAAAGAATCACAAGAATCACAGCTATGCTGCAGTAGGAAATTTAAACAAATATTTTTCGGGCAACTTTTGCCCCGGCTGTCTAAAAAGTGGGGGGGGGGCATTTACATAATTTGAGGGGCACTTAAAAAAATCTTAATTGGTGCATAAATTGTGAACAACAGCGCTGTTTGTGTATGTTCCTTGTTGTCTTGTTCTTGCAACCAGCTTGCAGGTGCTGGGTGTGTGTACGTTAAAATGGAAATGAAATGAATTGATGAAAATAAAATGATCAAAATCTCGGTATTTAGAGGCACTCTGAGATTTCTTGGGGCATTTTTGTCCTTGCTCCTGGCTAATCTCCCACCCTTGCCGCTATGGTTGTTACTCTAACGGCATCGACTGAAAAAAAACGTTGCTTCGTTCGCTTTTAGTTTCACAAGTTCGCATCTTTTCTCTTTTCTGCCACGCACAAAATCGCAATCTTTATCAATATGCTCTGCTTCCATTCTTTCCTTGTCCCCCCGCCCATCTCTGTCTCTCTCTCTCACACACACACACACACACACACACACACACACACACACACACACACACACACACACACAATTACATCCTCTAATGAGTGCAGCCTCTGAGTGTGTGTGTCTGTCTGTGTGTACCGGGCTGTTGAGGCTATCATTACAGTCTTCATTCTATGGCCATCTGTCTAGCCCATACAAAGAAACTCTTTTAGCTCAGCTACAGTTGGCCACTGGCTGCCCAGCTTTGGAACATTTGAATAATGTGGCTGGCTGCCTCCCCTCCTCTGCCTCCATTTCTATGCAATGTCAGACAGGGACAGAGACAGACAGGCAGACAGACAGACAGACAGTACCATACAGGTCATACAGAAGCTACCGCCAGTCTGCAACTGATGAATAATAGCCAATTTTGTGAGTTCTGCTCCAGTGGTGCCTTCAGTAGACTGGCCTGTGTGCGTGTGTCTGTAAGGGGGAGTTTACTCTAGTTAATAGGTCAGTCTGTCTGCTTAGCTCTCCATTTTTGTGCACAATGGTTTACTTCCAGTTCACTTCACCCCTCTCTGTGTCTCAGCCAGTCTCTCTCTCTCTCTCTCTCTCTGACTAAATAAGGACAGACAGTCTGGACATGGAGGGACGTTGAAATTCCAGTCTTTGTCCTGCTGTTTGTAGTTAGTAGTGACACTTACTATGAGCTACACATGTACTATTATGAAAGCTATTTGTGCCTACACGGCATTTAGTGGAGTGAGTCTAAAGAAGAGAGCTTGCGTCATTGTTGAGTGAACATTTGTCAAATCAGCCTTAAACCAAGGCAAAGGTCCTGAAATGTGTTTGAAAATGATCAATATTACTGATAGTCTGTAACATAAGTACCCTATTCCTGACTTAACTAGCCCTCAATCCAATTTAACAAGCAAGACTCAGTTCACTTCAGACATGAGCTCACCAAATACATGAACTTTTATAACACAAAAATGGTGATCAATAGATTACAAGAATCAGTCTCACTGGCCAGCAGGAAGGGAGGGGAGGCTGGCCAGCGAGACTACAAGAACCTAGGTCATCAGTTCTAGAACACTACAACAGTTTCACAATACACATTCAATTCTAGAAAACAGCAGCCTCAATAAAATAATGCAAAAGATTACTTCTTAAATCAAAGTCTGCAATACAAGAACGTGGAACACCAGTACTTTTGTAGAAAACAAATAAGGTGAGGCTGATAATGATACAGGACGAATAAAGCATAGCACATTTAGCTCAATAGCTTCTGAAATGTGATCCGTTTTATAACATACAGTACTAGCCTAAGCCCCACAACACCGAAATGAAATTCTATTGACCAGATTTTGATTCAAATCTGGTATCTGGTAACACGCCAGTCTTGACTGCATGGATTCACAATTGTTAAAAGACTGTAATAAGAATACAATCCTCCTCAGAGAAGTTGAAGGGTGGAACATGTATGCTGTGGCTGTGGGTTGGATGAACTAAACTGGATGACAGTCGGTTACTGTCAACTCACATGAGCGAAACACAGTCAAGCAAGAGATGCATCACGGTGAGAGACAGTCTCAACTCCAGTTCCAATTTCGGCGTTTACCACAGTTTGCTCAAACTAGCTGGGTCATGCGTGTATGAGCTCAATTCAGGTCAGCCCGCGTGTACTGTGAAGAAGTGTGTCAGCATGAAATGGAGCACAAAACAAAACAAAGAACCCCGCGGTCGCTGCCAGGCGACTTCTCTGTGCTTCTGCCCATGCGGCGGCCCCACAGTTAAATCTCCTTTGTCCAACAAACAGGCTAGTCAAAATGTTTGCCGACAACCGTTTTGGATAGCAGCGGCAGTAACGTTACCGTGGGGCGAACGTTTTAATAGCAGCCAAGGCAACCTATGAGCTAGCAAAGCGTCTCCCCCAGGTTAACGTTGTTAGCTTTAGCTTAAACTCGTCAGAGACAACACCAAATCTCCGCTGTGAGCGTTTTACTTACACGGTGGTTTTACTTGGTCACTAGTCGCACATCCAAAAACGGGTGTAAATCGAGTGCCATTATCTGGTGGTGATTATTATTCGCGTCCGGCTTTTCAGCTGGACCATCCTTCCTTTCTGCCGCTGGAGCCAGGCAGGCAGCAGGGATGATGCTGACTGTGAGAGAGAGCGGAGAGGGCGAGACTGTTCTGTTGTTGTTGCTGCCAAAAAGAAAACTGTTCTGCGCATGCTCGTCATCAACTGTCACAGGAGGGCTTTCATCTGATTGGTCAGTGTCATGTATAGTGTTGTAGTACCGGAGGTTAGCAATAGGCGGCACTGTAACATTACAATGCGTATGCTGTTCTGTATCATACTTGAAACCATAAGTACTTAGACAGAAGTAGTATTTGGCTGGAATATACCTTTAAAACTATAAGTACTTGAACATAAAGTAGCCTAGTATTTGGGTAGAAGAACATACCTTCAAAACGGTCTGCTTAGCTTAGTTGGTAGAGAACCTGACTAACGACTTTAGGCTGTGGGTTCAAATCTCACCTGGAACAACTCTTGAATTGTTAGGTAGGTAGGTTTGACAACAAAACCCTTCTATATTGAACCCCAGCTCACTTGCAGTGTTTTCTATGAACAGAAAAGAAAGAAAAAAAACATTAAAGTGGAGGACTGCACACTTGGTTAATTACTCACCAACTGACCATTGACTAATCATTAACTAATGATTAATTAGTGTACTCAGGAAGTGACCAAATAATCATTAGGCTATCTAATGATGATTACTATTCTCAGAACTGACTAATCATTAATTAATCATTAGTTCCTCATTTGTTCATTAGTTTCCTATAGCCTACTGTAAATTTTGTGTACCTTAAGGTCCTTACACATCAAGAGCGATGCGAATATACGGCACGAAATTGCGATGCGAGTTTTGACCCACCTGTCAATCACAGCCACAGATGTGTACACGTCGGAAGCGAATTTCTGAAAAATCGAACGTGGTTCGAAAAAATAAACACCGCAATAACGCTCAGCGAAACTTCGCCGTCGGTATGCACGGTTGCATTGACTGATATAGGTTCGGAAAATATTATTGACGTGCAAATTAATCGCACGAAAAAAACGTGCTCGGTGTGTAAGGACCTTTATTGTAAAGTGTTACCATATTTCATCTCTCCTCTCTGTGTATCATCCGTGGAAATAATTGTCCCCACAAAGATAAAATAAAAACCCAATCACCACACAATCGGACTTTATAATTATAGTTTATTGATTGATACAAAAAAGTTAAAACAAATAAACATATACAATAACAATCTTATCATTAGCCCTGAAGATGTTTCATCCTCATAATTATTAACCATAATTAATCACTTCAAAAAAGACATGCAGGAGCATCTTAGCCAATCAGCACACTCTACAAACTCTCTCTCATCTGTCTATTAATCAGAGTAATAGTACTCATATTCATCGTCGTTCACGTCCTTATCCTTATAGCAATTATCCCGGATCTCGGTGAACAGCCTGAGCAAAGCCTCTTTCACCTCTTTTTGGGAAAAACCCGGGAGGTCGAACTCTTCGTCCTGGCAACGGCGACAGGTCTGTCCAAAGGGCCGCATGATCACTGTCCCCCTATCACCCAGCAGCTGGTAACAGAACAGCACCACCACCCGTGCTGAGGACCAGGTCCTAGAGCAGGAGCGACATTGGAAGCTGGGGAGTAAGGTAGATCATTAAACATAAATTACCTGCATTATTTGAATAGATCTAGGATCTGGGACACCCAAACTTACTATTAAACCTTCTGGAGGGGAGCACAGGGAATATTGCCAAAGCATCAAACATTTAAAGATAATATAGATATACTCACTCTCATCCGCCCCCTACGGTGGCTGCCTGGTGACATCTAGATATCTTTCTATTATTGCATGGCCACCACTTAGTAAGGCGTGGCCACGAGATACTAATGCGTGGGAACGAGATAGCTAAGTCGTGGCCACGGGTTACTAATGCATGGGAACGAGATAATTAAGTCGTGGCCACGACTTAGTAAGGCGTGGGAACGAGATAAACCCATCTCTTAGGATATGAATCTGCTGTCAGTCTGGGCAAGCTATACCATAACATACCACAATACCATTGAGCTATTTATCAGCAATTGAAACATGGATAGATTAGATTTAATCTCATTATATTTTCCATCTTGGAATGAATTATAATGATATACTGCAATCTCTTGCTGTTCAGCACAGTGTCATCATTAGTGAAAGACACTTAATTCATCTGCTTAAAATGCACAGGTTGAAACTCAAACAATATGCCGACATTGGGCAAGTCATCGACTTCATCAAGCAGGAGCTGGAAGGGCCTGGGAGACTACATGGCTACAGGTGGATGCATGCTAAATCCCTGAAGAATGGGATCAATGCAAAAAAGGAGGACGTTCGTATAATCCTTGCATCTCTGGATCCAGTCTCCTCAGCTATGCGTAGAGCCCGGAGAATAAACCGCAGGCAGTATTTTGCCCAAGGACCAAACTATATTTGGCACATTGATTCATATGATAAATTAAAGCCCTATGGGATTTACATAAATGGTTGTATAGATGGCTTTTCCCGCAAAATCATCTGGTTGAAAGCGACATACACAAGCAGCGACCCACATGTCATAGGAGGCTACTTTCTGGAGGTCATGCAGCAGAGTGGTGCTTGTCCTCGGATCACCCGGACGGATCTGGGAACTGGTTATCCGAGACATCCAAACCTTCCTCCGCCAGGATGACACTGACAACAGATCTGGTATGCAGTACCATGTTTTGCCACAGAATTACACTGTTTTATTTTGTTGTTTATTATTTTAATGTACACAGCTTGTTTCCATGTCATGAGATCACACTGTCATCTGACCTGATGGACTGTGGACTTTCCCACAGGAATGACAAACAGTCCCACAGGGAATGATGAGACAAATATCTATGTTTACTAGTGGGAGTTGGTTATGAATAAAGACAATATCCAAAATCCTGTAGCCCTTATCTCTGAGCGTTTGCAGCTAAAGCCTAACCAATCCTATGATGTAATTCAATCTATGATGTATCTACAGTATGATGATCTATGATGTAATTTAAATGGTGACAAGCATTCATATCATAAGGAAATAAAACCATACATACTGTCCAGAGGCATGGTCACTGTAGACCTTCCAGCCTCTATTCCTCTCTTCCTCAGTGACTGTGTCTGTCTGACTGTAGTTGAAGGTGAGATTCCACTGGTCTCCATAGTAAATCGGCAGCTCCTCCTCTTCCAACGACTTGGCATCCAACAGCTCATCCCAGACGTCGTTCCACAATGATGGCTGCCATTCTGAGTTGGGGTGTCAGAAGACAGCATCCAATGTGTTGGGTATGTAGGCCTATACTGTGTCACAATAACATAGGCGTTGCCCTTTTAAAAGGAACTTCCAAAAAATAGGCCTATGGCTATACATTAGAATAAAAATAAGATCTATAGTAATTACATTGCTGTTCAGTTAATTCGTCTACGTATACTGAACCCTTGTAACTTTTTTACTCTGACAGCCTAATAAATAAGCAAACCAAATAAAGAGCTGAATTATGATTAGAGCAAAATAGGCTATACACTTCAAAGAAAGATGAATTAATACGTCTGCTAATTTGCAATCTTACAGCAGGTGGAAGATGAAAAGCAAATTAAGCCACATAGCCTCCTATGATTATTCTTTCTTTCTGTTCCTCGTGAAGCTACCTATGGTGCCTACCGTAACTCATGGTCCTTGATGTTCAGATGTTGGCAGAGTTCCTTGACGACGAAACCAAATGACGCTTCTGTTCTCAATTCAGCTTTATGTTGCTGTTCAGTTATATTTTCCTCCCCTGCATTCCAAAAAAACAGGCTACTCTGGTCTCTGGGAAATGAAACTTAACATCATGCTTTCAGTTTCCACCTATGCTACAGTCCAGAGCCATGAAAAAAGCAAAATATTTACAGTAAGAGTTAATTTTTCTCAGCTATTCACTTTATCCATGTCCTGATGTCCTTGCTTGTCATCCCCTCTGTCTCTCTACCCACCTTTCCTGTCTGCCTACTGTCATATCTAAATAAAGTTAAAATGCCCCAAAAATTATGTTAAAAATAAATAAATAATAATAATGAGGAACTACTATACACACAAACTGGATTCAACTAATCATTGACTAATAGTTCCTCATTAGTTCCTACTGTAAATTTGTGTACCTTATTTGTAAAGTGTTACCAGCTTGAACAACTAATTGTCCCCACAAAGACAAAAAACCCAATCACCACACAATCAGACTTTAGACTTATATAGTTTATTGATTGATAGAAAAAAGTTAAAACAAATGCACATGTATACAATAACAATCTTATCATTAGCCCTGAAGATGTTTCATCCTCATAATTAACCATACATAATAACTTCAAAAAAGACGTGAAAAGGAGCGTCAGTCTAGGTGTCCTGACAGCAGATGCCCATGCGGCAGGCCTCACACAGGCCAGCTTCATGTGGTTTGGTCCAGACTTTTTCAGAGCCCCCTGACTCATCATCTTCATCGTGCTCTTCCTCGTCTCCGTAGCAATTCTTGCGGATCTTGGCGAACAGCCTGAGCAAAGCCTCTTCCACCTCTTTTTGGGCAAAACCCGGGCGGTCGAACTCATCGTCCCGGCAACGGAGACAGGTCTGTCCAAAGGGCCGCATGATCACCGTCCCCCTCTCACTCCGCAGCCGGTAACGGAACAGCACCACCACCCTCACTGAGGACCAGGTCCTAGAGCAGGAGCCACACTGGAAGCTGGGGAGGGAGGTAGATCATTAAACATACATTTTCTGCATTATTTGAATAGATCTAGGATCTGGGACACCATAATTTACCGTTAAACCTTCTGGAGGTTTGGTGGGCCTAATTCAACCAAACATCTGTGACACAGGTGCCCACGTGAGTTGAGAACAATATTGCCAAAGCATCAAACATTTAAAGATAATATGCTCACTCTCATCCGCCCCCTTTCCCTCGAACATCGAAATAGGTTTTCAGACGCAGTACCATGTTTTGCCACAGAATGACACTGTTTTATGTTGTTGTTTATTATTTTATTGTACACGGCTTTTTTCATGTCATGAGATCACATTGTCATCTGACCTAATGGACTGTGCCACATGAATGATTTACTAGTGGGTTATGAATAAAGACAATATTCAAAATCCTATAGTCCTTAGGCTATCTCTGATAGTTTGCAGCTAAAGCCTATCTAATCAATCTTTACATCCTATGATGTAATTAAATCTACAGTATGATGTAATATTGTGATAAGCATTCATATCATGAGGAAATGTAACCATACATACTGTCCATAGGCACAGTGGCTGTAGACCTTCCAGCCTCTCTTCCTCTCCTCTTTAGTGACTTTGTCTGTCTGGCTGTAGTTGAAGGTGAGATTCCACTGGTCCCCATAGTCCAGCTCCTGATCTTCATCCAACAGCTCCTCGAAGACGTCCTTCCACAATGATGGCTGCCAGTCTGCATATTGGAAGGGGGGGGGGGGGGGGGCACGTTAGAAGATAGTGGTATGCTGGCATCCATGTGTTGGGTGTAGGCTCGCTGTAGGGAGAGTCTGGCACGCGAGACTATAGGTGTAGGCCTACTACATACATAAAGTGAAATAGTAGGGTTCTCTGCATCACAAACAATTGGCGTTGCCCAAAAATATGTAGGCCTAGGCTATACATTGGAATAAAAATAAATCTTAAAATAATTGCAAGTCCAAAAGCATAGCTGTTTTTCAGCTCATTAATTTGGAGAATATACCGCACTTTTGTTCCCCCCTCCCCCCCCCTTTTTTTAGCCTGATAGCCTAATAAGCACACCAAATAAAGAGCTGAATTAGAGCAAATAATAGGCTACACACTTCAAAGGAAGACAGACACCGAATCAATATGTCTGCGGGAATTTGCAATGTTCCAGCAAGTGGAATTGATGAAAAGCATATAGCCTCCTGTGATTAATCTTTCATTCTGTTCCTCGTCGTGAAGCTGCTGCCTACCGTAACTCATGGTCCTGTTTGATGTCCAGCTGTTGGCAGAGTTCCTTGACCTTGACGATGAAAGCAAACAATGTTTAATCTGTTCTGAATTCAGCAGCTTTGCGTTCACTTATATTGTCCTGACTGAGTCCTCCCCTGCCCTGCGTGTCAACAACAGGCTACTCTGGTCTTTGGAAAATGAAACTTAACATCATGCTTTCAGTTTCCACCTTATCCAGCATAGTGCAAGTGCTCCAGAGAGCCATGCAAAAAGGAAACGAAAAGAAAGGAAAGGAAAGGAAAGGAAAGGAAAGGAAAAGAAAAGAAAAGAAAAGAAAAGAAAAGAAAAGAAAAGAAAAGAAAAGAAAAGAAAAGAAAAAAGAAAAGAAAAGTGTGTGTGTGTGTGTGTGTGTGTGTGTGTGTGTGTGTGTGTGTGTGTGTGTGTGTGTGTGTGTGTGTGTGTGTGTGTGTGTGTGTGTGTGTGTGTGTGTGTGTGTTATTGTAGCTTGATTATTTTGTAAAGCAATTATAGGATTATATTACAATTTTGATCATTTTGATACAGATATCAAAAGTTGTGCTCTCGTTTGAATAAAACCACTTCCTATGGAAGACTTGCTTGACTCTCCAATTAAAGAAATACCAAACAACTTCTTGGCGATAAATGTGAACATTTATTAACTATCTACTGGACAATCATACAACAACAAATAAACTCGTGGCCATGATCAGAGAAATATAGCTAGGATAAATGGACAACTGAATAACCAGAATAACCACAAACTTGACTCAGAAAATGAGGATTAGGGAGAAGTCAAGTTATTGGCAACACTAAACAGAGGTTATGTGTCAATTTAGGTCACTGTTCAACTTTGCCGTAAACTGAGTTGTTTTAACAGAATAGCCTGGATACATACGTAATCTTCTTAATGTTCAAATCACACATCGCTACAGAAACAAAAACAAAACAACCAGTTCAGTAGGGGGCAGTATAAGAGAAGAGTTGTTACATGGACCTCCCACATGTTGCAGTTGACTTATTTGCCTTGCAGTAGTAGTAGTGGCATCTTTCAATACAAGGCGCAAATAAGTATTTGAAGCACTAACAATATGAGTACTGAGTACCATTTCTCAGGAGTAGTATAATTGTATCAACTTTCCATATAGCCAATAATATATTTTCACTATCCCAGTGTTTGAAGAGCAGCAATAAGTCACAGAGGAACAGGAGAACGGCTGCCAACATGAGAGTTAGACAGAATGCACTTTTAGAGAAAACCAAGGAGTGCAATCTTATCACTGAGAGCGAGTGGCAAGGCTGTTACAGGGACTCGTACTGTGCTCGTCATCAGCAGGGAACTTGAAGGTCTTTTCATTTTCTAACTTGGAGCCTGGAGTGCTCTAAATATCTCATGAGGAAGATGAAGATAGTGGGCCTGCTGTTCAGCTGCTGAAGAGAGACGCAAACGTGAACCACTGAGGATGCTGGATTTCATATATAGGCTACCTCTCTTTACAAAATTATTTGATAGTGTTTCCATTTTTATACCACAACACCAATGAAAAGCCAGTTCAAATGTTAATCACACAAGATGGGTTCTTTGATTCACTATAGAGGTGACCAATTTCGCCTTGTAAGATTTTTTTTTAAAAGAGCCTCATAAATAATGTTTTGGTTTAAAAAAAGAAAAAGTAATGAATAATTTGGCTCACCCTGTCACCCTTAGCCTGGGTAAACCCATCCCCCACGTGACCTGCTCTCAGACCTGTTCTCAGATAGTGACTGGGAACTGAGAGAGCAGGTCACGTGGTGGCTGGGTTTACCTAGGCTATGTCACCCTCACCTGCTCTTTTCAGTTGAAAAGTAGCAAGATCATGATTTTGATCACTTTTGATCACTTTTGATCAAAGTTAATATTACATTTGTTCACAAGAAGCACAAGCAGTATGCAGTCTGACATAATCTGGCTTGGGTTAGTTTACCACTAGTATTTTGTTAACCCCCATTTTAAATGGTTAAAGAATAACCCTTCATTTCAAGATGCAGAGATGGAACTGTTGCTGTTTGTCCTAACACAGTAATTCATGTAATAGACTGGCACACATACAAACTATACTATGAACTTGCTTTGATTGGAAGCTAAAGCGAATGGAAGTGTGTATTTTTATTTTATTTATTTAACCTTTATTTAACCAGGTAAGTCATTAAGAACAAATTCTTATTTACAATGGTGACCTGGCATTGTTTTCATTGTCACGTGTTTTCTCCCCTGATAATGTGCAGAAGTCTCCTGCCTGATGTAGTCTGAAGGTTGGACAATTGTTATGTTTGTGACCAAGGCCTTTCCCCACCCCCCTGCAACCTTCACGGGTCTTACTAACATAAACGTGTCACATTGAATAGGATCTACACAGTCGCCAGACAGGGTTTATGACAACCGCTACTTTATTACTTTATTTACTGTTCATAATGACCAAGTGCGTGCTCCGATCAAGCTGGGCTCATGCCAGGTGTTCCTGATTGTTTGCTAAGATTCATAATTGTCTGGGATTGATGCATTTCCTGTTTAGCTTAGTTTTCACTCTGCTGATCAACAGTTTCCTCTAGCGGCCCACATCTGACATGTTTGGAAATTTGAAGCCCATGCCAAAAGTGCTGTTGGTGCAAACACTGCTGCACCATCATTCTACATTGAAGACAAACCTGCCCTTTTGTCAGATTTTGCCACCCTGAAGTGCCTTTTAAGAAGATTTTACTGATTACATTTTAAAGTATGGCATGCTTATTTGTAGGGGTGTCACAATATATCGTCCCACGAAATTTCGCGATAGTAAAACGTCACGATATGTATCGTTGAGATGAAATCTCATATCGTGGGGGGAAAAAAAAAAAAAAAAAAAACTTTTTTTTTTTTTTTTTTTTCAAAAATAGACAAAGAAACGTATTTGTTTGTTGAAGTTCAATGTGTGGAAAGTAGTTCAGTTGAACAAGTCTCTGAAGAGACACATGAGAAGTTATACAGGAGAGAAACCATTCAATTGAGTTTCTGGCAAAACTGTTTACTTGACAGGAAAAACTGAAGATGCATAAAAAATAGACTAAGAAAAGTCTTGTTGTTTGAGTTTGAAGAAAAACTGAAGATGCATAATGAGAATTTATACTGCTGAGAAACCTTTTAGTTCAAAGTAAATCTAAGTGACGGTGTAACTCATTCTATTTCAAGATAAGCCTTATCTCCAATCTCATGTTTTTTCTAGTTGTTATTGTAATAACAATTTCCCACAACAGCATGTTTTGTATTTGTGCATTTCAAATAAAATACTACTTTTCCAGTCATATATTGTCATTATTCAAGTTTAAAAAAATATTGTTAAAATCGTATCGTATCGTATCGTTATCGTGAACCCAGTATCGTGATACGTATCGTATCGTGAACTGAGTGTATCGTGACACCCCTACTTATTTGGCCTCTCCCTACATCACTGAACTTCCAACTCCTTGACAAGCAAGAATGCACCCTTAGGTCCTGGATCAGAGCCTTCCTATCTGGTGCAATCTAGACTCAAGAGTCTTCAGTCTCGATTGCACCAGACCGACCAAGGCTGAGCGTTCTCCACGAGGGCCAACCTTTCTGAGGAACTTAGGCTGGCTAAATCAGTTCAGATCTTTTATATCACTTCTTCAAATACAAGCCTACTGATGTGCTTAAATTGATCAAATCAATAGCAGTTCTTATATTCTTATTGATTACGTTTTATGAAATCTCTTGTTTTTACGGAATTTCTCTGTAAAGTGCATAGTGTTTTTGAAAAGCTGATATACAAACATTATCATTAGTAGCAGTAGAGTAGTAGTAATAGTAGGCTATAGTAGTAGTAGTAGTAGTAGTAGTAGTAGTAGTAGCCGCCTATGTATTCATGCAAAGCTTATGCTGATTTCCAACTTCCAACTTAATACGTCAGACCCTTGTAAACTCCTTTCCCAAATAATCATTATCATTGCAGGAGTCATTTTATGATAATACTAATGATAGCATCAGCATACCTGACACAGGTATATGTAATCATCTCAGTCTGGTCTTTGCTCTCTCTCTCTCTCTCACACACACACACACACACACACACACACACACACGCACACACACACACACACACACACACACACACACACGCACGCACACACAATGCACACATACGCAAGTCCATTCACTCACAGTGGGGACATTTTGGCACATACTGTCTGGCTGCTGTCCAGCATTTCTACCTGAGCTGTTTATAGAGACAGTCTGCATGTCTGGGAAAGCCCACAAAATGTTAAACGGATGGCGCGCGAGTGGGGTAAAACCGCCCATATATCTCATGGGCTGACTCACCAAAAGACGGTGCTGCAGCTCTAAACTACAGGTTTGGGGGTTCTAGAGCAGAACACAAGACGTCTGCTCAGATGTGCGTTTACTGCGGTGGTTAAATCCCTGATCGTGTCTGCCTGGGCTGGGCTATCAGCTAAATTCTAACTTTGCTGAATGGATAGAACGGGGGTTTTTACCCCACCCTGACCACGCCCCCAGCCAGGCTGAGCCAGCTAAACCAGCGTCTATGACGAGACGTGGCCTCAACCTATGGTTACAGTGATGGTGAAGCAGGGAGCCCCGCCCAGTACTACATAAAGATGACAATGCTTTCAACGACTATTCTCTCATGTCTCTTGCTCCTGCTTAAAGGGATAGTTTGGCTTGTTTGAAGCGGGGTCCTATGAGGTACTTGCATACAGTCAGTGTACTACATGCAGTAGAATACAGCCGACACTGTCCCAGTTTGGAGAAATGGAGACCGACTGCGTCAGGCAAGTAGAGCTGTCTGCTGAGTGTGAAGGGGCCATGAGCAAAAAAACAAAACAAACAAACAAACAAACAAACAAACAGAAAAGATACATAAAATGCTTCCATACTGCTCACCTGGCATAATCCAAGTCTCCACAAGCCCTGAGATGCCAAGTTGACTGACGAGACTGCTGCATCAGCTGGCTACAGTGAAGATTTCAGCTAAAAACAGTGTGTAAATGATGTCTTTTCATGTCAGCTTGGCGTCTCAGGGCTTGTGGAGACTTGGATTATGCCATCTGAGCAGTATAAAAGCATTTTATGTTTTGTTTTTTGTTTTTTTGTTTTTTGCCTCTTTTTTGCCTTTTTTAACACATTTTTGCTCCCCTTTCACACTCAGCAGACAGCTCTATTGCCTGATGCAGCCGGTCTCCAAACTGGGACCGCGCCGGCTGCATTCTACTGCATGTACACTGACTGTACACTGACTGTATGCAAGCACCTCATACAACCCCACTTCAAACACGCTGAACTATCCCTTTAAGCTGGAAGACACACACACCAAATGACACACACATGCACTCTACTATATATAGGCGAGAGTTGAAGAAGAATGGACTGACATGGCAACAGCTGGAGAAGATGGCCCAAGACAGACACGGGTGGAAACTGTTCATCAATGGCCTATATGTTCCACAAGGAATACAAAAGGCCTAAGTAAACCAATAAGTCTCATTAAAAATAAGAAGCACTTCAGACCCACGGTTCAGGTGTTACCTTACTTAATAACACAATGGCAATATGTAATCTGCTCTCACAATTACACACACACGCATGCACGCACCCACCCACGCACGCACGCACGCACGCACGCACGCACGCACGCACGCACGCACACACACACACACACACACACACACACACTCACATGCACACGCACACGCACACGCACAAACACACACACACACACACACACACACACACACACACACACACACACACACACACAAGAAATGATATAAATGTAGACCAGTATGAGTATTTTACTGAGACACTATCAGAATAATAAAGTACTAATAATAAAGAATACTAAAGTAAAACAGTTTTAAACCTTGCCCTTAGCTAGTACCTCCATCTGT
>NC_139643.1:42664425-42724425 GCF_964638095.1 Poromitra crassiceps | reverse complement strand
GATACAAAGCTGGTTGAAAATGGGCGGAGTGTTCCTTTAAGTCAACTGCTTCTTGCTGAATGATTTAACAGAGACACACGGAGACGGAGAGAAAAAGTGTGCCAAATCCACCAACACCCTGTAAATGATGATAAATGTGTGCTGGGACACCCAAGACAAACATATTCTGAGTTAGTCTAGATCTGAGCTAACCTGGTCTAACCTGCACTTAACCTAACCTTCGCTTATAGCTTAAGTAACAGGCCTCCCAAATAAGGAGGAACTGAGCAGTGCAACAGAAAGAGTGTTTTTACATATGGAATGGAAGTCTGCTGATTCATGGGCGTTTGGCCATGGCGTGCGTGGGTGCGTGCATGTGTGCGTGCGCGCATGTGTACGTGTACGTGTGTGTGTGTGTGTGTGTGTGTGTGTGCTTGGGTGCGTGTGTGTGATTCATTTTAGTCCATGTTTCAGAGGGGAGTATGGCTTCTAAAGAAGCCCTTGTTCTTTTGAGGGAGGGGAATCTGGCGCCAGACGCTGCCCATCGTGAGAAAGAGGGAGTGCTGATGAAACAGCCTCTGATCTGATCTGACCATTGAATGTTAGCCTCAGGGTGTCTTTCTCAGTTCCTAGAACTTCAGTCCAACTAGAGGCCCAATATCGATGACTTGTGTGACTTGTCTTGGACTTGAATAGGCCTATTGATGACTCAGACTTGATTCAGACTAGAGTAATGATGACTCTTGACTTGATTCAGATTTGAATATTGATGACTGGTACTTGGACTGGGACTTGGATTTTACCCTGAACGACAATCAAGGAAAAGACTGTCCTAGCATGGATTACTTTAGTCAGTAGAAGTGTGCTGACAATAAGACGTTGGGTCTGAGTCTGACTTGAACTTGAAGGGTTCGACATTCGTCTTGGACATGACCTTGGTGACTTGAACTTGGATTCAAACATTAAGGGCTTGGGACTCGACTTGGACTTTTTTAGAGACCCGATTAAGACACTGGACACCTCTAATTTTGAACTTTTAGCTGAAGAACTTCTACTCACCAATTGGAAACTTCTGGAATGGAATGGAAGTTCTGGAATATCATATTGAGCGTAAACCCAAATTAGGGGACATTTAGGCAGATCATGAGACAGAAGGGCCCCTGGGCACAGATACATAAGGCCCACCTCATGCTACAACAAGAAATGATTGCACTAAGTAAACAGTAAAAGTATATGGAGAGCCAATATCACCTGCCTCTCAAATCAGGCCCGGCGTTAGGGGCGGGCCTGACCGGGCCGGGCCCCCCCATTCAACAAACTGCCCCCCCCCCCCCCCCCCCATTAATTTTTTTTTTTTTTTTTTTTTGCTAAAAACGTTTTTCCGTTTTTCTGTTTTAAAGTTTAACATGGAATCTGGCTGTCATTAGGCATTGATTAACTGAATGCTATTGCTAACTGTTACTTTGAACATCCATTTGCAATGATTCTGGCTGGATATTAACTATTGTAAATTTGTCACAATGAATGCAATTTGTGCACAATGTGTTAATACACTTAATATTAATTGTTTAGGCCTAATTATTTGTAAAGTCACAACACATTAGAGATGTGTGTAGTTCTTCACAGATTTAGCCTCTTCATTTTGCTCTCAAATGCACCAGGTTGACGAATTTTACTTTAAAATGTACAAAATCTTCTTCCGGGGGAGAATCCCCCTGGACCCCCCTTGGGTAGCTTGGCCCCCCCAAGCTAGGGGCAGGCCCCCTCTGTAACTTGGGTCTGGAGCCGGGCCTGTCTCAAATCAGTATTTATACACTCAAATGTTAGAAAAACACCCATCTAAAAATAATGTTGGAATATTGTTGGAATCCATCAGCTCTAACAACTGAATACAAGTCATGTTGCAAATTAAATAGCATAGACGTCACCTCGGAAGGCTAAACGAATCATAAAATAACCTGACACACCTGTTAATCTATAGTGACGATAGAAACGAAAGTGGAATCTTATCAGATTATCTTTTTTAAAGATAACATAGCCTATGGATACTCTATTAATGATTGCATTAGAATTCATATTCAAAACAGTTTTTAATGTTTACAGTAACTTTACATTTACATTTACTGCAGGGCAGCAGGACAGTAAATGTATAGTGACATCATCACAGCTTAGCCGCCACCGCCCAACCCCCGGCCACCCAACCCCCGGCCCCCCAACCCCCGGCCCCCCCTACCCCTGAGCTCTTGGGCCCCTGCCCGGTTGACCTGTCCAGTAGCCTCATCCATCCATGGCATAAATCATGCATGATAATAGGTAACATTTTTGAAATATGCCCCTCACAGTCAACTTCCAATAATGTTCGGCATACGACAATTAACAGGCTGTGGGAGGAGTCTGACCGTTTCAGTGGGAAAGCCCTCTGGCAGGAGTTGCCCGGCGCCTTCCTACATTGTGCGCGCTGCGCTGTGGAGGTATAGCGGCAGGTCTGCAGCTTCAAGCCGCGGAGTGAAGTGCTCAGGACGGGCCCGGAGTCCGCCTCGCCTCGCCTCGCCTCGCCGGGGGTATTCACACGGGCTTTTGGGTGGAGTTCTACCCCGACCAAAGGAATGCGAGACACCGACAGGAAGGAAACTAATAGCGGGGGGAAACATCGGCTGTGTAGCACAGAGGAGAGCGATACCCATCGGCACAAACAGGAGACAACAGACGAGACAAGGAAGCCTGCAAGTTTCTGCAAAGGTGGGGGTAAGATCAAGTGGAAAGATGGGAAAACTGTATCATTTTATCGAAGTGCAACTCTCTTCAGGACAGAACGTTCGGTACAGGGGGGTATTTCTATTCTATTCTATTCTATTCTATTCTCCCATTTCCTGGCCCATATTCAATTCAAGTCGGCTTTATTGGCATTCCTACTAATAAATGATGTGTTGCCAAAGTATCATTCTATTCTATTCTATTCTATTCTATTCTATTCTATTCTGCCCTGTTGCCATTCGTCACGGAACTCCAATTTCTGTAGCCCATAGATAGACTGGGATAAGAAAGTGAAATGCCGGTTAGGCTACTTTCCGCAACGGCAACAGGATTAAGTTGCCCAGGTAGTTAAGTTATGCATTGCAAAACGCTAACTGTAGGTCCTCCTATTGTTATTGTAGTCTGCCCTGAACAAACATGTCTCCTTATTGTCTGGTGTAGAGTGAGAGGGACTCAGCACGCTTTTCTTGTCATAGTGCTGTTATGATATTGTATTTTAATCAAGACAGAAAAGAAGAAAAACAATGGAATAATAACACGTTTTTGAACCTATTCATAGCATGTGGATCTACAGCATTGTTAGCATTGTGTAAGGAACCACAGGCAATATAGGCTACATTCTGTTTAAAATGGCAACGGCACTTTTTACATTTTCTAGCACAAGGCTACCTATTACCCACCATGACCTCTCACCCAAATAATGTAAGATCCCTGTAATTGTAAGATAATTGGTCAGATAATATCTGGTGTCTGCCTTCTAATTCCACAGTCCAGTCTGTTGAGCAAGGGAAATACATTGTATCCTCTTCTACAGACTTTGGCCTTTGATGACAATAGGCTCGGATAGCAGCGTGTTTCACAGACTGATCAATTGTGTGGAGTTTAACCAGTAATGTGTTAATTTGAACTGCACCTTTGGACACTACTTAAATTCACAGTGAGTCATTGGACAGGAATAGTTCAACATGTGGTTATAATTTGAGGGAAAAAGTTTGTCGTGCCAGTTTTTGTGGCGTCTGTGTGCCTGTGTGCTTCCTATTATAGATCCCAACTTCTCACTCGCCATTTGCCCAAGGCTGCATTCATTCAATATGTTTGTGTTGTACAGTATGTGGATATCTAGGGGTCAGAGTCTTTGTATACTGTAGGTGTTGTCATTCAGGTATGTGTAATCACTGTTGGGGGGTAACTCATTACAAAAGTAACATATTACATGTTACTACACATCATTACTTTTAGCAGTAACTCAGTAATGTTTGTGTTGTACACAGTATAGAGAGCCAAAGTGAAACGTCACCAGCGCTGGGAAAAATATGAATGGCGGTGAACGGAGAATAAGGTTACTTTTTTGATCCTGTTTGAATTGTGCCACGGGGTGCCAATGCTAATTTTGTCCATTTAAAACGTAACTTTGCATGTCAAGAAAGTCACAGTTTGTCGCCAAACTGTTGCACTAGAAGTTATAAATCAGAAAGACTACATACACGGTCGCCTAAGTGACGTCACTTTCTCTACCGGCAAAGCTGAAGACCGGCGACATGCCACGAGCTTCCACGAGCTATGTAGTTTTTATACGAAACTAACCCCTACGTTTCAGTTTGACGACTAACTGTGACTTTCTTGACATGCAAAGTTATGTTTTAAATTGACAAAATTAAAACCTTATTCTCCGTTCACCGCCATTCATATTTTTCCCAGCGCTGGTACAGGGAGAAAGCAGGAAGTGACGTTTCACTTTGGCTCTCTATGGATATCTAGGCGTCAGTCTCTTTGTATACTGTAGGTGTCATTCAGGTATGTGTAATCACTGTTTGGGGGTAACTCATTACAAAAGTAACATATTACATGTTACTACACATATATTACTTTTAGCAGTAACTCAGTGAAAGTAATGCAAAAGTAGTGTAATAAGTAATGAGTTACTCTAGTCTACACCAACAGTAATATTGTAAAGTAACGTATTACTTTCAAATGAAAGTAACTAGTAATATGTGTAGTATATTACATTTTGAAAGTAAGTTGCCCAACACTGCGTGTAATATTGTGTTAGTGAGCAAAAGAGAAACATTGTTATATGCTTTGATTGGGATTTATTGGCAGTCATGAAGGCACTTGGAGCAGATGATAAAGACATGTGTGTGTTACTGTGTAGAACACAGTTAAGGCCATGTCTGCCTGAAAGAGAGCTATATTGTATCTTCTAGCCCGACCATGAGCTGTCTATTGTGTGTGGTATGACAGGCATGCTGCGCTGTGACGATACATGGAGAGACAAGTTGTGTACATGCCTCTGGTCGTATCTGTGCATACTGTGTGTGTGTGTGTGTGTGTGTGTGTGTGTGTGTGTGTGTGTGTGTGTGTGTGTGTGTGTTTATGTACGTACAGTGTGTGTGTGTGTGTGTGTGTGTGTGTGTGTGTGTGTGTGTGTGTGTGTGTGTATGTGTGTGTGTGTATGTATGTATGTATGTACAGTGTGTGTGTGTGTTTGTGTGTGTGTGTGTGTTTGTGTGTGTGTGTGTGTGTGTGTGTGTGTGTGTGTGTGTGTGTGTGTGTGTGTGTGTGTGTGTGTGTGTAAAGTCAGGTGGCACTGAAAAGTCCTGACAGGAGCATTGGGAGGCGACACAGGCTCGTCTCTTCAAACCTGTTCTCAGGTATTCTTGTCTCTATTCACACATAATGATAAAATAGTGTAATTCGAAAAAAGAGGTGTGCTGGATCGGCGAGTGTTTGTATAGCGAGGCGTGTTCAGATAGGAGTGTGTTTGATAGAGAGAGAGAGAGAACAGAGCGAGAAGGGAGAGAGAGTGTATGGTATGTTTTTCTGAGTGTTGACTGTGTTTGTGTGTCTCTTCACACTCTCTGCTCTCTGATTCACGTGTTGAGACAGATAGTTTGCTCATCTCGCAGCTCTCTCTCCCTCAGTGTTCCTGCAGGAATGCTGAGAATGGGCCGTTTCGATTGGCTCGTTGGGCAAACACTGGGCATGTCTGAATAATATTGACTTTATTGATTTCAAGTACCTGCAACTTCGCTTTGTTGCCACCTGCCTTGGCCTGTGCTGGCTCACTGTTTCAAACTGACTGAGAGAGAGAGAGAGAGAGAGAGAGAGAGACACAGACAGAGACATAGAGAGAGAGAGAGAGTCAGAGAGAGAGAGATAGAGAGACACACACACACAGACAGAGACATAGAGAGAGAAGGGGTGGTAGGAGAGAGACCAGAATTTACAGCCACACAATATGGAACATTCGTGCTATTAGAGGGGGGAAAGTAATGTCAGTGTTTCCCCTAGGATGGAGTTGTAGCAGCGGGGGTGAAGTAGCCTACACGTGGTGAGTGCGCAGTGCGCGTGTGAGATTTTTTATTTATTTCTTTGCACACAAAAATTAGTTTGCTTGCAAAGCGCACCCTGCCTAGTCCTGTCATGTCTAGTAGAAGATAGAGTCACTAGTAATTTGGCAATAGGGATCTACAGTATTTTAATAATATTCCTATAGTAATCCTATAATATTACTATAGCATTTTTTCTAACAGTGTCATTCAGCAGCGGGGGGCATATTTGAAACACTGAATGTTATTTAGAGCTACTGATTTATTTACTTTTTAATTTAATTTGATATTATATGTATGCCAGACCTTGACCTTTGATTGTATTTCATCGAATTAAATAATTAATAATGGCATTCTCTTTTACATTGTTCATTGTTCTAAATTGGCAACAATCGTTACCATTCATGCCAATAATGCACGCTGAATTGAATTGAATTGAATTGAAGAGAGAGAGAGAGAGAGAGAGAGAGAGAGAGATCGCTATCAGTGTGTCACTTCCTAGTACAGTCATGCTGCAGTTGCTATAACAACAAACAAAGTGGTAGTTTTGTTTGAATACCCGACCAGTCAGCCAGGTGGAGAGTCTGTCATCACGATGCTTATTATTATGGTGTGTTGTTCTGTTGCTTCGGTGACCCGGAGGTCAGAGTGTTGACTGAGGAGCCTCAGGTAGGGCAAGCAGTGCCAACACTGCACCTCAGGGTCCTCCGTGCACTGCGGCTGATCCTGTGCTCCTCTTGAGTGGGGTGGCAATCATCTGCTCTCACTGAAGGACAAGAACATTTTCATTGTAGTAGAGAGATCAGATAGATCATTTCAACTTGACAACAGACACATTCGAAATTGGCCCTAGCCTCACTTCCTGTTGCAGTATTTGCCAATAATACAGGAAATGAACTTGAGTCCAAACTGTGTGTCTGTCCTTGTGAGCACACGTGGTAGAAAGACTTTCTGAGACTTGCAGAAGTGGGTGCACATTAGGGGTGGGAATCACCAGATGCCCACGATACAATACTAAAACGATACTTGAGTCACGATACGATAGAGTATTGCGATATCGCGATATATTGAATATTGAGATATTTCGGTATATTGTCTAACTCCTTTTCCTACCTTTTCCTTGACCTCACCGGAAGTAAAACATGCAGTGTTTTGTTTTGTTTTTGCCCCACATATAGGCTACATTATTAAGCTTCTCTGGACTCAATACACCACTGCAGGCGCGGACTGCAATATCGGGCGCTTCGGGCAGATGCCCGGTGGCCTGGCATGGCATGGCCTGCGATTTTTTTTTTTTTTTAATATCGATACTTGGCGTCCAAATATCGATACAATATCGTCAGGCAAAATATCGCGATACTATGGTATATCGATTTTTTCCCCCCACCCCTAGTGCACATCGTTCAGTTTAGGACTATTATCACATCTGGACAGGTTTGCATTGTCCTGCTGCCTTAGCTACAATTCACGTGTAGAACAAGTCCTGCTAGATTGCTTAAAAAAACTATTGAGAAAACACAGCAGATCAAAGCACACATAATTCCATATTAAGAAACTTGGCGACACTGAAATTATTCCATGTGCTCCCAACGTGGCTCCCAACCCAGCATGGAACTTTTCTTTTGGAATGGGGACAGCCCGCCACAAGGTCTGTTTCCATGGTTAGAAATGAGTCAGGATGAAGCAGGATGTTAGCCATTTTGCTAGCAGATGAATCACCACAGAGCACCACGTTGCAAGTTAGCCCTATAGGCTAGGCCAGGCCGGGTTAGCCGATGAGGCTAGCCAGTGAGGCTAGCCAGTGACTCACCCGGCTATTGAGTAAACAGTGTTCGCCCTTTGACTGCAGGGTAGGGCTCCAGCACTTTGCTATCATTACCAATTTCCTCAGGTGAGTGGAACTTTACAAAACACCTATTCACACGTCTACTACTCAGACTCAACTACAGTTCTTCAGACTTCAGGTTTCCATGGCGATATATCCAAACACTTCCTGTTTTGATCACATGCTGCGGTGTGCAGGGGAAACCATATGTTCCCAGCGTTTACCAATTTACTTTGACCACCTCTAAAGTTATATAGCCTAGTTATTTTCCTAAATCTCCACCATCAAATGGAACATCCAGTATGCAGCAGGCAGGAGTGTATTCTCTCAAATCTTCCCTGTCTCTCTCTCTCTACCTTGAACTATGTAATGCCACAAAAAAAACATAACCTTATCATTAGTATCAGTGCAGCTCCTGGCTGCTCTTTTGGAGGTAGACAAGCAGGCCAGTGAATAGGCATAAATGCCAAATAATAAATACGGTAATTATGCCCACATGTGCGTAACACTCGTGAATGTCTTTGCTTCCCTCTTCCATTCTGTCTTGTTTTTCTTTTTTGGCTTCTTTCTCTTCCTTTCTTTCTGCTTTCTCTTCCATTCTTTTTTTCTCTAGCTTCCTCTTTTCTTCCTCTTCCTTGGAGGAAGCAGAGCCGTATATATAGAAGAGTCGCGACATCTCCATTCACTCCAATGAACCAGTTCTTTTTACTCTCAAGAGTTCCAGGAAGTAAGGTTCTGGATTAAGCAGCACTGTCGAGTTGCAGCAAAATGGACAGTTTGTGTTGTGCTTCGAAAGTTTTTTTTTACTTTTTCTAGAATTCAATTGTACATTATCAGCTTTATTTTAGCATTCAAAAGTAGCGCGAGACCCCTTCCTGGCTGTTCATTGGCTACTGAGTCACGCATTTTGGACCTCTGCTGACGCCACTCTCTTACTAGATTGCTCTGGCTTTACCTAGACATACTGTAACCAGCACTACCACACACACACACACACACACACGCACGCACACACACACACACACACACACACACACACACACACACACACACACACACACACGCACACACACACACACACACACACACACACACAATCGCACACTCACTAATTGATACGTGACAGTCTGAGTGCCTTTCAATAGTTTATTATGACACATGTCAGTAGCATATATTCATCATCACCCTGCTCATCCATTTGTAAGCGGCGAGTGACACAGATTTCAGAATGATGTTTGAGACTGAGTAGCAACTTGATCTATGACGCACACCGCCTGCATGACAAGTTCACTGAGCAGAAATATGAGAGAACCTGTCTATACAGCTCTTCACACCTCACCCTGTCCCACCCCGTTCTTACTACACTCCTTTCACTGGCCTGACTTTGTTCTTCTGTCTCTCCCCCCCCTGTCCTTTTTCTATCCTCTGATTTTGTTCTTTCTCCCGACCTTTATTTACAATTTGCTCATAAGCCTGATTGAATTTCAGTTCATCATTGGTGCATGGATGGCATTTCAGTGCTGAATACAAACTCTAATCTCATATCCAAAGGACAATTAAACGGGGTGTGCGTGATGCCATAGCTGCAACAATCGAGTCAAAGAACACATTATCCATATAATATGTGAAGTATGCTTCTTTCTCTCTGTGTAAAAGATGGAGTATATAACACAATGTAGAGTGAACTCTGTTTGACAGTGGAGACAGATGCTACTCAAAACATGAGATGCATCAAACAATAAATAGTGGCAAAAAAATAAGGACAGGTGTCTTGGTTTCTAAATTATTTTTGGAGTCTTCATATTCCTTCCTGGGATTGAATTTAGATCAACTGTCACGTTAAAAAGCCGGCCCTAGATAGCAATTTTGTCTGTGTTGAAATCTGTCTCAAGTGTGATTTAGTGTAAGCATGTGGCATTGTGCACAGGTAAACATGTTAATGTGAAAGGTGTAATTGTGATACTTACAACAATAGATGCTTTATGCGAGGCCTTAGGGGCGACCCGTCTATCTGTGCCCTGAATCCTGACACAGAGCGTGCTTCCTCTTACCAGCCTACGGGATATTTAGTTGCATTAAGAGCGATTGTATACCACCGACGGAGGCGTGGCCTGCTCTGTATGTGCAGTCACAAGAGCAGCATGGCCGTAACATGAGAACCTTTGATTGTTTCCTTTACATAAATGCTGCGGGATTCTGTTTAGTGGGCTCTTCTTCTCTCTTAGTACAGTATCACTAAACATTGCAACACAGGAAGACGCATTGCTACACAGGAAGCTAAATGAAAATAAGATGCTAACAATTTGCTTTGTACACCTATTTACCAACCGAGAAGATCCATTTGTATGTATGTGCCTAACACACCTTATATGTTCCTCTGACTTTGCCGCACAGGTTCAAACTCCGTCCTCCCTGACCTCTCCTCACCCCTGAGCTACCGTAACCTTTGACCCCATCCCCTCTCCAACCATGGCACACCGCTCTCAAAGTTCTGATATTGGCGATAACCCCCTGGACCCCAACTACCTGCCGCCACATTACCGCGAGGAGTACCGCCTGGCTATTGATGCTCTGACAGAAGATGACCTACAGGTGACATTGCAGCTGCCTGCATGCGAAACGACTCATGTTCCTGTGTATTCACATTGAGGCATGCTGTATATTGAGAGCCAAAGTCGATGTCACTTCCCGCTTCAGCATGCGTTTTAGTCTGAGTGAAATGTTGTATGGTATCTCCTGTTTCTAAATAGAGCTGAATCGTTTGGTTTGACCAAGTAAAACTATTTTTATGTATGTTTATGGGAAAATAAATGGCGGATGAAAATCACTTGGTACGTATGCTGAAGCAGGAAGTGAGGTTGACTATGGCTCTCTATGGATTCCATCGATCATGTAATGAATATGGGCCTGTCTGCTGTCACATCAGGGCTACTACGAGTTCCTCCAGAGCGCCGAAGTGGTCGATTTCCTGGCACGGCCTGAAATCGAACATATCAAGTCCACAATCCAAGCACCCAACCAGAGCTCGAACAGCTCGAACATCCCGGAGCTGACCTACCACGATGGAGCTCAGGAGGCCGATGGCTCCTCAGACACCTACTGGCCGGTGCACTCTGACCTGGCCGCCCCCGGGCTGGACCTGGGCTGGCCAATGCAGCAGCACAGCTTCATAGGACCCACAGAGGTCACGACGCTGGTTAACCCTTCAGACCCAGAGATGCCAAGCATCAAGGAGCAGGCCAGGAGGCTCATCAAGAGCGCACACCAGGTTAGCAAAAAAGGAGGAATGAGAAACAGGAGGGAGATGTGTACAAACTTGCATATCTGGTTTGTTGCACATGACAGTAAAATGCCTGAAGATGAGATCAAAGCATTCCACCCTCATAAATGCACATGCATTTAATGGTCAACAACATGTTATTAACATGCTTAAAGTGTAACTTACCCCCAAAACACCTTTTTTCAGCTTTTAACCAATGACTTTGGGGGTGGTGTGCGAAGAATTCTGGTCAAATATGTTAGTTTACGGGGGAGGAATTCTGCCAGCTAAAGAAGGGAGTATAGGCGACCATCTTGCCTGCAGAGTTTTCAAATCAAGTAGAATACCGTTTTGCAAGAAATCTGGGGGGGGGGGGTCAGTCCCCCTTTAACTACGATCATTCAGATCTCCAAGCACATATGGACACTAATTTCTCATTGCTGATCTCAAAGGGCATAGGTGGGAAACATAACATTTCTAAGAAGTGTATCTTATCAGTGTGTACAGTATCAAACGTTATAAACCAACTTCAGACAAAGTGTTGCCAGTGGTCATGAATTTTCATTGTTAGTTTTATCTCGCTGCTTGTCTGCCAACTTGCCAACCACTCCCTTTCAGGTGAGCGTCTAGCTATATAGCTTGTCTTCTGGTAAATCGAACATATAATTAACTTTCATGCGTACATGTGTCAAATGTCATCAGACTAATCGTCATCAGACTTTTGTGGTGGGTAGTGTCACTGTCTCCCCTGTGTTCATCACGTGTGAGCCAAAAGGTGCTGATCCTATCATTATGCCTTGTGGTGTTCGAGTAACCGTCCTGTTTCAACCTGCATGAAGAAGCAGGTTGCAAGAGAAAGGGGCCCCTTAAGCATATCTATAACACGCCTCTTATGTAAATTTAATAGTGATTAGTCAACAGTATACTGTCGCTGATACACTGACTGTAGTTCATGTATATGCACACATCTAGTCACAGTTACTGGTTTGAGTGGTGTTATTCTACTACGTAGGGAGTCTAGGGACACATTAAAGTTGTTTTTTGTTTCGCTTTGTTTTTCATGAAGAGCCAAATTCAGCTCAGTCGCCGAGGGGTAAAATAGGCTACGACACTCCTCTACACCTGTGTGCTATCAACATAGTTTACAGCCCTTGAGAAAATAATTTTCTATAAATTATGTCTATTGAGCAGTATCTATTAATAAAGCGTACATTAAATGTAATTAAAAAATAGTCTTCACATCTTAGCTGTGACATCTGTCCTTTATTCATCAAGCTAAACTTGTTTTAGAGCATAATATGTTCCATGCTTTTATTTATGTTGCTGATAAACACAATGAACAACTGCTGCTGCAAAAGCCCCTTCAAAGTATGTCAATATTCAGGCATCCCTTTAATGTCATATAAAATTAAATTAGCTACATATGCCACAGTTACTTTCTGAAGCATGCAGGACCAGATTATATTGGATCATTTCTCTTCTCTCTTTCTGTTTTTTTTCTCGTGCTCCAGGTTATTGCTGTGGTGATGGACATGTTCACAGATGTTGATATTTTTAGTGACCTCTTGGATGCGACGGCTCGTCACGTCCCTGTCTACATTCTACTGGACGAGCAGAACGCCCACCACTTTGTCAACATGGTCAACAACTGCAAAGTCAACTTGGACATGATTCATGTGAGTTTGCGTTTCCCATTACATTTTGTAATGACTAAAATAACACAGCTTATACCATGGTCTGGGTGAGTACTCGTTTCTGATTGGCCGGCAGGTGTGCATTAAAACCGTATAATGCACACGTAGTCCGGCTCAAGTCTAATCACATGTAAATTGAAATTCATCCGCTCCCCAAACAGCACAGTAACGTTATTCAACTCGCTGCCTCAGCTTCTATGAGCTGAGCGGACTAGCTTCCCTGCACCACACCGGCTCGTATCCCAGGTTCGTCCTAATTACTGGAAAAGCAAACAATGTATCCATTGCATGAGAAGCTGACGGGGATGGTAATGTATGTTCCAGGTATTAGTCGGCTTCCCAAGTGTTGCTAGGTAAACAGAGTTATGGCTTGTGAAAAACTTAAGATTTTGATTGCTAAACTTGCACCAAAAATTCACAAATGCTTTTATTTTATATTGTTGGCAAATGACCATGGTATAAGCGGGATAATCAAACTCCTAGGTGTGCGTTATACGATTTTAATGCACTTTGCAGAGGCAACCACCCGACGCCGGATTAAAATCGTATAACGCACACCTAGTCGTTGATTATCATTTACTTATACCATGGTCTGAGTGAATACTCGATTCTGATTGGCTGCAAGGTGTCCATTAAAAAGTGATATTGTACAGTGATAATGGACACCTAGCTAAATGGTCTGTTCACCATTCATATCAATGCGCCATAGTTTCAACAGTGTTATCAAGAGAGCAGTTTGAGTTTTTTAACCCCGTTAAGGGTTATTAAGGTACTTTTGCAACTTGAGAAAAAAATTGAGTCGGTCAAAGTAACTATTTAAATCACCCCTGTGTGCTCAGTTTATCAAAAATAACTCTTATTTACAATTTTGATTTTCGTTTCGGAGATTTTTAACCTCGCGTCACCAGGCTCTTCTCGGCGACAAGATTTCCCTCGGCTCGTGCAGAGAGAGAGAGAGAGAGAGAGAGAGAGAGAGAGAGAGAGAGAGAGAGAGAGAGAGAGAGAGAGAGAGAGAGAGAGAGAGAGAGAGAGAGAGAGAGAGAGAGAGAGAGAGAGAGAGAGAGAGAGAGAGAGAGAGAGAGAGAGAGAGAGAGAGAGAGAGAGAGATGCATTTCACCACATACAGCACACGCAGTGCGAGCCCCCCTGACTTCCTGAAACTCTTCGCTCTTAAATGTTAATATACTTGGCCAATACGTATCTATCATACAAAATAAAGCAAGCAGCCAAACGGTAATGTCTTCATTTAATGTAGAACGCAAAACATCGTTAAACCTGCATTCCTGTGATAAAGTTAACGTTTGAGTCGGCTTTAAAACGGAGGGTGGTGCAGGTGGGAGGGACTATTTTATTTCGTGGAAGACTGATTTACAGTATGAATAACAGACATTTAGCCATTTAGATTGCTTTATTTATTACACATGGAAATATAAATGACTGGTCTTATTGTTTTGTTGGCAAGTGACCATGGTATAAGCGGGTTAATGCACTTCGAGGTGTACATTATCACTTTTTAAGGGACTTCGCGGAGGCAAACCATCCTCGGCTTCGCCTCGGACGGTTCACGCCTCCGCGTCGTCCCTTAAAAAGTGATAATGTACACCTCGTCGTACATTAACCCTTACATATATCACAACGAGGGCTACTCATCTACTATTTATTATGTGTTATAGAGTACCGCAGGAATGAGTCTGGAAGTAGCATGTTGGCTCCTCAGGGGAAAAGGCTATGGGGTTTTAGAATGGGGATTTCGCTTAAATGCATGAAACAAATGAACCTGCGGCCTTTGTATCAGCAGGATACTCTTCATAAACGTGGACCACTTTTATGACTTTTAAACATATTTTTTTTACGTGATATTCAGAAAACATTTAAAAAGTCATAAAAGTGGTCCTCATTTGTGAAGATTATCTTGCTGACACAAAGGCCACAGTTTCATAAACATTTGTTAACCACAGATCTTATGTCATGCATTTAAATGAAATCCCCATTCTAACATCCCAAAGCCTTTTCCCCTGAGGAGCCAACATGGCAGCGATTTCTCGTTAAGCCTACAAAAATATCTCATCTCTGCAGTATTCTATTTACTATGAGACGTGATTTCTACTCGCATGTTTCCAATAACATGCTTTAAATGTTGTGATTTACAGATGTTGCGTGTCAGGACTGTGACAGGAATAACATATTTTTGCCGGTCTGGAAAGTCCTTCAAGGGGCAGGTGAAAGATCGCTTCCTATTAGCTGACTGCAGGGCTGTACTCAGCGGGAACTACAGGTGAGCCAATTGAGATCATTTCATTTACTATCTGCAGCCACTACAATCTTTTTTACTCCGTCTGTAATAGACTACTTGCACAACTCCACTACTTCCTGAAATGAGTAGGGAATACTGGTTTCCTGTCCTACACTATTGGATGAACTGATTAATGTCAGGTGTGCCTGACTGCTGCAGTCACAACAACAGTGATCAGGCACACCTGACATTAATCAGTTCATCCAATAGTGTAGGTCGGACAGGAAACCAAGATGCCCTACTCATTTCAGGAAGTAGTGGAGTTGTGCAAGTAGTCTATTGTGAACTATTTAATAGCATCTACCGTTCTCTCTTACTCTTATAGTTTCATGTGGTCCTTTGAGAAGATCCATCGCTGCATTGCCCACCTCTTCCTAGGGGAGCTCGTCACCACCTTTGATGAGGAGTTCCGCATTCTGTTTGCTCAGTCACAGCCTCTAATTATTGAGCAATCTGTTGTGCCACATGCCAACTCTGAGACCAGCAGCACCAGCAGTTACTTCAGCAGCCAGTTTGGTTTGAAGAGAACCCAGTCATTGCTGAACCCCAGGGGTTTTCTACGACAACCAGAGATCCCCTCTGCCTTCCCCTATGGAGACTCTGATCGCAATCCGGCACTTCCTTTCCGGAGGAATGACCTATTTCGTCACACGATGGAACCTGGGCCAGGAATTACAATTGGGAAATATTCACAGCAACAGTTCCGCCTACAGCAGTCATTCCTGGAGCAGGGACGGTCCATAGTGTCCAGACAAATGGAGCTGAGTGCCAGTGCCTTCAAGAGACACAGCTATGCGGAGGGAACTCAAGAGAGCTACTCTTCTTCTAGGCAATACATGAAGCACAGAGTCATGAATAATCTGGATGAGACAGACTTCCACAGGTTGATTATTACCCTTTAATATTTTGTCCTGCTTGTGTACTGTTAGAAATCTGAATTATGAATTATTCTTCAACACATGCTTTTGCACATAACTGCAATTATATTATGAACACAACAAATAACAACAACAAACAAATAAATCATTATATTTCTTTACAGGGAGCAGACCCAAGGTAGCCATTACTACCACGAAGGGCCTGGGCCTGGTTCTGGCCATGGACACTATGACAGACTTCGAGGGCATGTTCCCCACCTCGCCATAGACCAGTATTCAGACTCAAGCTACAGATCAGAGCCGGAGCCCCCTCCTGGTGGAAGCTATGGCCGAGACTACCTTTCAAGTGACGACCTGAGGGGAGGTGAGGAGCACCAGGGACCTCCAGTAGCAGGGAGGTATGAAGGAGGTTCCTCCCACAAGAGGCCAACCATAGGCCAAGCCTATGCCTGTCAGAACTCCCCTACACAGCCCCACCCTCCAGAGAAGCAAATCTTTCCCAAGCAATCTGATCAAGAGCGTGATCCAGACTCAAGTGCAAGGCAAGGCCTGAGGAGTTGGAGGATCAACTCCTATCTCAGCACTTATGAGGACGGTGGAGAGGAAGGTCTACCCCAACCGTTGGGGTCTGATGCATTTGAAGACCCTCCACCATCTCAGCAGCCAACTGCTGCTGATGGGTCAGCGCCTCGCTTTGTGACAACGGAGCAACCAAATGTTCCCTCCAAGCCCAGACCAGATAGTCTGCGACCACGCTTTGGGAAGCCCTTAAAGCCTGAGAACACTGGTAATGATCCTGCTCCAAGAACAACCAGGGATCTGATTCTCTCCCGCAGTGATTATAAGCCATTGGTACTTGAGAAAGAGGAGAGAGAGGTGGAGAGGGAGAGAGAGTGGGAGAGGGGTGTAACAAGGGAGGTGGGTGTGGATGTGGAGGTAAAAGAGACTCCAGAGACCCAGCTGTCCAAACCTGAATCATTCCGCTCACGCATTAACCCACTCCTGCAGCGGAGCTCCCGTCTGCGTTCCTCTCTTATATTCGCTTCTTCCAAAGCAGAGATGCACAGTGGTGGCCTAGGCTTAAAAACAGCTACAGAGGAAGATGAGGAGTTTGACCCACTCCGCACCTCCTCGATTGTGGCCCAGATCCTAGAAAAAAGGAGGTCAATGTCTCGGGAGCCTTATGATTGGAGGAAAAAAGCGGAAGAAAGGGAAGAGAGGGAGAAGAACAAGGTGAAAGAGAAAGAAAAAGAGGAGATACGATTGAAACATGAGAGTCAAGTAAAAGAGGAGCCTAAAATAACGAATGAAGATGTAAAAACTCAACCAGCTGAAGAGACCCCTAAAGTCACCACAGAGTTCATCAGACCTCAGGAGCCATCATCTGAATATCTGAACATGAATGACCCAGCCAGTCGACTGCAGTATTTCAAAGACCTGGCCGCAAAGAGGAAAGCCTCAAAGATCGGGACAGAGTCATCGCTAAAAGCCACAGAACCTGCTGAGAAAAAGCTGGACCTTTCTGATAAGCCTCCTCCAAAAACTATGACTCCCGAGATTCCATCTGTCTCTGTCAGGCCACCAGAACCTGAACCAAAGAAGCCAGACGTCCCATCAAAACTGCCAGACACTCACAGACCGTCATTTAGTGCCTCAAAACCACCTGCAATGCCTGAGACTCACAGACCGTCATTTAGTGCCTCAAAACCACCTGCAATGCCTTCCAAGCTTTCACTTCTCCAACTGAAGCCTTTAGACACAGCTTCAACACATAAAGAGGAGAACGCGTCAGAGGGTCAGAAGAAAGACCTATTCAAATCTCTGAAGCCCCTTGCTTCACCTAAAATATTCAAAAGGGATCCATTGAAACTCAAAGGACTGAATCCTCGCCGTATCTCCTGTGGTGATGAGATCCTCACAGCAGATGCTACTACAGATGCAGAGAAGAGCGAACTGAAGAAGAGCCGCTCTCACAGTTCTTCAGCTATGACACATGGTGAATCAAAGGATGGACTTCATAAGATCACAGGCTCCAATACGTCCATCAATACACTAGGGGAGAGCAAGAGTGAGGGTAAGCCACTTGACTTCCTCAAGAAGCAGACACAGAGGCTAAAGGGATTCCTGGGGCCCAAGGATAAGGACAAGAAATCTGCAGCCGGAGGGGATGACAGGACCATGAGCACCGTCATGGAGGTCACTGAAAATTCCAGCAAAAAGGCGAGTTCCTCTGCTAAAGACACGGGATCCACCGCCCCTGACCAAACCACAGCCAATCATAAAACATCAGCAACGGGCACATCGGGCACCTCCCGCTATCAGACCTCGAGTGGCTCCGTTCTGTTCAGCAGCAACCTGCGAGATGACACCAAGGTCATTCTGGAGCAGATCTCAGCCAACAGCCAGAAGAACCGCCTTGAACGAGAGGAAGCAGCAGGGGACAAAGATGGTGATGGAGGGGAGAAGGGGCTGGAGAGACAGAACTCCCTGAAGAGGAATCGATTTCTGCGACCGCAGGGCAACATCCAGGAGAGAGAGGGCTTGCTGAAGAGGATAGAGAGCATGAGGAAGGAAAAGAAGGTCTACAGCCGCTTTGAGGTATGAGGATGAGGCATGCTGACTAGGGAGAGAAGACTTCTAGGAGAGGTGAATAAAACTGGTGTTGAGTAATCACGTTTTGGTGAAATCTATGGTTTAGATTAATTTTGATTACAAAAAGAAACAAAAGTATGTTTGTGTAAAAGTTGAGTACAGTATATCAACTACAACTAACTATGTACACTTAGATATTTGAATGGTAGCATTTAAGGTAAAACAATGGCTTTGCAACTTTCTGATCCTAAACTCAAAAACAATACAAATATATAGAAATCACACTCCCAGATGCAATTAAACTCATCTTTAGGTGTCACACTCAGATTTTGATTCAATAATTCAGTCAGGTTAACAGTGGTACATCTTATAAATGGCCTCTACTACCTCTATCAGAGAAAAAAAATGTATTATGCTTTTATTTGTATATTTCTTTGTATTGGTAACTTTCTAATTCATATGAGAGATGAATGCTTGACAAAGTAACAGGCCCCTGAAATTTTAAGCTGTTGAAAAGCCAAATACTTTGATAATAATTTTACATATCACAGCAAATGAGCCAGGTTGTGTTCATTGCTTTATACTGTATATGCAGAATTTTAGCATTATTATATTATGCTAGCTAGTATTTTATTTATTTTATTTAGTTTAGTTATTTATCCCTTATTGTATATTGGGTAAATAAGATCATTTGTCACCAAGCTACACTGAGCAACACCGTTAAACTTCAGAAGGTTAGGTCTGCCCACTGAAACCTTATAAGATTGATGGCAGAGAGGAGAGAAAGGAGGTTGAGCAAAATGGGGGGGCTGGCATTGATATCCTGTTGCATTCACTGTTATCCCTGTTGTTCTGTTAACAGATGGGCAATAGCCTGGGATAACGTATGATGGCGGCAAGGCCTTTTGAATGGAGACTGTTTATGCAAAACGATCAAAAAGACCCACTGCCCATATGTGCCAACGACACTATGAAAGTACCTCTACAGCTCTACACTGCAGCTTTCCCGGATTTCCACAACCAAGTAATAAAACTTGAAAAAAACAGACTATAAAAAAGCTGAAAACATTGATTTTTTTGGAGTTTGGAATGTGCCTGTGTGCCAAGACATGGTACTACTTTGACCTTATATGGTGACTGTGTTCAAGAAGAGTAACTCCACTCCCATGCTGGCTGCATGGGCTAACATTTCACCAAACAGTAACGGTAGGACAACTTTTACCTTTAAGTAGGCTTGAATGGATGTGCGCATGTGAGTGAGTGAGTTAGAGAGTTTATGAGAAAGTGAGTGTATACCCCACTGACAGAAAGCAAATTAACTCATGCCACTCAACAGCAAGCCTGTATGGAACTGCACATGCTAGTACCGGTGCTATGTGTCTACGACTGTCTTGTGCAGCTGCGACTTGTGTTGAATCTGGTCATGTTATTAAGAGTACGTCTCAGTGGATTCACGCTGTGCCAACGGCCCGCCAAGTCCCTCACCAAAACCAGCACTATTATTAACCCGGTTCCAAACCAAAGAGAGCAGAGATGAGGATCTGATGCGGGAGAGAAGGAAAGAGATGGAGAAAATGAAGAAGGGAGAACATTTAAGAGCAAGTCTAGAGGATGAAGAGACAGGGAAAACCAGAACGCAGAGAGAAAACTTCATGTTTTCTAATCATTACAAGTTTACTATGTAGTTGTACCCATTACTTTTTGAGGCAGCACCAGTCAAGTTTCCACAGAAAGTTGAGCCTCTGGTGAACTTTACCCTTTGTAGAGATTGGTATGTACCTTTCTATTAAGGTGTGGTCCCACTTCTCAGGATTGAATGTGTGAAACAACCCTTCAGAGAAGAGCTACGCCTGCTGCTGCACAGGAACAGAGCAAAAAAACCAACAAGACTAGTTTAGTACTAGCCATGATCTTGTACACAATGTAAAGGAAAATGTAAAATATCTACCCCCGAATCAGCAAAATATGGCCACTTCTATGTGTGTCTACTATGCCCCTAACCCTCTTTCCTTCCTGGACTGTTAGATTTGTCAGCACCTCTACAGGAAAGGAAGGGAGAAAGGATAGCTGCAGTCCACAGTACCAGAGCAGGGCCGTCCCTCCTTACATAAGTCACTCAACTTCTGAGACCTACGCCCTTTGCAGGACTGCTAACCTGTTTGTCCGTCTGTAAACATGATTATTACACCAAAGAATTAGCTCCATGGTACAGTTCCACACCTTGAATGAACACTAGCCCCGGCATCAAACCATTTAGTGTTTGTCTCTCGTGTTGTTATTGTTCATTGAATGATTTGAGACTCTAATACTATATGGACACTTGAGGGGTTATATTATTTTTCATTAGGGATGCTATTGTAAATATTTGTATAAATAAAGGGCTGGATGATATTTTAAGTGACAGATTATGATCACCTTCACTGTGCTCTCCAAGTGCCTTGTAGTGTATATTTCCGTGTGAGAATGTGGTCTTGTCAGTCAAAAGTAATTGGCATTAAGGGTCATTTGTTGCACAGGGTGTGTTTTCTTTTCAAACCTTAGATTGTATTGTTTTATGACATCACATCACACTACTGTATAACAAAAAACTGTCCTATATTAAATCTCTATCAAACCAAAAGTTGACTGTGTTTATTGTGTGCACGTACAGTTTGCTTTAAGTGTGTACATTGTGGATGGATGGATGCATGCACGCACTGTTTTAATTGATAATCTGATTTACAGTCACAAAATAAAGCCATTTTGAGAACAACTTTAAAACATTGAACTGTATTCAATTTCTTAAAATGTGAACACTTTTACATTAGGCCTATATGTCAATACAAAACATCAAACAATAGCGCATCAATACAAAACATTAAACAACAGCGCATCAATACAAAACAAAGAATAGTGCAAATATTACCACACAGAATGGCAATTGCATTTCTACAGTACAACGCCCTGTAACAGTGTGGCTATTTGAAATAAAACATTCAACAATCATAGAACTAGAAAAAAAATCCAAGGTGTCATTAATAAACGGATTTTGGCTGGAGTGTTTGTTGTTCAGTTGCCTTAGGTGAATAGAACTAGCTTCTTCCTAGGAATTGTTTCTTCTCTATGAAAGAGGCAGAAAGGACCACAAACATCTTGGATCACAACTGAATTTTTGCAAAGCAAGCCTTAGCTAATATTTAAACACCATAGTAACAGAGGTTACTCTAATTCGAGTGCTGTTGCCTACCTCTGTTACTGTGATCTCCCTGCAACCTGCACCGATTGAGCTGCTTAAAGACCTGGAGCTGTGCGAGCTATTCCCTTGCTGAATATTTAAACACCAACCATTCAAACAGCAAAGGAAACACCAATAAATAGGCTTGGTCAAGAAAATGTGTTACTTTTTGGTGGGGATAAAACAAGGGACCATGAGCTCTGATTCTCTAAAACCACCGTGTGGGTTTACTCCTGAGTCTCTGCTGCAGCAGCAGTAGTTGCCTGTGGCTGCATCAGCTTCTTCACCTTTCCCAGTGCCTCATCTAGGTGGCGTAGCTGAGCTATCTTCTGCTGTTCTACAGGAATCATGGCACAAGAATCAAATCAAAGGTGATGGAAATGGGAACAGTTTAACATTTGCATGCATCCACACATAGAAAGGTGTGAATTTGCATGTGTGCTCAGACATAGAGAAATGATAAGCAGGTCCTTACCAGCTGCTAAGAGCTGACGATTTGTATTTTCAGCACACTCAATTTCAGCTGGAAGTCTTTCTGGGCTCTGGAGAAGAAACAGATTGAGGGATATGGGTCATTGGGTCAATTATGAGCAAAAGGAGCACCAGTCAAATT
Organism: Poromitra crassiceps; assembly: GCF_964638095.1. Classification (NCBI taxonomy): domain Eukaryota; kingdom Metazoa; phylum Chordata; class Actinopteri; order Beryciformes; family Melamphaidae; genus Poromitra; species Poromitra crassiceps. The sequence goes on along the minus strand of NC_139643.1, from coordinate 42,701,995 downwards.
GTTTCTCCTAATTTAAATGTTTAGGAGAAAACGATGGGTAGGAAATTAGGCCCAAATGAAATATATTTTATTGTTGTTATTATTATATAGACAAACTCACAAAGATAGAGTGCAGATTCTTATGTTCCTCTATCAGTTGATAGAGGTTGTTCTCAAACTTCATCCTGCAAGAGCAAAGCTTACATTAATTCATTTGTTTGTATATGACACATTGAGGTTGTCCTTTACAGGTTTTTTGTGGTAGGTTTGTTTGTTTGTCTTCCTCCCCCCTTATTGCAAATCATTGTGATGTAGTTGAATTAGTTACCGCTGCTTCCGCTCTTTAAGCTTGAGTTCCCGGATTTCACAGTTGTGCTGTTCCAACAGCCCTTCAATGTGGTTGTTCAGCTGCAACTGCCTGAAACACACACACATAGACACGTGCACGCACACACACACACACACACACACACACACACACACACACACACACACACACACACACACACACACACACACACACCACTTCATCACTCAGTAAAGGAAATAAACACGTTTTTTTCATAACATAAATAATTCACCTGACCCCCAATACCTGTGATATAGACTGTACTTAGTAATGCTCGTCATTACTTCTTATGTTGTTCTGAAACAACAGAGATTCCTTTAGCATGTTCTTCACATTATGACATTTGATCCCATATCAACAATGAGTTGAGTTCAACTCCAGGGCACGTCCTTATAGCATCATGTCTCACACAATGTAAATTATAGCTAAGTTGGATACTGGATACAACACCATCATACAACACCGGAACAATACAGACAAATGTGTATCATATTGGTATCATGCACTGCCCAGAGACATGGTGTATAGTACTATCATATATCATACGATATTTAGAAACATGGCCATCCATGACTGCATACTTGAAAATGTGTTTGCCAATTGAACATTTGTGGATTTAATAAGAGTACAAGCAAATAATGAATAAAAGCATGAAACTGGAAAACAGTACACACACACACACACACACACACACACACACACACACACGAATAAAGACCCGCAAATTCATCTCAAAGATCTGTGATCTATGAGTGAATTTCGACAAATCTGTGGTTGCTATCCTCAATGCTGCTGTGATGATGTGCTGCCATCTAGTGTTACACATCATGAACACAAGAAAGGTCTAGCAAGGTGGATAAAAAGGTTGCTACAATAGCAAAACACACTTCAGTGTTTTCAGCACTCTCATTCACTGTTATTTATGCAGTTGGTGTAGAGCTCACCCGGCACAGTCCTGCTTTCCCTCCTCACACTGGAACTGTAATACACTGCATAACTCTGGAGAAAAACATTGGAGTACAGTACTTCTACTGCTTGTCATGTTATTCATATTTATTGTAAGAAACTGTGCATTTACATTAAAGGACTCATTCTCATTGTTTACAGAGATTAAGAAAAGCACGAATTCATTAGTAATCAAGAAACTGCTGTTTCAAGTTCATTTTTGTACCTTCTTTCTCTTTGTGGAGTCCCTCCAATCGGTAAGCTTCAGTTTGTACTGCAATAATAACAATGGTAACAACAACAACAACAACAACAACAATCATCATCATCATGTACAGTAAGGGAGGACTTGTGCCACTTAAAGTACACTGATTTGAAGAAAACACTAACCACACAGAGGGGAATAGGAGATTGACTTAAGGGTAGCATACCCACTTGGTGTCAACCTTTTGTAATTGGCTACATCCCCGAAACAGGGATACACAAGATGAAGGATATTAAAGCAGGATTGTGTCTTACGAGTTGCCAGCTCCTTCTGCAAAGAGTCACACACTGACTTTGCCTCCTTAATCTCTTCCTCCTCGGCTCTTTTACCTAGGATAGGACACATAATAATAATGTATTCTTCTTGACTTGTCAATCCTCTCATCTAAGGAAGACACGTGGCTATACACACATACTGCTGTATATATTGTAATATGATACACACATATTTTATATATTTTTGTTATTATTTCTAGATTATTGTTATATTATATTATTATAATGCACATATTTTTTTTATTTTCTGCTTTCTCTTCTAGAATGTGAGCAGCTGCAACTCACCCAATTCCCCCTCAGGGATCAATAAAGTATTTCAATAAATCACTACATTTGATCTTTTGCATTTGGTTAACTAGAGTTACTATTTATTAATTGAATCATTTGAATGTCATGTCAATAATCGCTGTGGCGAAAAACGAATAAGCTTGCAGGGATATGGCTATCAAAACGAACAAAACCTCCTTGGAACAAACCACCATTAGTCAACGCTTCCGGGTTCACGTTGAACTCATAGCTTCGGGCTCCTGATCGCTCATTGTTTTTTATTCAACAGTATATAGGTCTCCTGAGAGACCGTCAAAAATTGGCAATGCCGACTATATTGCAAGTCGTCACGCCGGGGTATTGGGTAAAGTTTTCAACTAGCAATAATCGCGCCTCAGATAGACTTCATAGGCTACGATACTGCCACTGCGCAGAGATAACACTAGGGAGAGACCGGGAGGGGAGTCTCTCCACTCGATGAGGCTCTCTGTCATGGTTTCATTACCTCCGCCAATGAGCTTATGTTTTTCGGTGCCGTTTGACTGTTTGGCTGTTTGTCTGTCTTATGTTAGTAATATTACTGAAAAACCGACGATTTTCATGGCGCATGGGCCGAGAACAAACCCATTCAATATTGGGGGCGGATCCAATCGACTCACTAAATTTGCATATCAGAGCGGCGTCATCTGAGACTCCGCCTTTCTGCTTCCGGGTTCACGTTGAACGTTGAAATCATAACTTTCTGTTCCTGATTGTTCATTGTTTTATTCAACAGTATATAGGTCTCCTGAGAGACCGTCAAAAATTGGCAATGCCGACTATATTGCAAGTCGTCACGCCGGGGTATTGGGTAAAGTTTTCAACTAGCAATAATCGCGCCTCAGATAGACTTCATAGGCTACGATACTGCCACTGCGCAGAGATAACACTAGGGAGAGACCGGGAGGGGAGTCTCTCCACTCGATGAGGCTCTGTGTCATGGTTTCATTACCTCCGCCAATGAGCTTATGTTTTTCGGTGCCGTTTGACTGTTTGTTTGTTTATCTCTCTTATGTTAGTAAGATTACTGAAAAATCGATGATTTTCAAGGAGCATGGGCCGAGAACAAACACATTCAATATTGGGGGCGGATCCAATCGACTCACTAAATTTACATATCAGAGCGGCGTCATCTGAGACTCCGCCCTTCTGCTTCCGGGTTCACGTTCAACGTTGAAATCATAACTTTCTGTTCCTGATTGTTCATTGTTTTATTCAACAGTATATAGGTCTCCTGAGAGACCGTCAAAAATTGGCAATGCCGACTATATTGCAAGTCGTCACGCCGGGGTATTGGGTAAAGTTTTCAACTAGCAATAATCGCGCCTCAGATAGACTTCATAGGCTACGATACTGCCACTGCGCAGAGATAACACTAGGGAGAGACCGGGAGGGGAGTCTCTCCACTCGATGAGGCTCTGTATCATGGTTTCATTACCTCCGCCAATGAGCTTATGTTTTTCGGTGCCGTTTGACTGTTTGTTTGTTTATCTCTCTTATGTTAGTAAGATTACTGAAAAACCGATGATTTTCATGGAGCATGGGCCGAGAACAAACACATTCAATATTGGGGACGGATCCAATCGACTCACTAAATTTGCATATCAGAGCGGCGTCATCTGAGACTCTGCCCTTCTAGTTCTTGTTTAAAACAAAACAGTAGACAGTCTGAAAAGATAATTGCACCATTACACTAATAGCCAGGCTTTAAATAAATAAATAAATAAATTACATTACATTACATTACATTACATTACATTACGTCATTTGGCAGACGCTTTTATCCAAAGCGACTTACAATAACACATTTTTGTCAGCAATAGAGAAATCAACTATGCAACACAGTCTATATATGACAGCTACAACTTCTGAAGGAATAGTGGTAAAGTTTAGTTAGTATTTTCTTTTCTTTTTTTAATAGTGTCTTTAGTCTCTTACGAAAGATCGGCAGTGATTCGGCCGTCCTGACCGAAGGTGGGAGTTCATTCCACCATTGAGGTGCCAGGGACGAGAAGAGTCAATAAAATAAATAAAATAATAATAATAATAATAATAATAATAATAATAATAATAATAATAATAATAATAATAATAATAATAAATACATCCATCTACTATAAGAATGAGAAGTGTCTGTGTGTGCGCAGAATTTTGTTCGGCCACAGCTATGCCATTCTATGTGCAATCGGACTGAAACTTTCAGGAAGTGTAAACAGCACCCATGCAAGTGACCTGATGGAGTCGGATTATGTAATTGCCCTAATTACCTAATGATGTGATGTCATCAGTGATGTCATCAGTGATGATGTCATCAGTGATTATGTTTTTTTTTCCCTTGCCACCATCACCAAGTGCATGCTCTTGTTTGGGTAATTGTCTCAATTGCCACATGACCTTGCAGTAAAATCGCCAGTGCATGTGAGAATTGTTTCAATTGTTGGGTCTAAAATAAAGAGCCCTACCTGCTCTATTTGGAAAGCGCCTTGGGATAACTCTTGCTATGATTTGGCGCTATATAAATATAAAATTGATTGATTGATAGATCCATCATGTTCCAGACAAGGAGGGCCTCCCAGGGGGGGTCTAACTCCCACGGGTCCACTAGTAAATTAAAATCCACATGCACAGACATCTTTATGATCAACCCAATCAATCAGTAACGAAAAGTTGGGGCCATTACAATTATATCTAAAACCAAATTAATGGGCTTGAGTTTAATGGTATTATACAGTACAGTACAGTATGATTATCCTGTTTGAGAAAGACCTCTAGTGTCCATTGAACTACATTGCATGACCCAAGTATTTTGTTTTCTTGCACATACTATGGACAATACAAACGAGTCAAATGTGGTTGGACAAACAAGTTGAAAATGTTGACAGAGGAAGCCCAAGGGCTTTATAAATACATTCCCAGAGAAATGAAATGTCAACGCTCCTCTAAAATTAGATTCAATTGTAATGATCCCTGTAGTGAAGTTGCAACAAGAGGAAACAGAATTACAATATAAAGACACTGTCAATATTTTGACTTTCACAAGATTAAAATCAGAATGGGTCTTGCAGAGTGTTGCTGTTCTCTACAAGCCAGAGACATTAATCATATCTCATAAACCTCCATTCATCATGTTCTGAAACTTCATTTCTGAAGTAACAGGTAAGGATGTACCTCACTGAAGATACGGAAGTGGGGGACCAGAGCTGGTATGCTCCTCATGTATAGCTGTCTAGATTGTGGTGGTTTGTCTCCCACGATATTATATTCCAACTGGTACGTTTACATCTAGTTACATGGATTGTGCTGAAACTATCAGCTGCGTACCATGTTACTCTATAAAGAAGCATTAGCGCTATATTAACATTTTTGTTTTATACCCGAAAGGCACTGCGCGTATCGTCGGAACAACACGTCTTCCTATTGGTGCAAAAAGAGTTTTTAGTCAACCTTCGCAATAATGCGTTTTCCCCTTTGGGTTTCCCTTGAAATTGTACAAACCCTATTGGACTTTATTGACTTATATTATCCAGGCAGGCCAGATAGCAAAGAGTTATAAAATACTTTATAAATGAAAGACGGCAAACGAAACGTTATTCGCGGTTCGACGAAACGTTCCACCCTTTGCCCGAAAGATGTCGCTATTGTTAAACACATCATCACCACAGTATTTTCACATTTTCACATGCCAACACTACCTTGCTCAGCTATCCTTAGTTTTCGCATCAGCTGTTCAATTTTAGGCTCCTCCATGTTTCCAGCTCCTGTGCAACACAGAGGGGGTGGAGATCAACTCAAACAAACAACAACAACAACACCATGTTGCAACTAATGTTACTGCAGCTTGAAACCTTGTTTACCTCCTTGCTGCGGTGTAACAATGTCCTCAATGTTGAAACCTGCAAAAATAAAAAGCGTTGAGGGGAAAGAAAGTTAGCATTTCCATCATCTCTGATCATGTAACCTACTAGGTTACTTGCTACGCCAGCTAACGTGAGCTAACATCTCTCTGATCAGCTAGTAGGCCTAGTGGGTACATGAACTTGTGTAAAACATTCATGTAAAATGAAGTTTAAAGCGTTTTGGAAACCGTCTTTAGTGACTTATTTCTTAAAAATATAAGGTTAAATGTCTAACCTGCCGAGACGTTCATGCTTAGCAGTCTATTTCTGAGAAGGTTGAGTTGGTCCAGAAGAGTAGAGAGTGATCTCTGCACTAGTCCCGAAGCACTGGAGGACAAGTGCACGAGCCATAGAGCACTTGTCCTGTGGGATGGACGGCGCGAAAAAGAGCAATTTTAGGCGTGCACAAATCTTGGCTGACTGCCAGGTATCCTACATTGTGTGTGTGTGTGTGTGTGTGTGTGTGTGTGTGTGTGTGTGTGTGTGTGTGTGTGTGTGTGTGTGTGTGTGTGTGTGTGTGTGTGTGTGTGTGTGTGTATATGTATGCATGTGTGTGTGTGTGTGTGTGTGTGTGTGTGTGTGTGTGTGTGTGTGTGTGTGTGTGTGTGTGTGTGTGTGTGTGTGTGTGTGTGTGTGTGCGTGCGTGCGTGCGTGCGTGTGTGTGTACAGTATATATCCTGAAACTTTTTCACATCAGGGACCCTAAACTGACACAAATTAGACTGCCATTTGCTAAGATTTTGTGCCAGGTCCGATCAGATGTTTGCTTATAGATTCTTTATTACAGAAAGTGAATGAAGGACACCACATATAACATATAACAGCTAAGATAAATCCAGCCATATCTAGTAACTGCTGGATAAATTGTGGGGCACAGGTGGGCAACTATCTACATACATTCTGGTCATGCTCAAAATTGAAAAATTACTGGAATGACATATTTCAATCTGTCGGAGAAATAATGCATCTTGACATCCCACAAGACCCAAGACTTGCTATGTTAGGGATGACAACAGATGGGATAGAAGGAAGGAATCAGAACTATCTTCTTCAAATCTTGTTTACAGTAGCAGTGAAATGTATCACTCTGAACTGGTTAAAGCCTGACCCCCCTACTTATAATTTCTGGTTACAAAAATTAGGGGATGTGTATAAAATGGAGCAAATAACATACTCACTGAGACTTCAAAACCACACATTTACTAAAAGGTGGAGTCCCATGATGATGCTATTAAGGTAATAAGATAATATCATACCTCACCTCGGTCAGGGTTTTGTCTGTTTTGTTTTGTTTTGTATTTTTATTTTCATTTTTGTACTTGTCTGTCTTGGTCTTTCATTATTTTATTTTATTTTATTCTATATTATTTTTTTATGAGATGGACATCATTGTGTAATCCATGTATGTACTGATGAGAAGAACGTAACATATCATCCTCAAATTGTTATGAAGCTAAAGTGGATGATCAATGTGCCCATCACTGTTTAATTTACTTGTTGTCCATGTTACTGTGTCTGAATTGCTGTAATAAAAAAAAAAAGAAAGAAAGTGAATGAAACCATGATCAAAATAGTTATACATTGATATTTTACTAATTATGGATGGAATAGTGAAAATAATTATTATTCCCCTATTTGCTGGGGAGTGGGGACCCCCCTGGAACCCCCTTCAAGGACTCCACTTTGAGAACGACTGGATTAATTTACCAAAGTATATGGCTATACTTGATTGTGGTTGGCATGGTACTGGCCCAGTACCATGCCAACCACAATCAATTCAATTTCTGTGGGGTTGCATTAAGAATAATAATGAATGACAAGTCATGCTCTTGTTCTGACAACAAATGAAATGCAGCTTTGCTTTGATCTTTCATCATGATTTATGATAGAGTACACCCACCATGACATGCCACAGACATGTAACCATCATGCCCCAACCCCACCTAGCGATTTACCAGAGAGCTTTCTCCATGGGACTAGTGATATTCCACGACCTTATGTTGTAGCCGACACAGTTTGCAATATCAAACAGCAGAGAAAAGTGAATGAACACAGGAGGTCTCCTTTCCATTGTATCTCTTTTAATGAAAAGCAAACAGCAGTGTAGAGGAATGCAATTCCACTTTGAATTAATGCAAATATACAGTGCAAACAGACCTACAAAGTCTCCAATTACTTTACCTATACACATCAAACCACGTAGGAGTTGTATATACACTTACACATCAGTTAGATACGAACACAAGAGTTAAAAAAAAAAGTGTAACAATACTTTACAACGCTGTGTCTCTCAGAAACAGAAACAGCTAGTGTGCAGTGTGCGTTGTCAGCACATGCAAAATGTGAGGAGGTCATGCAACAGGTGTAAAATGCAAACAGAATTCACAGATTAAAATGTTTTAATATGCATGTTCAACAGGGCTGGGCGGTAATTATCGTCTTTCAGTGGAATCATATCATGATATTAAGATATGTCATGACACATTTCTGCTGTCTAAATTGATGATTAGCACATTTTACTTATAAACTCATAAAATTAGGTATGGTAGGAATATTATTTGAATATTTCAGCTTAGTTTGACATCACCTAACATTACCATTCGGTTCAATGAGATGAGCATTAATTTGTTTATTTAAGATGATTTCGCATAAATTAACCATATTGTGATATATACATGTATAGAGAAAAATCCTCATGATATTGATTTCATCCATATCGCCCAGCCCTAAGTTCAATACCATTCATGCTGTAAGGTCAAATTATTTTGGCGTCAAGTAACTGTACATATCGATTCCTTTTTCCTCGATCGCTTTTGTGGAACCAGAGTGTAACCAGTGTCTCATGTTCACCATGAGCTTCCGTAATACTTTCTTTGAAACGTTGCAGTTTGCTATTTCAGGTACTGGCATGCTAACCCTTCAAGGTTGAAATAAATGGCCCTCAGAGAAAAAGCAGCAAACATCTCTAGCATCAGCTGTCTCTATGGAGACCCTCTCTTTCAAAATAGTGTTCAATTTCCCAGCTTATACTAACTATACTAACTTCAAAGCAACCATGTTATCTACAGCATCTTCAATACATTTATAAATTATTCCTACCATGTCAGTCAGTGTCCATGCCCAGTGTCCGTCTACTTCATATTATTCTCTGATTTTTATTTTATTTTTTTACCTGGATCAGCTTGGTATAAAAGTGGGCAGAAATTTCAAAACTTCAATATTTCACATTAGATTAAAAAGAAAGAAAAAGCACTCAATTTCACTTTACATAAAAGACCAAGACAAAAAGGAATTTGTGAAAGGGAAAATAAAAATAAAAACCAGAGGGGAAGGGAATTGTTAGTTTCAGCTTTGGAATAATACAAAATCTTTCCACAACATTTTTTCTTTCGTTTGAAAAGATATCCAGTAAGAATATATAGAGAGACTATATATATACTGTATATATTCATGTGTATATTTGTGTGTGGTCATATATATATATACGTCATTGTTTAACCTATCTAACCACTAGTTTCAGAGCACCCATTTCCCCATCAAGCACCCCGTCTGTACGACGGGCTCCGGCATGCCTAGAGGTCAGAGGTGAGGGATGTTAGCGTCATACACAGTCAGCAATACACGGCACTATTTACAGCCACGTAAAACAAGCAGGCTAGGAGAGGCATTCCTCTGGTGGCGATTCCACAGAATCGTACGACATCTTTAGTTGTATTTCCAATGTTGCCATGCAGAGTTACCTTAACACTGGCAGGCTGAAAAGGGAGGGAGGATACTCGAGTGAACCGATATATTGTGTTTCTAGCATTAGCTTCTCTTCAGGCAAAGCTGGTTCGCATCGCAGCGCTTGTACTCAATATTCAAAGTGCCACGGATGCCCCCCCCCCCCTCCCTGCTCTTTTCCCGTTCAATCTCTCTGCAGCAAGGCAGAGTGCCAAGCATACGTAGGATAGGATGTTCTTCTATTCGTGTGAAGCCAAACCGGAAGTTGGTGGACAGGTACTGTAGACAGTCGTCTGTGTTAGTAGAAGCAGGGGGACAGTTAGAGCAAGCGGAAGTGGCCAGAGTGGAGGGAGAAGGAGAAGAATGATCACAATGGTCTGTCATTAACGGCAAGATTTACATTAAAAATAAATAAATTAAAAGGTGCCCCTCTCAGCTGCATTTTAAGACAGGCCGCAACTCCTCTACAGCCCAATCTAACAGAATCAAGACCAAAGAAGAGAGAGAGAGCGAGAGAGAGAGAGAGAATATTTAGAGAGTGTGAGGGGAAAAAGAAAATTAGTTGAAAGGAATCAAAGAGAGAGAGGGCATTTTAGCATTATTATTCCACAATGAGGGGAAGCATTTTCCATCTCCCTCCTGTTCCCTTTAGGGGGCGCCCTCATTCGCGGGAGCGTCCCACAATCGCCAGGATGTAGAGGAAGATGTTGATGATGTCGGTGTAGAGGTTGAGGGCAGCGAAAATGTATTCCTCCGGACTCAGGGACAGCTTCTTGTTGCCCAGGAGAAGCTGGGTGTCTACAGCCAAAAACTGTGGAGACGAAACAAGGATGGAGTTAATCATTTTTTACACACAGTATCTAAGCTGAGTGAGGTGGCTGATGCTGTCAGATGCAGTGGCAACACCCATCAAAAGAGCCACATTATGCATCTGACAGGCTATAATATACAGGGAACATAGATTGGCCATTATACCTTTAACCAGCAATATTGTTTTCATGTTCATGATGCATTTCTTCCATAGCTGAATATGCAATCTACTAAATATGGAATCAAAATGTTCATATACGACAAACAGGATGAGGTAAATTCCCAGTCCTGTTCAAGTCAAGCTTGTCATCTAAATGTCTCACAAGTTTCGTATGTATTATGGTCCTTAGGCTGTGAGACAACATGAAGGCCAGAGCCGACTGAATGGTTCCAGGCATTTGTAGCATTACTCAGATTTTTTCCTTCCTGTTTCTCTAACTCAGCACCCCTCTTCTCCATCTATTATGCCCATGTCTTTCGACGCCGTCGAGTTCAGTGGAGCAGTTTCTCCAGCGATGCACCAAAAGTTGTTCTTTACTCATCAACTACTCCATATTTTCACATTTCCTTTTTGTCCTCCTTTGTTCAGATGTTCATCTGGTGACCTCTAATCTTCATGGGGTCTCCTCCCTCTTCTCTTCTGTTCGTCTCAAACTCCAATTTTCCAGCCATTTGGCTCACATCATTTTAATAGTTTCTTTTTTGACAACTGCGTCGTCCCCGAGTTTGGCTCTCATAATGCATGGTCAAACATTCAGTTAGATCATGATTACAAGGTTAGTCTTCCACTTTCCTTCTGCTAAGCATGAATCGTTTTCCTTCCCTTGATTGTGGGAGATTGACTCTTCTGCAGATGAAATTATCCCTTATTGAGCCCACTGGGGCTCGCAGAGAGGTGGAAAACCTTCTGTATGCCAGTGGTGATGTGTGCTTTAGTCTCCAGACTACATTACCACACAAATCTCAAAATGACCCAATTGGCAAATCCAGTCGTTTATAGGTTTAAACCTTTAATCACATGATGTAGTCACGCTCTAGTAATAAAATGATCATGTGATCAATTCCGTCGTGTTGCTTTGACATTCCAGTGCAATAACTAAAACCCGAAGACAGGCAAGAGCCACTGAACTCCTTGATAGGAAACCAGGTGTGAGTATGAAACTTACGCAGGTGAAGAGGAGGGCCCCCAGTGAGGCATAGACGATGTGCAGGATCCTGTGGCGGATGAAGATGCAGAGGATGGAGAAGAGCAGCAGCACGATCAGGCCCACAAACAGCACGCCCCGACAGGAAGTGAAGTCATACTTGCTCTGTGGTGGGGAAGTTTAGGTTGAGACACAAAGAATTAGGGAAAGGGACTGAGGCTACGTCCACACTAGAGCTGGGCAATATAATCGATATGGCAATATATCGCGATATTTTATTTCCCGATACTGTATCGATACTTGGACGCCAAGTATCGCGATATAAAAAAATAAAAAAAATGTTTGCAGGCCATGCCATGCCAGGCCTCTGCATCTGGTGATTCCCACCCCTAATCGATACTGTATCGATATTTCCCAAATCGATGCATTCAGTAACACTCAACACTCAGTAGTTTTGACTACCGTAAATTTGTCCACTAACTTATCAGTATAAAGTGATGTACATATTATTACACTACCTGGGTGGTACACAGTGTGTTGTATCTTTAGCTCTATTATTTAATTTTGAGTAAATTCTGTAGAATATCGCAATATATCGCAATATGTATCGCATCGCAATATATCGTGATACAATCGTATCGTGACCCAAGTATCGTAATACGTATCGTATCGTGAGATCCTTGCCAATACCCAGCCCTAGTCCACACGCATACGGATATTTTTGAAAACACATTTCCCCCCCTCCTCCGTAAAAAAGATTCCTGTCCACGTGTTTTTCGAAAATTTCTGTCCACACGACAACTCAAAAACAATTAAAACACCATTATTTATTTATTTGTGTGTGTGTGTGTGTGTGTGTGTGTGTGTGTGTGTGTGTGTGTGAGTGAGTGTGAGAGAGAGAGAGAGAGAGAGAGAGAGAAACATGTTTGACATCTACTACTCTTTAGGACTTCCGTGGATGAAAGTGAAAGACACTTTTGATCATTCATAACCTGCTCTTAGGGTTACGGTTTGAATATTTCATGCTTCAAACCATGAGGGGCTGGGAGGAGCAAGTCGACATGTAAAATTACTCAGAGGGAATAGTGTTTGTCATTTTGTTCCCCCATTACCAACAGCCAGAGAGAAAGACAGAACTGGTGGAAGGTGTTTGTGTGTAGTTATTATAGTGTTCCCAAAAATATTGTATCTCAGTAGTAAGGCACTAGTGAGAAATACACCAATGAGTGAAAAGTGTGACCATATGCCCTGCTCTCCCCTACATAAAGCAATCTTATTTAACCATTCGACTTAATGCCTTGTCACTACTGTATACAAGGTGACCATTAAGACACAGTCAGACACAGTTTCTGGGTTGACTTGTTTTACTGCCTTGCTGTGTGCCAGGGTGAGACCTAGCCAACTGAAACTACGACTCTTCGTCAGTTCGTCCCAGGCCTGAGCAAGAGACGCAGTGGCCCTGTGAAGAGGCTCTTGGTTATGGGCCCCCTGAGCTCTTGGGCCCCTGGGCCCGGCAGGCCCGTTTGGTAATACATCCCTGCTCACGTTGTGTTGAAAAGTGGGTGGGTGGTGACATGTCCCCATTGTAAATGACACCTATGGCCACACCACAATTTGGAGGTTTGGGGTTTGAACCTCAATGAAAGCTTGGACTTTGAAGAACTTCTCAAGTGAAGACTGAAAAGCTCTGACAGAAATGACTTAACCTTGTGAGCCTCAGTGGCTCTCAGAGTTTGACAAGCTGCGTGACAGTTTTGAGCTTGTAGGTTTGAGCCTCTTTTAGAGAGTTTGAAAGTGGACACGCAGACAAAAGGCTAAAAAGCTCTGAGAAACCTTAACACGTGTGACCCAGTGGCTCAGAGAGTTGGATTACTGCCCAGCGGTATTGAGATTGTGATGGAGTTGTCGACCACATAAGAGCACACATGGGCAAAATGCGGCCCCAGACCATCTCAATCCGGTCCTCAAAGGAAAACAAAACAACCCCCAAAAAGTCAATAAAAGACATTTGATTTGTACTACTATGATATCAGGAGATCAATAGGAGAAATTACCAATCACAGCGGGAGAGAGGGTTAAAAATAGAGAGACACCCATGAAAATCTGGAGTGTTTGGCAGTTATGAGTCCAATGTGTGGCCCTTCGGTTACTTTATGTAAGTCAGTATGGCCCTCTGTGGAAAAAAAGAGTTGCCCACCCACCCCTGGTGTAGGTGTTTGTGTACATTTGCATACACTTCTTAACGTGTCTGTACAACATGTTCCTGCGTGCTGACCTGTAGTGAGAAGAGGACCACGGTGAAGCAGACGACGGCGGTGATGCCCACGGCCATGATGACCGTGTCCGTGTCGTAGAAGCTGGCAATCATGCCCACCATGTAGGACAGGCTGAGGGTCAGGATGGACTGTGAGACAGAAAACACACGTTGACCTCATGGATGACGCACACATATTAAGATTCAAGGCACAATATTAAGTTGATCTTTGTAAGGATGCATGCCTTGTTACCTTTGAAGAGTTTCAAAGGATAGTTCACTCTTTTTTTTTTTTACCCCATATTTGCTGTTAAACTTTTCAAGTAATGTTCAACTTTGTGCAGTCAGTATAGTCTAGAAGTTTTAGTAGAGATTTTAAGAAAAAATGTGTCTTCACTGCTAAAGAATTAAAAAATAAATCTGTGTTAGGGGCAGATTCTTCTTACCAATGCAACCAGGTTCCAGGGGTGCTTGCGGCGGAATTCTCCGCAGCAGCTGAGCACGATGAGAGAGACAAAGAAGACGGCGTAGGACACATAGTACGTCCAGGGGTTACGGCGCACAAAGTACTTGGCCTCAGCAACGAAGGTGAAGACGGCAACAAAGGAGAAGGTGACCGACAGCTGCACCGTGAGAACCATGAAGACCTGGTGAGGAGGAGGGAACAAGAGTATTTTTTAGAGAAGACAAAATATATATTCATTATATAGGTATTGTGTTACTCCATGTTATGTTAGTTTGTGTAATATTATAACTTTCTTCTATTTGCTTTATCATCAATATTAGACAGTACAGCCCAATTTCTGCTTCGTCTCTCGACACTTTTGAGGGGAGAATGTTGTTATGTCGCAGACACTGTTATATTTTGTTGCGCACTGTGATTGGCTAGAGAGAGAGTTCCATCAGTGTAGCAGCTAGTAGCTGCTTTCCCTGGTGAAAGCAGACAGCGCTCCGTGTGGGCGGAGGTCTGGAGGAGTGGAACAATTCTGAAAAAGAGGAGCGAGGGGTATACAGATACGAGGGACTTTAGGACTTGGGCAAGATGTTTTTACAGTGTAACTCAGAGGAGTTACGTTGCTCCTCAGACGGCTCAGAGTGAAACCGAGGAGGGGATAGAGACTTTTGCTGGGGGGAGGGGCTCGCTGTTACCGTGGCGACAACTGAAACCTATATATCAATCAATAAATCAATCAGCTTTATTGACGAACTCAAGAGTCCATTAAAAAGCATACATCAAAACACACACAGACACAATAAAAAAATAAATACAAATATATAAATAATATGTAAGGAAGTTTGTGTGCTTGCCTTGTGTGAAGTGTGAAGTTGCCGGATCTTAGGTTAGGGCTAAATAAAGGTTAAATAAATAAAATAAAGGGCTCACGGGCAGTGATCGATTAGAACCACAGAGATGTCTTTCAGGCTAATTTATTGGGAATATCAGGCAGAAGCAGTATACAGAGTGGCATACAGGTTGCAGAAAGGGAACATATCATAGCGAACAACACCTTTTATACCCCCCCACATTCGAGGTATGACATCGTTGGTGATGTCACAACGTCCGGGGAGGTATGACATCATCGATGACCTCATAAAGTCACGTCTGCCATCACAGTCAGCCTAGACCGTCTGATTTCGCTGATGACCTCACAGGGGAAACTTTGACATCACCGATGACCTCACGAGGTGAACTCTGACATCATCATCGATGATCATCATTGCATCGTTGGCGCCTTGGTTGGTGGGCGTCATTTGCCCCAAGAACAGGCCTGATGGTGGGCCATTACGGAGCATTTTCTACATAATATATAAATAAAAAACGGTGTGTGACTCTTAATTCTGGAGCGCCCTACCATAAATTAAGCTTAGGAGAGCGTCCTAGCTTCAGAAGATGACAGGAGGTGTGTGACTATGGCTGGCTGGTGTGTGTGTGTGTGTGTGTGCGTGTGTGTGTGTGTGTGTGTGTGTGCGTGTGTCTGTGTGTCTGTGTGTGTGTGTGTTGTGGGGGTGGGTAAACATGCGTTTATCTCGGATATCTCCCAACCTTTCTGATGAAAGCTTGTCGGATAGTCTTGTCCTCAAAGCCAGAGCAGGTGAACTCCTCATTGTCGTAGTAAGATGGAGGCCCACCTCCATCACCATGGTAACCAGGGCTGCCCATAGGCTCTGGAGAACAACAGGAAGACAACTGAGTGTGAAAATAACCAGCATCCGGCAACACCTGGGCTAAACAAATGGATAAGGACTTGTGTCCATATAGCTTCTTTTTCTCAGCTCCAGCGCCCATCATCCCAGCGATCATAAAGGCAGTATGGATTATACCGGATATGTATTGTAAATATCTGCCCTCTGGTAAGCCTTGCTTGTTCTACAACACTGTATTTTTAGTAATGTTACTGCTAGAAGTGCTAACGTTACATTAACTAGGTGGTTAGTGCAGCTGGTAAACTACAGTAGCAGCAGGCGTTATCATCTGTTTCTCCTGAAAAAAAAAAAAAAAAAAAAAAAAAACGCTCCAGGCAGCGCTTTTTCCACGCCAGGAAGATGCTGACAGGCGCCATGTTGACACGTGTGTGGGGTGTTCTTCAGCACACTCTGATTGAAGCATTGATCATCTTATTGATCAGTGTGTTGCAGTCTAAAATGTATCCACCAATTGTTTTTCTCTCTGATCTTATGAGAGACTGACTAGTCCGGCGGTTCCCAACCTTTTCCCACTCGTGGCCCACTTGAAAATCTCAAAAGTGTTCACGGCACACATCCGACCGTAAACAGTACGGAGGGCAAATAATGCCTTCTCAGAGCACTTTTTAATTTGGCTTTGGCGTATGGTATGAACAAAGGCTAAAAGTGGGGGCTGTCTGCAGTAGGCTAATTAACGATAATAATTGATTACAAATTAAATAACGGCATCATTCAACGATGGAGAAATGCATTCTCATACATATTAATAATAACTAGACAAACCTGGACTAGACAAACCTCAACAGCTTTTCTTTGGGCAATTACATGCTTTTAGTGTGGAAACACAACTAGAGAGAAAATTCACCAGTGCTTTTTATTTTTACATGGAACATTTAGATGGGTTTTATGGGACAGAGTGAGTGAGTTTTCTAACAGCAATAAACTATACCTGGCATCATTAGCAAGCTGAGCACACTGGTTTTAGTCCATTTGGACGACTAGTGAATCAACAAATAGAGTCCATGATGTCTTTGCTCATAAAAAAAAACATGCAAATATAGAGTACAGATCTCTGGCTGTCACCATTCATTGCCCTTAGCCTTGTGATACACGTTCCAGTGTGTAACGTATAACGCACGTAACGTATAACGGACACTTTACACCACACTTCTTATTGTATACATTGTAAATAGCAGTCAATTTGTTTAAATGTACCTCTGTCAGTGTCAACTCACGGACCTTGTCTGTTTTAGCTTGTACGCATACCTTTTGTTTCTGTGTAAGTACACTGAGCGCAACCAAAACCGGAGTCCAATTCCTTGTATGTCTACATACATGGCCAATAAAACTGATTCTGATGCTGTAGTAGTATGAGAGAAATTTTCATCACTGATAAGATGCAGGTCCTGTGCGAAGAAAGGCTACTCAAAAAGGACCCACTTTGTAAATGTCCCAAAGGCTCATCAGTCTCAAACTCTGTGTCAAAGCACTCACCACTGGGGCCTCCAACAAAGCCTTGCTGTGGGACTCCCTGCTGGTACGGCCCCTGAGGATAGGGCCCCTGTGCGTAGGGCGCTTGAGGGTAAGCCATCTGCGGGAAGGGAGCTGCTGGACCAAACCCCGGCCCTGCCTGCGGGTAGGCCGGCTGCCCGTAGCCAGCTGCCGGTGGGTAAGGTCCCCCGGGGGCCTGGCTGTAGTTGGGAGGGGCCGGGGGCACGCCGAAACCTGGCTGAGGGGGTCCGTAGACGTTGTTATGGAGGGGGTTGCTCTCACCCATAATAGGGAAGCTACTTTTGTCCTGAGACATGGTGAGGAGGAAGGATCACTGTACTCCGCCCTGGAACAATCTATGGAACACAGAGAAGAAGAAGGATCATTAGTTTGTCTTAAAGAACAACAACAACAACACACATCCACCACACCGTGTATGAAATGTTCACACAGAGGATGCTGCTAATAATGACCGTGACCTCAACTACAACATCTTAGCACAGTTATGGTCAAATGTAGAAAAATATCAATGATTCCCCCCTTTACCAAATCTCAGATGTCCCACAAGAAAGCAGAACAAAGGGAAAGTATTTGAAGATATATGCTATGCTAAGTAATGACACGACACGCTCTTGGCCAAACTGGCTAAGTCACAAACAACGCATCTGCCTGATTAAAAACGTGACAAGCAATCGAACAATGCAACAAAGAGAAAGAGAAGGAATAGAGATGAAGTAGAGTTACAATAGTCTGCCTTCCTGTTTAGAACTATATTCATCTTCAAATTACCCCTGATATAGTTTGACCTTTCTCTTTGGTATATGGACACTGAACACAGTTGCCATTCACTCACTACATAACAGACAGAAATAAAACATTGGTCTTCTTAATGAGGTCTCAGTGGATCTTAGTACGATTAGTATGATGGTGTTATGTTTAGGATTCAAACCTATCTGAGGAGAGGGAGGGGGGAATAGGAGCAATTGACTGTCATCACTGGCTATCCAGAGAAAACACCTCGCCACAGCCAATGGCTGCTGAGGACAGCATGATCTAGGAGGACCCAGTGGATTTAGGCATGGAGTTGAAAGGGGGAACGGGGGACGGGACAGCAAACGTGTCATTGGCAGGAACCGCAGTCCCTGGAAAAAGCTGACTGCTGTTTCAATTAAGGAACAGCAATCCAAAATAACACTCTCCAAACACCCGGGCCTGCATAACTGATAACACAAAATGTGTTTTTGTACTTCAAATATTAGATCAGCTAATGGGAAATCATTGTGTGTCCACATAAGTCTTATTCTAGCCTTAAACTTCAACGAGTTACTGTAGGCAGCATCGCTTGAGAAAATGGTGAACGAGGAGGGACAAATAATTGCAAAGAAAGTGCACTGAATTCTAGTGCCCTCTAACTGAAATGATGAGCGATGGCACAAATCCAAATAATGTTGCGTCTGTTAGATGGCGCGAGACATGATGGCCATTTTGAAACAATGTTGCGGATTCTGAATGTTTCCGTGCATGATCTCTTTACACTCTCTTTACTCTAGATCAGCTTCACGACCCCCCAACACCAGGCTCCTGCAAGACAGGGCCAGGAGGGTGGAAGGGTCGTCATACTTTCAGATGTTTTATGCAACCCATGACCAATAATACATTATCTTTTTTGCTGGGGACCCCATGCAACCCCCTCCAAGACCCCTGACCCCACTTTGAGAACCACTGACTGCTCTAGGAAGATTGGTGTACTGTCTGGTGATTTAAAGTGAACAGTGTGAAGAGCATATAGTCGCAACTTCTCGCAGGTTGAGAGGCTGGTTCTGTCCAATCTCAACCCTGACCCCAACCTCGACCCATCACAGTATCACATGCAGAGCAAACCGCTCAGTGGATGATGCAGTTAACCTCAGCCTGAATTATACCCTGGATCATCTGGAAACTACCGGTTCCTATGTGACGGGCCCTACACGTACACACCGCCCGCAATAAACTCGCATCTACTCGCACTCGCACAGTCAGCCCTGCCCCGCTGCTACAGCGTGGTTGGCTGCCTTGCTGTATTTCCGTCTTCAATTGGTCGATTTGGAAATGCCCCTCCTTCCCTCGCTGCCATCTTGTCGCTCACCAGCTTGCAAAGCATGCTGGGATACCTGGCGTCAGGACATCGCAGGCGACAAGACGAGAGGAGGGGCCAAAACCGAAATAGACCAATTGAAGACGGAAATACAGCAATGCAGCCAAGCAAGCTGCAGCAGCGGGGCAGGGCTTGACAGGGTGAGTGCGAGCACATGCGAGTTTATCGCCGATGCTCGCGTTTGGTGAGAAGGGGGTCTGAGACTTCCGTTTGTGTACTTCAATTGCGCACTGATCACTGATCTCCTCACCAAGAGGACACACACAACATGTGCGGCTGGGTCCCCCCCGGTCTGATCCCCGTGTCACCAACATAGGGGCACGGGCACCTCAAGGCTGTGTGCCTTCTTCCTTCTTCCTGTACCTGCTGTACGCCAACGACTGCATCTCCAGCAACCCTGCCTTCAGGCTGATCACGTATGCTTGACGACACAACATGGTGGGCCTCATGTTGCTTTTGCTACCACATCGTTTATATTTAGGCGTGTCCGATGTTCGATCATGTCCTGAGCCTGTCTTGTTTTATGTCCTCTGTGCTTTTACCATGTCCATTTATGCTGATTTGCCAAGACAAACTCCTGTGTCTCCCTGTGATACTGATACATTTGGCAAATAAAGTGATTCTGATTCTAAAGTCGTACACACATACTGTACTCGGAGAGGACGTGAAGGAGGGAGGGAGGGATGGAGAGAGAGAGAGAGAGAGAGAGAGGTAAGACAAACATGTTTTTTTTCTTTCTAAAAGCTTATAGTTTACCAGTGCTGACAGCGTTGCCATGGACGCAGGTGCTGCCTTGGTAACTGAAACTGAATGCATTATTAATCTGCCTCGCTTCAGTAAAGAGACTTGAGACACACTGGTCACTACTGCAGTGTCCCTTCCCTACCAGGCCACCACACAAACACACACACCCCCCCAGTAAACAGGTTTCTGTGTAGGGATGAGCATCAATAATCGAAAATCGGTAATTGATCGTTAAGGAATCATGTCGATCATGTGGAATTTGTTTATCAATTATTTGCACTACTATATGATGCTAGTGCAAACATCAAAAATGCGGGATACAGAGCTGTGCACTTGAAAAGAGAGATCACACTGCAAGTCCCATTTAGAAGGTTGATTTGTGCATCTCGTAAAGCCATAACATCCCCTAGAGGACAACTTCTGCTGAGGAGAGGAGCAAAACCATTTCCCCTAATTGCTGACTTCAAAGGAAGAGCTGCAGCAGGCAGCAGATTAGGTTGAAAGTGGTGTAGGTAGGCCAGTTCTATGTAAACTCAGTATTTCAATCAGTCAATCAATCAATTTTATATTTATATAGTGCCAAATCATAAGAGTTACCTGAAGGCACTTTACAAATAAGCAGGTAGAAGACCAGATTCTTTATTTTAGACCCAACAATTGAAACATTTCTCACATGCACTGGCGATCTTACTACATTCACTAGATTTACTCCAGTTACTATAATTGAGTAGCTTTTTGTGTACTTGTACTTTTGAGTCCAAATCAGCTATTTTGTTTGAAGTAATGTACTTTACTTTAGAGTAAAACACATTCAAAGTTTCCCCAAGATTTCTATGAACTGTCTGTGCACCAGAAACTGTTGACCCTTGCTAACTGCCAGTGTTGCCAAATTGTTTCCAAGGAAAGTAACTATTGGCTAATCAAAGATTTGATAGAAGCCGCCAAGATGACCTCATCCCAATGGAGGGAGGGGGGTTACGCTGTGTGTGGGAAGCTCTGTGATGTGATCTTCAGACCCTCTGGAAGGACCAAGAAGCCAGAAGTTGAATGACGAATGTGAACGAGAATACATTGGTGTTTAATCACAAAGGAGATGGAAACGGATGAGTTCATTAGAAAACACCTCTGCAGATGTAAAGCCAACTGAAACCCCATCAGATTTGACTCAAGTTGAGGATGAACTTGAAGAAAATGAGAAGAAGAACCTAGTTTTGAGGTTTATATACAGTATGTTTGTGTACTTATTGCATAGGAGAGATAATATACCCCGCCCCCCAAAAAAGTAACTAAGTAACTTTTACTCCAGTCTGAGTACATTTTAAATAAGCTTACTTTTTACTTTTACTCAAGTAGATTTTTACACCAGTAATTTCACTTCTACTTAAGTAAAATGTCATCAAAGTAACAGTACTTCTACTAGAGTAGATCTTTTGGGTACTCTTTCCACCCCTGGCGAAAAAGACCCCTTTAACAGGGACGAGAACCTTGAGCAGACCTGGCTCTTGGTTTCCTCTAGGAGTTTTCTTTTAGCAGTGGGGGGGAAGGGTTTCGTTGTACCTGGATCATGTGCGTGTAGAGTACGCCAGGCCGGCGGTCAGAGAATTGCACAGATTTACTTTTCTATAACAGTATGTGCTTTTGCACCATTTATTTCTCTTTGAAATAAATGTTATTTAATGTAATGTTTGTTCGGCATCTGTAACTTTGTGCTGCTTTTTTTGGCCAGGTCCCCCAAAAACAAATTATTATTATTATGATTATTATATTATTATTATATCATCAATCAAAGTAGGCATCGAGAGGCAGATCACATCACTACAGCATCAGATCACATCACTACAGCATCAGATCACATCACTATAAATAGCATCAGATCACATCACTATAAATAGCATCAGATCACATCACTATAGGATCAGATCACATCACTATAGCATTCAGATCACATCACTACAGCATCAGATCACATCACTATAGCATCAGATCACATCACTATAGCATCAGATCACATCACTACAGCATCAGATCACATCACTATAGCATCAGATCACATCACTATAGCATCAGATCACATCACTATAGCATTCAGATCACATCACTACAGCATCAGATCACATCACTATAGCATCAGATCACATCACTACAGCATCAGATCACATCACTATAGCATCAGATCACATCACTACAGCATCAGATCACATCACTATAGCATCAGATCACATCACTATAGCATCAGATCACATCACTATAGCATCAGATCACATCACTACAGCATCAGATCACATCACTATAGCATCAGATCACATCACTATAGCATCAGATCACATCACTATAGCATCAGATCACATCACTACAGCATCAGATCACATCACTACAGCATCAGATCACATCACTACAGCATCAGATCACATCACTATAGCATCAGATCACATCACTACAGCATCAGATCACATCACTATAGCATCAGATCACATCACTATAGCATCAGATCACATCACTACAGCATCAGATCACATCACTACAGCATCAGATCACATCACTACAGCATCAGATCACATCACTATAGCATCAGATCACATCACTACAGCATCAGACCACATCACTATAGCATCAGATCACATAACTACAGCATCAGATCACATAACTATAAATAGCATCAGATCACATAACTATAAATAGCATCAGATCACATCACTATAAATAGCATCAGATCACATCACTACAGCATCAGATCACATCACTATAGCATCAGATCACATCACTACAGCATCAGATCACATCACTACAGCATCAGACCACATCACTACAGCATCAGATCACATCACTATAGCATTCAGACCACATCACTACAGCATCAGATCACATCACTATAGCATCAGATCACATCACTACAGCATCAGATCACATCACTATACAGCCATCTCTCTTCTCCTCTCTTTCCAGGCCACACACTGAATAACAGAGAGCACATTATGCAACATTGCCCCACTTCCCCGTGGCAAAGCCATGCAGAGCGTGCCCTCCTGTCCTGACCCCTGTCTGTCCGTCACTAGGTCAGTGCGGCGTGAAACTAGAACATGGCCGCTGCTGGCTCTCTGCTTTATAATGACAGTCGTCTCCATTAAGATCATAACAGATTACAATCATTATCTCTGGAGCCAAATCCCACCGGGCTTTCCGGACAACAATGGCTGTGTGGGAGGAGGAGGCATGCTGCACAGGCAGTACAGCAGCAGTTCACAGTAGATCAACTCTTTGTAGTATATCCATCTGTCCGTCAGTAAATAGTCAGGGCTGTCCTCGACTCACAATTCTGTCAGTCGACTCGGATTTGACTGTCCAATATGAATATTCGACTATTCTATTTAAAAAAACATGTTTTTTTTTTAATAGAATATCTTCAGTGATTATTTCAACGACATTAACAGTCAATGCAACAGAGTGATGGGGACATATTTTTGAGCATTTAAAAATCAATAAGAGACTCATATATGATCATGACAGATTTTAATTACCGATGTCGGGCTGTTGGATAATGGATTTGTCTGAATAATGAGACAGGCAGGACACATGCATTTCTTTTTTAAATTAAGCTCTTATAGTCTATTTTTGATGTCACCTTTTAAACGTTAAAACATGGAGCCTACATGAATAAACAAATGAAACTGTAAAATAAGACATTGCCGCTGCTTTGAAATGACATCTCCAATGCCTAGGGCTAGTCTATACAGTTCTTTAGCCTATTTCTCAAAAACGAATAGGCCTAAATAAATCTAAACAAGAATAATTAACACATGTAATTAAAGTCAAACTGAACCCGTAGTGGCGTGTGGTTTGGAGTCTGTTTCAGACTGAAAACATAACTTGTCTGAGATGACAGGTTGAGAGGCGGGTCATAGTAGCATGTCAATGATTTGATTTGACAATTCTGGGGACTGGCTTTGGCCTTGGCCAATCCTGGCATGTTCCAACCCCAAATCTAGTGGGATTCAGCGTGTTGTCGTGCTACGCGAGTGGGATCCGCTGAGTACCAGGCAGCCAGCTACTTCTGTGTGGAACAAGTGGACAATCCGATGTATGGGTGCTGCCCGCCCGCCTGGAATATCCGAGGGGCGACCCCTGACAACCAGGCTCTCAGGCGCGCGCCATTATCGCTATTGCGGTAAATACAATATTCCTGGAATGCGAGTTTTAACGAGCCAGTTACATTTCTTTGCATTCTCAGACATTACCGTTTGATTTATTTAGTATTTTCCCTACAATTAGCCAAGTTAGTAGTTAGTTTATGAGCTAGAAATTCTGCCAGATGACAGGCACTAGGCGCCATTTTCTCCTTCATTTGGAAGAGAAAATTATCCTGAAATGAAGATTTGATTGACAGCTGCCATGTCGTGATATGATTGGTTGAAATGGGGTAGAAATTTGATAGTACTACTAGCCTAGGTGACATCAGCAAACTGTAGATTACTGTTATGAATGAAATCTTGAAAAAGGAACTTTTGATGTGAAAAAGTGTGAAAAACTAAAGAAATTAGATTTTTGTGATTTTTTGGGGCATACATTACTAAATAGGTGCACTGCATACCCAGGTATTTGAACTAAAATAAAATAAAATAAAAGTCATTTTTGGGTTCAGCTCAACTTTAAGATTGGAATTTGGATGGGGAAAAAACGACTGCTCGACTTGAGGAATCTCCGTCGACTCACAGGTCTCTCGACTGATGATTCGACCAATCAACTTTTAGAGGACAGCCCTATAAATAGTAAATAGCTGCTCCTTTGATAGTCCCGGTTTAAAGAAGGGAAGGGAGGGACCACCCCCCTCATTTCATCAGAACGGTCGGGCTTCAATAGTTCTGACATAAGGAGACTTTTATTTGCTCATGTCGCACTGGCTGGGGAGACATCTGTGAACTCAACAAACCCAGGGATGGAACTGTGAATAACTCCAGTCCTCGACTAATCCGGGGATTTGTTTGCCGCCCCATATATACATATATACATATATACTATAAGTCCAATGTACACATGATGATGACAGTAAGCATGACTGTCTGATCACTTATACTGTCATGCATAGTCACACCACAAAGGCCCATTTTGAGCCAGGAGAAACCCTCTCATCATGTGACAAACTGTCAAAGCATGATCAGCTCAATGTACCAACTACCTCAGGATTTCAGGGATTTGCCATTCATATTTTCTGGAGGTACTAGTGAAGGTTGTAGGTGATTTAGTAAGTCACGTTTAACCTTACTGGCATTACAAAGAAACTGGGTTCTTTCTAGAGAATGAATTTTTTGATCATGTTGTTAGTCTGAGCGTAGCTTTTTATCTCCATAAATATATTAGCTACTAGGCTATAATTAGTAGCACACCAGACAATGAGAAATCTGCATAGAATGACAACAGCTAGGTCAATACAGAGAACCGGCTCCTCAAGTATATTGACAAAACAAAAAGTCCCTTTCCATATGTATCATAAGATCTAGGTACCACTGTTCAAACAGACACTCAAAAGAGCAGCTGACTGCCTATTCATGGATGGAAGTCTGAAGCAAATAATTACCAACCCTGTACAGCGTCCTGGCATCCATGGCACACCAATCAAACATTCTCCATCTACTGTCTGTCCTTCTTTAGAATTGTTTTGGGATGTTTGGTGAGATTCAATATGTTCAATCTGTGTCAGCTTGGTCAGTGAGTGTGTGCCATGCTTCCAGACACATATCCATAGCAAAGCAACTCACGCTCACTCACTGGACCAGGCCAGCTCATGTGTATTTTGTAGCCTGATATCACACTCATATGTCAACTCATGACATCTTCAGAAGCAGACTAAACTGCAGGCAAGTGGATTTGTGACATCACAAAATCTCATTGTATAATAAATATGATGTGAAAGTGATGGATTTGTTTGATCAGTGCAGTGTGCCATGGGCAGTTCGTTTTCAAGAACATTCTAAGACAACTGCCAACATCATAAAGTTCTCTGTTGTTGGAGAATGTTTGATTGGTGTGCCATGGGCTTGCCCGGACATTGTCCAGGTTGGTAATTATTTAGCTGACACAGATCTGTCATTTTTTAAATCACAGCAGCAATGCAAAAAGGAAAGAGACACGTATTTCAAAATTTTCAATACTTCATCTTGCAAATTCACAAGGTCAACTAACCATCTCTGAGGCAGAAAGAGTGATGATGGGGTTGGTTTGAGGCACTGTTTGTACAGCTCCACGCGTTAACGTGGGGGAGTTCAAATGCTCTTAGGAGAGGCACCCCGACCCCCCGGCCCTACAGATAAAGACATTGCCACTACCACCGGCTTCTGCTGATGGCTATCGCTCTGGGAATTAGGCTATGGGGGGGGGATTGACTGGGCTAACCAAAAAGCCACCTACCTAACACAATCAGGCTAGCACAATAACTGGACGAGTCCATACAACAAGCTGTGTGCATGACTGAACAACAGCCAAGCAGCCACACAAAGCATTGTGGGGCCTATTATGGAAGTCAACTTGCTTAAATATGATGTAGCCCTATGACGACCACAGTCTCTAAAAAGAGGCAGAGACACACCAAGGCGATAAATCGTTGGCACTAGTCGACTTTTCCCGCGAATCCGCGTCGGGCCGTTGGCGAGAGAAATCACTCTGATTGGCTGGTAGCGAAGTCGTGCGCACACAAAATGCTCCTCTCATTTTCCAACTTTATCTCATTTGATCATTCCAATACAGCACATGGATATTTTCATGACAATGTGCCTTCAGGAAAGTCCTCGGAGCCTCTCGGCGCTGCATGATATCATCCATTATTACAGTAGTGCGGTTTCTCCTTCTTTTTCCACCTCCGCCTCTTCCTTTCTTCCACAAGCAGAAGACCAGACAGGGGCCGACATACGCCAGTGACATTTGCAACAGACATATTGGCTGGAAGTTCTGGAACCAAGCCAACCCGTGACCTACTGGATCGCGAGTGACCATAAAACATTCGGTTTGAGCAAGAGCAAAAAATTACGGGGGGGAATTTTTAATTTTCGAAAGCCACGCCCATTTGACCCGGTTGTGTGGTCGTGTGACGACTTCCGGCTAAGAAAAAGAAAATGGCCGGCTGCTCCAATATCATCTAACTCTGAATTAATTAATAATTTAGCCAATTGTATGTAACATACCAAATAAAAGCAAACGGCAATGTCTAAGAATGCAATGCCATGTAACTGGCTCGTTAATTCGGAAGTGTTAACACGACCCGGAAGAATTTGGCCCACCCCCACGTCTGAACATAAGGTGAATAGGGAAGGTGTGATATTTATTTTAAGACTGTTATTTTTGAAGATAAAATAGTATTTATTCTCGTCAAGCTGCAAACCAAAAGGCCAAGACTCCAGTGAGCGATACAATCAAGATAACAGTGTGGAGCCATTTGGACATTGGCATCGAATGGGAGAACACTTTGCTTTACAGCAGTGCTGACAATTCTGATGAGGAAAATGTGGCAATACTGAGAAATGTGTTTCTAATTCATTATCAGCGATGGTCGATATCAGCTGACACTGAAAGCCAAGAGAGGGGGTTCAGGAGAAAGTAGCAGTCCTTACTTGTTCATGCATGCCAACTTAACCTTCTTGGGACAAAGACAAAATATGTTTGTATAATTGATACTATTTACTTACTATTGAGATTACTATTAGACTATATGAGAAATGCACATTTTAGATTGAAAACCACAAGATGTTCCAAGCGGTTGTTTCCAGCCAGAGAACCTGCTGAATTATTACAAACTTGTTCAAAGCACTCATGTCCAAAGGATCAGATTTTGAGTCCTATTTGAGTCCTTTTCAAAGTCTGAGAATGTGGGCCTCCCCACAGACAAATGTTGGAACCCCCCCCCTTGCTCAACTCATTATGGGATCATAAATATTAATTTGACCCCATAGACACTCAACAGTTGAGCCAAGATAGCCTGATGTTGCTGTTTGACATACTTCAGACTACATCAAATACATAAAAAGGTGTGTCTAAAGGCAATTATTAGTTTCTGACTCTGGGAAAGTGGGAAAAAGGTCAGTCAAATCTCTTTAACAAAATCACACACATTTAGCCTATTCTATAATCATCTCATTTTATAACTTTTTTTTACTTCCATTCACTGAGCCTCCCCTGAAGCTGTCTGGAGCCCCGCCTCCCACTGTGAAAACCCCTGGTCTGGACCACCAAGATAATAGATAAACTTACGCTGTGTTGCGGTCTGTCACTTTGGGCTTCAGCCTGTCTGCCAGCCTATGCAGCAGTCTGGCAGGATATCGTCATCATCATGACACGCCGCGTCAGCAGCAACTCTAGCTATGTCAAACCTGCAGACGTCTCACCTTGTGACAGATGGCTGCACCACAAAGCACCTAAGCGAGGTTAGCCTGTAGCTAGGTTAGCCTATAGCTAGGTTAGCCTTTAGCTCTCACAGAGCAGTGAGAGCACATCATAGGAGTGGGACACTTTAAACACCCCACTAAATCTTTCGATAGAATGTGTAAACAGTTGTCCAGCAAGTTTAGGGTGTGGTGTTGGCAGGCTGGTTCAGCATTATTGTTCCTGTCTGGAGTGGACAATAGCCCACTGTTATTTAAAAATCCAAATCTGACCAAAACAACACAAACGTTTCAAGTTGACAACATAAATATTCTAAATGGACCCTTATTTCCTGTTGCAGTGTTTCCTACACAATAGCTGGCAGGAAATAAACTAGAGTCGAACCGGTTCTCTCTAGCATCAGAATTCCACTGAAACCATCTATGGTTAAAGACCCCCTAAAGTCATGTTTCAAGATGTATCAATACAATGCTTTGAATAATAATTTGTGTCTGATAGTTTTTCCCACAAAAAAGGTTAAATCATCTTGTTAAAATCCTTAAAATGGCTTCCCCTCCTCCTCCCTCATTTAAAAATCCAAAGCAACCATCTAGAACCTAACTAGCCAATCACAACATACAGTACAAAACAACAAATCAACACATTCTCACTCCCAACTCGTGACGACAAGGGTTCCTGACCGATCTGCAGTATATATGAGGAGTTGGAAGTGAGAATGTGTTGGGGCTTTAACTGCTGAATACTGGACAGGGATTTCCCCCAGTTACAGTATTTGTGATGTCACGAATCATGCTTGTTGAAAATCTGCCTTTTCAGTGAACACAGAGAAACTTTCCACTTTCAGCAGACGATTGTGGAAACTGGAACCAGCCTTCTAGTGTCAAGCTCTGCACTGAGACTATTCTGCACAGTGAAGCTCGAAACATCCAACTGAAGAAACTAGTAGAAAACCTGTTTTTTGACTTTAGGGGGTCTTAAAGTAAAAGAGATTTATGCAAGACACTGAAGTTCCTCCTCTCCAATTCTCCGTTCTTTGGATGTTCCTTTGATAGCTAAATGGATGGAATGGAACACACAAACCTGGAGTGGGATGAGGGCCTCATGAGGCCGCTATTTCCATGGCTGCAATAGAGATTCCGTAATCCTGGACTAGGTTCAAGTCTCTCACACAGATGGATGGGGTCACAACGGTAGAAACATCCAACCCTAGCTTATTAGAATTATCCGCCTCACCTCACGCCTCCATTTAATGAGTACACACACGGTATAGTAATATTCTAACCCTACAAAATTACTCAAACATTGGAAATTCAAAATCTTGTCACAATCCACAATCAAGAAATCTACAAGCCAGGGAGTTACATGATGCAACCCAAACTAAAATGCATTACAAGGAAAGCAAACTCATTCATTCCACACTATTCTATCATTCAAATCATGCATGTCCTAGCCTGTCTGCGGAAATGAGAGGAGCAGTTGGCCAGCAGGAGGCCAGCAGGCTAAATAAGGACAAGTAGCCAGGCTCACCCACAAGCACAAGCATTAGGAGTTTACCAATAAAAAATAATATCCAGAACATAACAGCAATAGTATTAATTTTTGGCTCATCGAGCAAAGCATACATTTAGCTATAATCCTGAGACAATTGGCCTACATAACATATTAGTGCCTCTGCTGCACATACATTTGGGGTAATTTATTTCAACTCATTTCTGCCAAAAGTCACATTGTAACAAGTCCAAGTAATGTTAACTCTTGTGTGGAAACAAACTGCATGAGATATACAGTTGAAAGACACATCTGCATAGCCAGGAGGTTTCCATTAGGTGTGTGTAGCCTACTAGGTAGGTCATCACAATACATAACGATCTGCCTCATTTTCATGCTTTTCATTGTACACCTGCAGCACGCTCAATGTTAGGCCTCACTAGTCCCGTAATGCGACAACCGAAACCGTTACATTTAACAAACAATTGTTAATCCCCAAAATAGCCACACAATCGCGCACCATCGTACAGTCGATTGTGGAAAAACTGTCAATGGAGAGACAATTAATAAGATCACTAGCTAGCAAAGATGAATCCATTCATCATTTTTATCTGAAAGAGGACCCCACGCCGCGCCCCCCTCAGGTTTAAAATGCTAAGCTATTTGTCTTCGTTGACATATCGGCAGGCAATTTAGTAACGTTATGACCAACTCAGACCAAGGCATCGACGGTTGTCAACTCATTCTAATGTCAAAATGCATTGTGTACGTAACGTCAATTCAATTGATCTCGCTAGATGGTTAAATTGTTTCCCGTTTGGTTTATGTCCTCACATTATTGTAGTCCTCAACCTGCAGGATGGATACTGGTCGTTGCTAACCAACGCAGCGTGCAGCCAGAGCAGGCTCCCTGCCAGTGCTAGCGTCGCAAACAAGCTTGTTGTTTTATAACGACTGAATTCCTCTACAGTGTTAAAATAACACCAATATTCTCATATTCCAATTCGCATCCTTACCGTTTCCGTTTTTGTGTCGTGTGTCCGGAGTCTTTTAAAATAGTTGGTGAAACAAGCGTTTTCGGATAGCTCCTTGCCTCTGGTCTAAAATCGGTCGGACTCGAACATACTCGAAGTGTGCCGAAAAAGAAACCCGCTGACGTCACCTCACGATGTTGTCACGTGGTGTGTGGGAAATCTCCATAACACAAAAACGACCAATCAACTGGTGTCACAATGACGTAGTGTTTTCCATAACATGTTAGCTAAACAAACAAACAAATACATACATACATAAATAAATAAACAACATAAACAAACAAAATAAACAAATAACAAGATCAAAAAATATTGGCCAATATTTGTTATGTTTTATTTACTGTATAAAAGTTGTATTTACATGTAATATGTATTATGCTTATGCTGCCTTCCAGACAACTGGGACCTTCAGATTTTCTGGCCTCCTATTAGGAAAAGTGCGCTGGAACGGCACTCAAAGTGGGAGCTCCGACTTGAAAACTGGGAGAAAAAAATCTACCCCCACTAGGCTGGGAATCAGTTGTCTGACGTCACACAACAATGGCCGCAACCATGGAGTATGTAGTCCAAAGTATGAAGTGCCTAAATAAAATGTATAATAGAGTCTGTTACCTTATGTGTCATTGCTGCTCCTCATTTTCGTTTAAATATGCAAGGAGGGTGCTCTACTCCTTTGTGCTCTGGAATGCTTTGAAGGTGGGGGGTGGGACTTTTCCACTGGGAAACACCCACGTCCCAGGTGTCTGGAAGGCAGCATTACTATGGGCTATTCTCATCAGTATAAATGGGAGCATCAGTGATGTCATAAATCCCACTGTGACATCATCAGTGACCAGCCCCAGGACACGTGATCCAGCATCCCTGAAGTATGCCATCAAGGAGCAGCCAGGGCGAGCTGCAGGGCGGGCGAGGCCGCGCAGCGGGGGAGCCTAGGAATCGAGCGCGCGAGATGCCTATAGTTTCATAAATTACCAACAATACCGACAACAACTTTACACCTATTTTGTGCTCTGTTGAAGCTCACTGGCATTAACATTTCTACAGATCACAATCTTAGGGATTGGTTTTAAATGATAGGCAATTTAATAGAAAAAGCAGATTGCATGGAGTGCTACTTGGGTGTGGAAAAGTATCCTTCTGGTGCTCTTCAGTTTGGGGATTCTAGTCCAGCATTTATTGAAGAGATCTGAGGCACTCAAGAAGGTAGTATGTTAAAAAGCCTTTATTCTTAGTTGGCTATCATTTACAGAAAGTTAAAAACATTGCCTACGCATTTCAGCCTCACAGCCTTCATCAGGGCAAGTCTGAATGGTTTGGGGTGTGGCATTTCTTTTAAAAACAAGGCAGGCTACTCAAGGCAATCAAGGACAAGTGAGTAGTCACATGGTGCAGGTCTAATCAGATGACACTTCAAATCATATTCAAATGAGAGCTATACATTGAGAAACACTAGTACCCAGTGGGTACCTTTCCTTAATGTATTGTAAACTAAATGATAAAAGATGTTTGCATTACTGATTGCTGTAAATATGAAGATTAGCTTGCTTTATTGATGTTCTGATTTGTGTTTCTCAATGTATAGCTCTGGTTTGAATATGATTTGAAGTGTCATCTGATTAGACCTGCACCATGTGACTACTCACTTGTCCTTGATTACCTTGAGTAGCCTGCCTTGTTTTTTAAAGAATGCCACACCCCAAACCATTCAGACTTGCCCTGATGAAGGCCGTGAGGCTGAAACGCGTAGGCAATGTTTTTAACTTTCTGTAAATGATAGCCAACTGAGAATAAAGGCTTTTTAACATACTACCTTCTTGAGTGCCTCAGATCTCTTCAATAAATGATAGGCAATTTAGTTCAAAAGGCAAAATGCAACAGAGGGTAGGATATGTTGGGAAAACTAAACATGTTTTGCATGTTATATATTTCTGATCAAATTTTTTAAAGCCAAGGTGATATGACGTCATAATACAAATTATGCATTCACTGTCACAGACAGTGGATATAATTCCATGTCACCATGGGTACAATCTACATCAGGGGTTTTCAAAGTCTGACACTGTGGGCCTCCCCTCGGCCCTCGGACAAAGCCTGGACCCCCCCCCCCCCCCCCCGACCCCTCCAGTTTACTTGCTTAGTTTCGCTCAATTCCTAGAAGCCTAAGGGAACGTGATTATGCTATCACTCAGTAATTGAGCTAAGATAGCCTGATATTGCTCTTTGACTTCAGACTACATCAAAACCATAAAAAGGTCTGAAGGCATTTATTTGTTTCTGACTCTGGGAGTCACACACATGTAGGCTATGTGATCTCTTATTGATAACTAATGTAATATTTTTTCACTTTCATTCACTGAGGCCCCCCCCAGTGAGGCCCAATTCCCACTTTGAAAACCTCTGATCTACAGTATACAAGAGAAGGTCTCTTTCAGCTTGCCAGGTGCTGGACATCCTTGAAGGCAAAGTTTGTCGTGGGTAGGGGCCAGTTCAAATACCATCGAAAACCCACTATCTCCCCCAGGAGTTTATTGGTTGTAAGGGCGGCTCCGCAGCAGATTGTCCAATTCAGTCTTGTTTATGGTGCCATAGGCCTGGGAGTAGCTGCCCAGTTTGGCTCGAGGGTCGCCCGCAGCGGCCACATTAGAGTTACTCTGAAAGACTTTCTTGCTGAAGCGGGGTGGGGGCCGTCCCTCACGAACCTGAGAGAGGGAGCGCTGGTTCTGGATGGGAAGAGAAAGTGAAGTATCAGTAAAATAAAAACCCTCAGATAGAAAATCAAAGATCATAATGCAAAAGAGATCTTAACAGAATTTGCACACTAAACCTAAAGCAGCGCAAAACATGATGTGACGTGCCATGACTGTCATTACAACTTTGTAATCACAACCACCACCAAGCTTTAAAACAGTGTTGCTCTTCAAACCATTTGAATGACCTGTAGTGGCATGTTGGCTTGTGACTTGTCATTGAGGTGCAAACTGACCAGGCGTGCAGAGGCGACACATATCCCTGAGGACACAGAGGACTCGTCCCTGCGGACCAGCGGGTTGTTCTGGGCTTGGGTTAGGGTCAAGGAGAAGGAGCGGGTGTGGGCCACAGGGGCCGACCGGCCGCGCTGTAAGATCTGCTCCATGGACTAGTGGGGGAGAGAGGGAAAAGAGAAAGAATGAGGGATCGAGCGAGCAACAGAAAAGAGAGCGTAGGTAGGAGAAAATGTCAGAAGCCGAAAGAGATCACAGATAGTGTCTCTCTTCCTGTGATTACATCACAACAAGAGATTTAAAAAAACAACAACAACAACAGCTGAATAGTGAATGCACATGTCGATCGATCTCCGCTGCTTACTATATTGGCTTTGGCGCCCTCTGTTGGTGATGTTGTGACATCTTCATGACTTGTCTGTCCCAATGGTTTCCTGCTGGCTGCACCTGATTGGTAGTAATGAGGAGGGCCGCATGGACTCCTTACAAAGCCATCTGAATGACGAAGACGAGAGTTTCAGGAGAGGGTGGAAGCAGTACGGTGTGAGACATGAGGATAGCTACCGGTAAATGTGTTGCGCTCATGTCTCTACATGAATGGCATGCGAGTGTAAAACATGTACGTGTGCTGTATGAGATTGCCGTGTGCCACCAATGTGCAGGCCCCAAACCTGTCATACGTGTCAATTCATACATACTTGGGGCGTGGGTGATGGGGTTATATGTGAGCCTCCCCATGCTAACCGATGTTGGGCTGGTTTCCTCCACAGCTGGCTGGGTGGAGGATGCATTTGCTGGCCCGGCTTTGGTGATGTCTGCATGTAAAGGCAGGTGGTTTGTCTGATCAGTCTGTTCATGCTGTGTTTTCCCCTCATGGTCACCGTTCCCATCTCCATTCACTGCAGCTGGGTGCTTCCTGGCGGGCTTGTCCTTGCCGTTGACACGGTCCCCGTCATGTGCCGACCCAGAGCCGGCTCTCTCGCTCTCCTTCGGCGGGATCAGGCTTGGCATCCTCTGATTAGTTCTCTTCTCCAGCATCATCTATTTTGCAGGTAAGGAAGCGGAAAATTAACAGGTTTAAAGAAGCTATATTAGATTTTTTTTCCCCCAATAGATGTCGCACTGGAGCTGTAACGTCAGACGTAAACACAAAGTCTATAAATCACGTAGGCACCGTTTCCCAATGCCACGCATTGCTCTGCTAATAGCTGTCTGTCTGTCACTATGCAGCCCAGACCAGCCTGTGTCACGGTGGCATGCAGAGCGAGCCACACAGCCGACCTACCGCACTGTCAACAAAAGCCAGGAAACATAGGGTCCCAAACTGCGATACAAACAGAGACTAACCTTATTTTTTACAGCCATGGCCACTTTATTTTCCCTATCAGAGTCACGCTTGATCCATTATTTGCTGTCAAGTCTCGCTGGGTCACTCTCTGTCCATTTATAAACGTGGGGAAGTGCTAAATCCGCAGACACGAAGGAGGGGGCTCGGCCCGAGGCTGCAGTAGTGTTGTATCAACAAGCCATGTTTTCACAACACAGAGAGGGGGCGTGGCTTCTTTCACTGCTCAAACCAATATAACTCGCCTGTCTCGCTAGATATATACTAGTGGTTTGCGGGCATGTACTGTAGTAGGGCTGAATATCGCATTAATACCCCTTTAATAAATGCTGTCGTGATAAAAAAAATAATGATAAAAAATTGATTTATCAGGGTATCAAAAGAATCACAACTTTACACACATGCTTGTGTCCATAATAACTAGAGTTTTAGTGTGCTACGCTTGTATGGGTCCTATTGTGTAAAATTCCATTTCATCATGTTGCATTATAAACATTTACGGCTTGTTTTGTACCTCATAAAGTTTGTTGCGGTACTGAACCACCGATAATAGCACATCATCGTCCACTGGCAGCACTACTTCGTAGTTAAGAGCCGGCTCCTTGGCTGGGTTGTGGAACCTCCGGGGGAAAAGAAAACGGCTATGGTTACAACTTGGCACTTCGGGGTTTGGCAAATTACACAGACATTGATCTCGCTGATCTAATCCTAACACAGGCAGTGTAACATAATAATAACTAAATGTACTGAACGTCCTCATGGGGAAAGCAAAGAGTGAGTCAATACATTATCCAAGTCTGATGTGGGTTTTCCTGCGGTCTTAAATCGAGTTACTGTGGGGGTGTCTTGGCCACAGCAAGGAAGTGCTGAATCAATGTACCTGGCTACATATGGGTGTTGGAGGGCTTGCTCGGCAGTCAGCCTCTTGTCTGGGTTGAAGACCAACAAGCGTCTGAGCAGGTCCAGAGCGTCAGCAGGCACAGATGGCTGGAGAAGATCCTCCAAAGACACCTGGGGTCTGGAGAAGCGGAAGGAGTTGAGAAAAAGAGCCACAAGGGAACATGGGGTTGTAGAAATTAGATTTGATAGAAAATAACACTGGGGCAATGAGGTATTAGCAATCAATCATGGTTTACTACTAAGTAAACAACCTTATCAATTAAAGATAGGCCATCATCGTGACTAAAAAGACTTCTTGATAGGATGGCCATTGACAGATTTAGAGATGATTGCATTTTGCAGACTTACACAGAAGATCATAAACTCAACTGTGTTTTGTTGGGTATTCAGATTGTCATATTTATAGCTGATATATGCACATAATGTAAATGTGCACAACACAATAGAACATATAACAAAAGTCGAGACTCTCTTACTTCAGTAACATTCTCTGAATGACAGAGGCACCGTATTCAGAATTGATGGAGAGAATGTCTGAAAATAAAATAGCATTTCATTAGATCACAGTGCTGAATGATCTCCTTCACAAACAGTAAAGTGTTATGGGTTTGACTGGATTATACGTGATGATTGTTAGTCACCATCTGGGCTGGGGTGTGGTATGGAAGTCATGATCTTCTCTATTTGGTTGATGGTGGATGTCCCGGGGAACAGGGCTTTTCCCAGCAGCATCTCTCCTAGGATACAGCCAATGCTCCACATGTCCACCCCCTTGGTGTACCTTGGGAGAAGATTTGGGGCTTTTACAGCGATACTCATAATAACCAATATGCAGGTATACAAATGAAGAGTTCATTTGCAAAAACAGGTAAACGCCATTCTTAAAATGAACAAACATCTGTTTGATACTCCCTGGAGTGCACATAGAAAACATTATTGAGGTGATTTACGTGAAAAT
>NC_139643.1:42634425-42659425 GCF_964638095.1 Poromitra crassiceps | reverse complement strand
TTTGCACACAGTGGTTAGATATGATCCAAGTCTACAGTCGCCACATGGCACGCGCTACTTCACTGTCACTTAGGAGTCAGATGCAGCAAGTACACACCTGGGCATCTGTCCTGTTCCTGAAGGCATCAAAGATCTTCTTCACAGCCACGACTTCGCCTGTCTGTCTGTCGACTGCCTTCCATACGATGCCATAGGCCTGAAACAGACAGAATACAGTCATAACACTGCGCTACTTCAGGGCCAGGGTCGCAGAAGCACATTTTTTAGTTGTATTCAATTAAACATCTGTAATGGCTGGTGCCTACTTGATAATCCCAGTGACAGACCCGCACTCCCACAATCAGCCCTGTGGCATTTAGATGTGGTGGCTGGTGAATGGTCCTATTCACCTTACGCAGGCCCGCCCACTTGACCCATTGTATCGCGACTTCCTGTTCAAAACGCCGGCTGTTTTACCTGCTCAAACTAGTCTGACTCACCTGGTCAAACCTAGTTTAACTCGCATTTTGTGTCAGACTAGGTTTATGAGTCACAGGAAGTGTAAATACAATCGGAACCTCTGATTGTATTTACACTTCCTGTTAGTCTCTCAAGCCAGACGGTCTCTTCTGAATAAGGTGAATAGGCTATTTACGACAGAGTAGCCTGATGCCCTCTGGCTATCATTCTTATCAGTATTTGAAATCTGATTCGGGCTTCTGTGTGAATGCTCACTCTGGATTATGACACAAAGGACAACAACATAAAATCCTGTGTAGCCTACTAGTAAATGCTTGATAAAAAAAAAAATAATAATAATAATAATAATAATAATAATAATACATTAGATTTATATAGCGCTTTTCTAAATACTCAAAGTCGCTTTACACACAATAAAATCATTTAATAGATACAGAACATAAAATAACATAACAATAGTAATAACAATAAAACAGAGTATGTGATTTAAAAATGGATGAGTTGTGATGATGGAGGGGAGGATGATTAGCAGGTGAAGGCGAGTTTGAAGAGGTGGGTCTTGAGAGCCTGTTTGAAGGATGGTAGAGTGGTTGCCTGACGGATGTGGATGGGGAGGGCGTTCCAGAGGGAGGGTGCAGCAACTGAAAAGGCCCTGTCGCCCCAGGTCCGGAGCTTGGCCCTCGGGGTTATCAAGCTGTTAGTGTCATTAGATCACTTCAAACAAGTTGTGTGTGAAGGAAAAGCATCAAGAAAGTCAAAAGGCAGCAGGCTGCGGCAACAAGATAAGAAGTGCAAATAGAAAGTCAAATGGATGAAACGGTGAGGTGAAGGGAGGGTGAAGGCCAGTGAGCCAGGGCCAGCTGCCACATATCAACTCCCTGCTAAACAGGCACTGAAAAGGGACACCATGGCCTGTTGTTTAGTAGCTAGAGAGAGAGTGGTGTCAGTGGAGGACCAAAATGCGAGACTCATTAGCCAATGAACGGCCAGGAATGGGTCTCGCGCTACTTTTGCATGCTAAAATAAAGCTGATAATATAAATGTACAATTTGATTCAAGGGGGGAAAAACCCTTTCAGAGTACAACACAAACTGTCTATTCTTACTCTATCCTTACTTCCTGGAACTCTTGAGAGTAAAAAACTGGTCCATTGGAGTGAATGGAGATGTCGGGACTCTTCTATCTATACGGCTCTGGTTTACAGGTTGTTGTTGTTGTTGTTGTTGTTGTTTACAGGGTTAATACAATGAAGTCGCTATTTGCCCCTCTGATGGCTAAAAAATGAATAAACATACTTAAAAAAAATAAATACAATGAAGTCGGTCTTAAAACAAAAAACACTGTATATTCTAGATTAGAACGGTATCATCACATGCATCAATTACGGCTACTGTAAAACCACTTTATTACTTTCCAAATCTGCTGCACCCAGGAGCATTTGAGCTTCCTCAAAGCATCGCTGCACTACTAGCCTGCTTCCTTCAGGTGAAACCAGTCAGCTGGAAACAGGTTCAACAGCTGTGTAACATGAACCATGGGGTCTCTCTCCCTTCAGGTGAGGTTAGTGAGCCAGATAACATCACATGATGGCAGTACCAGGTTGCCACCTGGCCACTAACAGTGCGAACGAAGAAGCAATTTGCGGTCCTCTGTGGACAGCTAGTGTATGGAAAGCAATCAAATTATCTTCGGTCCACTGGCTACCATAGAAATATCCCAATGGAAATCAAAACAAAAGGTGTGGACTCTGACACTGCAAAGGGGGAAAACTGCCTGTCCTTTTACACAGCTCAGCGCAGAGAAAAGGCTTGTCCTGACTGTGAAAGTAAATAAACCTCTTGCTTACAACACTGGTGCTCAAGAGGATGTTAAGTCTGGAGAACTCAGGAATGTTTAAGTGGGAGCATTTATGAGTGGTAGCTAAACATTAGGCTAAGTACAAGGGTGCAGCAGAGAGTGATTATGAATTGTGTTATTTTGCCCTTGACAGCAAGTGAAACAACAGTGAAACTCTTGTTTGTTGTTTACTCATAAACTCATACATAAACCTAGGAGCCTTTTGTTAATCTGCTTCACGTTGATAATGAAATACTTACTAAAGTAAGTAGGCCTAATAACTAAAGTTATTAAAAATAATCAAGCAACAAAATTAGTTTTTATTCACTCACCCCTTTCCCAAGCCTCCTCTTGATTTCGTATTTCAGAGAAATGTGCTCCTCCACCTCGGAGACGTGTATTCTTTCACCCCTTTTGTACATTTTTAAACTCCGTTCATTTGCTCATAGTCACCTTGTCTGATAACTTCTGAAAGATACCATTAGAATATGAATGTCCTCGATCAAAGCAGTGACGCTGTTGCAGGCTGACTGACATGGGACCAGAACTGCAACGATACCCAGATGCAACACTGCAACTTGAAGTTAGACAAGCGTCGCTTTGCTAACTGATCAAGCAGTGTCGGTTCGAGCCGTCGGTTAGTTAAGTTCCATTTTAGTTTAAGCGTTACACTCTATCAAAGCCTTGCCGTTATTACAGAGGTGGAAGTCAGTGCTCACTGCTAGTTTGGTTACTCCCTGCCTGTTGTTGGCTGCTGCAGCAGAGCCATTGAGACTGGACGTGTTGTAATCGTTGGTCGTCATGGAGACGCGTACACCTGCCCTTAAAGCAACAGCAGGCAGGCAGGCAGAGGAAAACCATGTAATGATGATGACACATATAATTTAGATAACTACATTATCATTTCAACGTGACATAATATATGACAGTTTTGGTCATAAGTTTCATACACTTTCTCTAATAAAACATCTAAATCCATAAATCTGATCAGATGGGGGAGCCTGGGACAACATCTTATCAAATGGGGGTCCACAGTCTAATTTGTGTCAGTTTTAGAGGTCCTTAGCATGAAAGTCATTCTGTCAATAGTTTCAAATAATTTCTTAAGATGGGAAAATTCCAGCTTGTTCACACTATACAAGAAGTTGGAGGTAGATTTTTCAACTTTATTTCTAAAAAGGTGTTACATCATGCTTTCATTAAAATTCAAAACTATTATTTACAATGATAAATCTTAATAAATATGTTCTCCCTAATGGTTGTTGAGGGTTGAAACATATTTAGTAAGCAAAATCAGGAGGGGGTGTGTCCACCTTGCTTTTGCCCACTTAATGTGGCCAAACCCTCACTTCTACAGGAAATCTGAAATAGGCATATTAACTGAAAACTGTTAGTGAGAGAAAATTTACACAAAGAAGAGAATAACAAATCAACATTAACCATTCCTTCTACCACATTTTCCAATATACTGATTCATTTGAAGAGCAATGAAATTATCTTAAACTCCAGCTGCATATTATTATTAATATCCATTAACTGACAGACATTGTAGATTCAGCCTTTGTCAGCTCCCTTTACTCTACTGACAAACATTAATAGAAGTATACTACAGTGAAACAAATCTGGTGTGATACAGTAGAAAAGAAATGACTACACAGCCAAAAACCAAAAATGTAAATTTGACTCAAATCTTTTTTATGATTTTTGAGCCCCATCAGGTGGGGGGCACATTGTTTAGAAAAAAAACAACTATATACGTCTTTCTAATAATATAAAGGCTTTGGCT
Organism: Poromitra crassiceps; assembly: GCF_964638095.1. NCBI lineage: Eukaryota > Metazoa > Chordata > Actinopteri > Beryciformes > Melamphaidae > Poromitra > Poromitra crassiceps. The sequence goes on along the minus strand of NC_139643.1, from coordinate 42,655,344 downwards.
GACGCAACCTTTCATCTTGTGCAGACTTTGTCCAATATCATTTTGACATTACTTTTTTGTTGTTGTTCTGTGACACAATAATGTATAAAATTAGACCCTCTTTGATATTACAAAGTCAGAAGTAAACGTTTTTTTTTCCTTTCTTTCTCAAGGGTAGTGATGGACAGACGATGTAAAGGGTTTTGTCACTCAGGTTTGAGCACAAGCGGAGGCGGCCAGTGGAGCATCTCGCAGCACAGGAGGAGCCCACTGGGCAAGGCTGCAGGCAGCATGGACAGCTGCTCTGGTGTGGACATTGATGTGTCAGAAACAGTAGATTAAAGTGGGCTGTCCAGTTTGAATGGTACAAGTTATCAATCTAATGTGGACAGAGGAAAGAAGGGACTGGGGGGGGATATGGATTGGAATACCTGTCCAGATACACTCTACCACATCCCGAGGAAAAAAGGAGTGCGTTTCTTTTTTGAAACAGGTATTAAGAGTCAGAAGTCCAGACAGATGGAAAGATGTACGATGGAGGGATGCTTTAGGAGGAGTGGAGGAAGCGGTTGAAGGCATTGTAGGCCGACTCGAGGTCAAACAGCATCTGGCGCACCTGAGAATCATCCAGCTCGTCTGAGGCAGACATGCAGCTGAGGGTGGTCAACCTGGTGGGCAAACGATGAAGGGAAAACTGAGAATTACAGCAAACTCACTCAGTCTACATCCACGCGGTTAAGAACCATGGAGCCCAGTCACAATTTGTACAAGAACATGTTTTACAGTTTAGTGTAGGACCAGTGTTGGGCAGGATCAGTACCCTCTAACACTCAGAAAAGAGTTATGGTCCAGTGCTGGTCACCAAGCTTTACAATGTTGTCAAGGAAACCTGGCTGCTTTGGTGTCGATGTTTACAGCTGAATAAGTTCTATACTTGGATCTACTTTGTTCCTTGAAAGCTAGAACATGTACATTTTGTAGTGCAGATCTGCAGAACCTTTGCCTCCCCCTTCTGGCAGTGAAGAAACCTGCTACATTCAAGTGATGTTGAGAAAAATAGCTCCCGGCCGTTTCTTTTGCTCTTTGAAATCAGTGCGTTAGTTTGTGTGTTTGGAACTGCTTATGTGCATTGTTTAGGGGAATTACGGTATGCATTGTTTAGGCAGTGCAGAACCTAAAGAAACCAGCGTTAGGGAAATACAAATTGTGCTCGTACACCAGGTGGTACAGTAGGGGTCAGGCAAGCACCAGCCAACTGGAGGCTGGTGTGCTGCACATCCACACACCAGGAAGTAGCTTGATGATTTTCTAACTGTAGTGGCAAAGTCACCGCATCATTACATACATATTTTGTTCAGTGATTCTCTTAGTTGTAAAAACACTGGTGCTATAATTAATGTACTAGTGTTGTTGTGCATGCTATTATGACTCAATGAATTAAATATATAATATAACATCTTGTGTATGCTTAAATACTGTATGGATGGCTTGAAATACACACTGTAAACTGGGTGCCCTAGCGCAACTGACCAGAGGCTGACTTTGTCCTTCGCCTCTGAGTCCGGAGGCATGTTGCTCATTCTGTTCATGGTCTCCATCAGCTCTCTCAGGTCTGGTTGGATCTGGTGGTCCAGAGAAAAATGAAAATGTGTATCGAGTTAAGCAGGTTAATTAAGCAACCAGTATGACAAGTTAACCACTTGGCTGTCATAGGCATTTAATACTCATCCATTTACCTCATCCATGGCCCTGATCTCCAGTCTCAGCTTGTCCATCACAGTGATAAAGAGCTGAAGATTGGAGGGAAGACGGTCAGTGAGTGACGGATTATAATAAGCAATGCATGTTCAAAGTATTTTTGTGCTTACATTGTCAGCAACTGGAAATAGAGTTTGATTTCCATTATATTTCTTTCTGGTGGAGCTAGCATTTTAAACAGAACGACCCTGCGACATGGCAAGCATTGGCTCTGTTTGAGTCAAAGTTGGCAGTGGATGCGGTTGGCAATCCAGTAGCGACTCAAAGCTCTCTGTGTCTGAGCAGCGGATGAGCCAAAGTAAGTGAAATCACTTCGGCCACTTAGTGCTGGAACAGGACATACTAAATCATTCCATCAAAAAAGGGCTGCAACAACTTCTATGCTGGCACACGGCCCGAACAAAGCCCACTTTGCATTGACTTAAGGAGAGTGAGTGTTTAATATGATGGAGAGACGACATACAGAAACTATATCTGCAATGCAGCGGTTCAGGTTGCCCTTGTCATCCTTGATGGTGATTGGCCGATCCTCCTTAATCCTCTCCATGGCTAGTGGGCAGTCAAGCTAGGAGACAACATGGCATGTAATTAGACATAGCATTGTGTTTCTATTTAGTCATTGTACAAGCACAACATAGCAGCAGGTGTAAGTGACAATTCAAGTAATACCATCATTAACTTTATTTTTTCTTCTTTTTTTCCAATTTATATTTTTTTTATTTTCCATAATGCAAACAGGACATGACAAAGAGGAAAAGGGGGGGGGGGGGGGGGGTGTACAGAATATAAACAAAGATTCAGCAATTCAAAGTCTGTTTAAGAAATTCCAATGAGGATTCTTTCTAATAAAGCTCCAGGCTCCATAAAGATCCTGAGTCCTGTCTTCTTGGAGGAGTAGAGCTGCCATCATCATTAACTTTAAAAATGCGCTGGCTTATGCTATTTTTATTTATTTTGACCTCTGAGGCTATATTAGCTGGCCTCTATGAGGCTGTGGCTGAGACACCACAGACGTATTATAAAGTAACATTCAAGATTAAGAATATACGCATGACTCAATTTTGATAATAGAAAAAGAAGAAGATAGAACCATATAAATCCAAGATCACAAAAGGGGCCATATCACGTCAAATGGCTGATTATATCATCTGCACTCTAAACCAGGAACTCACTCTGTACTTCCTGCAGAAGTCATCGATGGAGCCCACATCAGATCCCTGGACCTGTTTGAAAGCAGCCTTATATTGAACCAAGAGTCTGGAACAGGAGGCAGTGTACCTGAAACAGACAAGTCGCACACATTACCAGAGGCATGCAAACAAAAACACATGTATCCACCACACACAACGCTTCTTTTTCTCAATCGCTCACACACAAAATACAAATTCAGCCAGGTATAACTTACTCAGTAGGTGTGACACAGTCTTTGATGTAGGCTTTCTCGAGGGCCTGAAGGGTCTTGACTACAGCAAACAACTCTGCCATGTTGTCATACCTTCAGAAACAGGGTTAACAATAAGGAGTTACAGTTGCATTATGAACCTCTGGGTTCCATTGTGTTCATATTAGTATGGCTGTTGGTGATGTCACGTACTTCTCTCGTTCTCTTGCATTTTTGTACAACTTCACTTCCTGAAAGAAGAGGCATAATTAGTGATGAAAGGCTTGCTAAGCCTGATATAAGAATATTGTATCAGAAGAAGAATATTAGAATATTAAATAAATCCTTTTCCTGCATACACTGGTATGGATATACTGTATGTAGATGCCTCCGGCCCGGCTGGTGCCGGCGGAGGTATAAAAATCCAGTCTGTCAAGACCTAGACTCACAAGTCAGCCTCTAAACGCTTTGCTCAACTAGAAACTGAGGACAATCTCCCATCAAATAATCTAACATTGCTTGGGACATCCATTTTCAATGTTTTAAAAAGCTCTCTCCATGTTAAAAAGTGATTCGCTACATTTCCAGTTTGTTTCACTATGGAGGATAATGGGGGAGAGCATAATTTCCGGTAAGGCATGTCCTTGACAAAATGTAATGTAGGTTCGTTAGCGGCTGTACTCGCCGCCATTCAAGCAACGATCTTGCATTTAGGTAGGTGGGGAGATCTCCAATTGTCTGGTATTGCAAGACTAGTCATGCCCTAATTAAAACACAAAAGAAGTTACATTTACCTCATATAACTCAGGTTTATTGGCTGGGGCTGTGGGGAAAAAGTATATGAAATGAATGAAATTGAATTGATTGTGTATAGAGTCTGTATGATCACTTGCAGACATCAGATATAGGTCTTACCTGCTCCTATCCCTCCAGTGACTGGTATTCCATGGAACATGGTGGCAGCCGGTGTATCAGAAGTTGATTGATTTGCAAAAAGCAAAACTCTGCAGAAAAATAGCATTGTGTTTTCGTGTGAGTTTTGATCACAATTGTTAAAAGGGAATCCATTCAACAGATTTCAAATGTTATTCTCGTGATTTTATAGCTTGGACTGTTCTGTCGTGATTTGTGAACAAGTTTCTCCCAAAGCCTGAAACAAGACTATCCTGTTGACATGTGTCAAATGCTGGAGCTGTCATTACCGTCATTTGGATGTTAAGAGGGAAAAACTCAGTTTCAGTTATTCCTCAATAATTTAAGAAGCATCTCAAAATGTTGAATCTTACTGACATCACAGATTATCTGTTTGGTTCCAGATGTGGGGGAGAGTTGTTCATGTTCATAATAATTTAACTGATAAACATTATAGGAATGTCGAAATTTATATGGTAACGTTACTGTTAGATTTCCCATATGAGGAAGGAAGACACACTGTTCACATTACTATTGATCAACATACAGGAGTGCCCACGCTAGCTAACTAGCTCAACACGTGAACCCAACAGAGGATTTAAAACGCAAAGCAAAATACAACAACGTGGCTACTCCAAAGAAAAAATTATAACCCTGAATAATTGACGTTAAGTGGTGAAACAGTGCCTAACCGTGTTGTTGTGCTGTAACAAGCTAGCTTGTAGGAAGCTAGCGAAGCTAGTATGTTAGCACTTCCTTTATGATTTATTACCGGGGGACACATACTCATTGATACACAATAAACAAAGTATGTGTGATCATTACTGTGCCGTGGTAACTGGTACGACACACTAACGTCAACTTACAGGTGTTTCGATATCATTGTTTAATCAACAAAATTAAGACATTTCACTCACCCCTTCGCCTTCGGCAAACTGTAGTGACGTCGATGTAAACACACCCTTCTGCAAGGACCCACACACGTCAAAATATTAGGTGTCCGACGCGCCACACTTAAAATGGGAAAAAATGGACTATTGTAAGATGATTATCGACGTATAAAATACACGCGCCTTCTTTTTCCATTCCAGCCACACATCAGATTTTGATCGACAGCTTGTGGTAAATCGTTTGCCAGGTTTGACCACTTTTTGGTTGCTTCTGCGTCTTTGTGCAGTCAGACGTCATCTGGCAATCCTATGGGCAACCCGTGTTCAGGCGCGCGCCAGACAAACGAACACAAGACAGCTGAATCAAAAGGTAAAATACCGGTAAATCAAATAAACCCTCTAATTAAGTATTCGCTATTCGCTTGTCACTGGAAATATTTCTTGTGGCAGTGTATGCGGGCAGCTTACGTTATGTGACATTACTAATTGTTTTAGGCACAGCCAAACAGAAGCTTTCATTAATTACAAAATAGCTAGGCTCAGCGCGAGACTCATGACTGATGAGTCTCGCGTTGAGGCTACAAAATAGCTAGTTTAACATTCCCGTTTAGCCAACTGCAACTGGTAACCAAAGAATGTTGTGTCAAGCTAACAGTAAAGGAAAACCAATGTTTGTTTGTTACACTGCAGTTGCTACCCATCAGTCCCTCTTTATATGTGCAATTTGAAACAGTGTAACATTGCATGACACCCTCCCGCCTTCTTCACAAGGATTTATTTTGGTATTCCAGTTCTTCTCTAGTCTCCACCATGAAGACCTCCAAACCAGCAGCACAGGCCTCTGCTCAGGAGGAGTGTGGTGTTTGGTTGGACACTGTGCAACTGAAAGGAAAGGCCAAACAGGTAATTATAGAAATAGCTTTTAAGTACTTATGACTCACAGTCACAGTGGCTTGTTAGAAAACATGAGCACTTATATTACTATTAGCAAGCAAGCTGCTTCAATTCATCTGTAACCCCCTTACCCCCCTTGTAATTACAGTTTTGTCACAATATAACATTACTTCTCAGTTGATGAACTCTGCGCATGTTCTGTTCCAGAAGCGACTCGCCCGTCCGATTTCTAAATTACTGAACCCCTTGGCTGAACGTGGAGGATACAGTTTGGCTGTGGCACTGAACTTCACTCAGACCAAAATTCAAATGCCAAAGACCAAACAGAGCTCCATATCCACCTTCTTTGCACCTCAATGCAAAGGTAAGTGGCTCCAACTATACAGCCAACAAGTTATAGAAACATATTAGGGGTATTGTCTTTAATGACATCAGTCATAAGCTGGCAAAGTTGCAGTGGACTGTTGACTTGCTTGAATGTATAAAATGCCCACAGTCCTTTTCTTTTGGAAACATTTATTTTCCTATACCTCCCACAAACAGTTCTCAACAAGATATCTACATCTGAAGAACCAAGTACAGATCCAGTAGACTCCTCCTCTTCATCATCTACCTCTACCACATGTGCCTCAACCACATCTACACCTGCAGTATCTGGGACCAAACGAAAACGAGATACGGATCCTGAGGTGTGTGACTTGTTGTATAACACAGAGGAGCATCATGTCAAGACTGCTCACATTTATTTAGGGGGAGAGGGTGCAGGACACAAGTGGGAAATTGAAAATGTGACTGAGAGTGAAGCACCGGCCTGGCAGGAGCACTATGAGGCAAGCCATAAATCTTGGATAAACAGAGACCATGAATCTGAAGAGGAGCAGTCTGAGGAGGAGATGATTCTGCCGGAGAGAAAGAGGGGGCGTACTGAGACCTCCTCACTAGCAGCTGATACTCACCATCTTGGAGAAGGCTGCAGTCAGGAGCCATCAATTGCCTGTAGCAGCCCTCCATACAGTCAAGAGTTAAATGACCCTAGTGAGATGAAGCGATATGACTGCATTACCCACGATTCTGAGAGTGAATTTTACCTGACTCACCAGAAACTATCTACAGCAAAGACTGTCAGTGACTCTGGGCCAGCTTTCCTTGAAAGTCTGCAAAGTGAGGAGGGCTTTGCACTCTGGATGGGTGGGGAAGAGAGAACCTCCACTCAGAAATCCTTCAAACACCTTCATTCATCTCAGACGGACGATGAGAAAGAAAACGGCGGGTCTTCCAAATCCCCAAACAAGCGTTCATCTCTCTCTCCTCTCAGACCGCTTTCAAATCGTAAATGGACAGAACCAAACATGGCATTGTCTCAAAAACATATTCCAGAGCAGCTGTGGAAAAAGGCTGAGGAAGAGAGCCTCCATTCACAGCACAAATGGACAAAACCAAATGTCTCTCCTCTAAAGAAGAATAAGCCACAACAACCCAGCAGGGAGGTTGAGGAGGACAGTCTGGCCATGTTGTTCACCCAGGACTCTGAAGGCTTCAGGGTGATTGCACACCGCGGCCTAGAAGCCAGGAGTCCACTTAAAGATCACACTAACTTCAGCGTGGGGGTGGTGAAGAGAACCTGTGCTGAACAATCCTCAGTGGAGGATGAGGAAGAGGAGATGCTCTTTACTCAAGACTCTCAGGGAAATATGGTGATCAAACACTGAGAGGGCTTATCTTTTGTTCTGTAATGCACTGACTGAACAACCTGGCAGTGTTGTGTGGAGAGTTACCAGCAAATGTTCTTTAGTACATGATTTGAGTTGTTTGTTTTAATGTCTATTATTCTAAATAAGTCTCCTTTTTTCTTTTTGCATACATAATCTTTCCTCTTCCACTTTGTCAATGCTTGAAATCTTAACTGAATTAAAATTAAATTTGTTTTGGAAGACACTAAACATAGAACAATGTCAACCTGACTGAAAAACAGGTTTTGCTACTTTGACATTGAAAACATTGGTGCTAATTAATCTCTCATCTTTTTTCTTTTTCTATTTTGTTCCTTTATTTTGTCTCCAAGCCTTCTGACTTTTTTTTTTTATTCTTTTCCTCTGTCGTTCCAAGTTGGAGCCTGTTTTTTATGTATATATTTTTTTGTCTTAATCACCATGGCACTGAAAAGGCCCTCAGGGTGCAACTGTCTTGTGTGTAATAACACGCTGTGGCAACAAACAAGTACTGGAGGTTTTGATTTTATTTGAAAAAAAAATGGTACAGTTACATCTTACTTTTCGTGTGTATTAAATGTTGTGAAAAGCACTAGTGGTGTACACTATCTTCCCCGCCCCCTGCTGGTGCCCTGAAGCACTACGTCTTAATACAAAATATAGTGATCTACACAGGAATAAAGAAAGACAATAGGATTATGGTATTTAGGCAGGGGTCAAGTGTGCATCTTAAGTTTCCCTTAACATCAATTTGCATTCCAGCAATTTAAGGCATACAAACACAGTGCTTGGAACTTGATTTCTAATTATCTTCTGAGAGCCAAGTATTTAGTTTACTACTTTGATCGGTTCATCTAACCTTAACGTCTCCCTCAGCACAACCTACCTTCTTGTTGCTGATCCATGATGTACATATTATGCACTAGCAACACAGTGACATCTTGTCTGCTGTTAATGCAGTTTACAGTATAGTAGAAAAACAATGTTGCATAAACTCCACTCAGTGATGGATAAAGTAACTAAGATACTGTTAATTATTACTTAGAAAAAGAAAAACATATATTGTACTGTAATATGCTACTGCACTTATGACTCAAAATAAGGCTTGTATGTTTGGCCACCAAATGTTCTACATGTATGTTACATGATCCCTAGCCTATTCTGTAATGTCCAACTGCAGTTGTCTCTCCAATTTGCTGTAACACTGACACAATGAAACATGACATTGAACAGTACAGTCATATTAAAATACAAGTCCCTTTCAGGTGATCTAGAAACATTCAGAGAAAATATTTGAGGATAAAGATAAGACCTTACCAGACTGTTGATTATGTAACGATAGGTATACATTCTTACATGCCGTAAATGCCCTTATTGCTATGGCACAGAAATGTAAGACAAGCTAATAAGTATGTGTTGTTTGAGGTGCTCATTTTGCATACACAAGATATCCCTTTTATTCCCAATGAATGCACCTTCTCATATTGCATGATTTGTCTTTAGTACCTTTGAAGCAGCCTTGCTGTACTGCAGGTTGAGAAGATCAGCTCCAGGCAATTACTGACAGGGTCATTACAATCAACAGTTTCAAAGTGCTAGCTAGAGAAACATCTCATGAAGCTACAAATACGCCTACAAAAAACTCGCCAATAGTGATGTTTCCGTGCCTGTCTATAAGATCCTTTTTATATCTTTGAAATACAATGAGAGCGGAGCGGCAGCGAGATATTTGAACTGAAGACCACAATGACGATGATGATGATGGTGACAAAGCAGCAATCAGCCAGCCATCTCTGTGGGCTCTGTCACCAGTTTGGAGCCATCCCAAAGAGTCTTGAACTGCTCTGGGACTGGAAACTCTCTCTGTAGAACAACAAGATATTATGCAGTATGAACAACTACATGCAATATGTGGAAAATTCAACAAACCTTGATTTAACACATTCAGACTAGGGATGTAACGGTGTAACCGTGATCAAATTCCTTACGATAACCGTACCGTTTCAAATTTTCATTATCATTAAAACCGTGGTACCGTCATTACCGTTGTACCATGATTACAGTGGTTTGAAAAACATGGTAAATACTGTACATCATCAACCAAAGTTGGCAACAGTCTCCCAGATGCAAACGTGCAGCCTTGGAGAAATGATTTCAGTGAGTGTATCAATCCTTTTTGGGTCTAAATTTTCAATATAAAACGTAAAATGATTTCAGTGAGTCTGTCAGTACTTTTTGTACATTTTCAGCAATTCTTTACGGATATCGTGATAATACGATAACCGTGATAATTTTGGTCACGATAATCGTGATGTGAAATTTTCATACCGTTACATCTCTAATTCAGGCAAGCAGATGGACTAAACTCTCTAGCTCACACTTCAGTATCTGAGACACTCACATAGTCGTCGTCTCCTTCAGGAATCATGATGTTCATCTCGGAGCTCTTGGCACTGACGATGTCACAGCAGAGAGAGTCTTTACTCAGGTAGACCTGGCAGCCCTCTGTCTTGTTGATGGAAATGGTGGGCACCATACCCAACGCCTGTAGAAAGAAAACAACCAATTATTTTTGGCATCTGCTATATATTTACAATACATTTCCTTTTTTTAGCATTTAGCTGGCACTGGCATTCAAAGTAACATAATGTTGATGTAACCATAAAATAGACTTAGATTCCCAGATTGTGCAAAGCTTAGAGCCATAGCACCTTGATAATAGACAGTGTTGTAGCCTGCGTCGAGTCTCCAGTGTTCGAGTCCAAGTCACCAAAGAAGAGTCTGAGACAAGTCCCCATTACCTGAGTCCAATTCTGGAGTTACTGAACATGAGCGTGAATCCACATGTAGGTGAGTCCAGGACTCAGACTCGACTCGGGTACTACAACACTTACGGTATAATAGATGTAACCCTGTGACTCTACAGAGAGGTGCTAGCTAAGTGATGAGGGCTGCAGCTAAATGGTAGACCCCCCCCCCTAGCAGGATAGGAACATTTTCAATGTAGAGTAAGTAGGGGAGAGCGCATGTGAAATGTATTTTAGAGAGATTAGTTTCCTTTTATATGAGGATGGATTGTGTAATGCAGGGCGAGTAAGCAAAGGTGGGAGCGTTTGGGCGGGGATGTAAATATTATTCACTGATTGGCTTGTACTTTTTAGACCAAACAAGTTTGAACTTGGTGACAAATTGAATGTGAGTTAAAGCAGAGGCCATGGAGCCTTGTCACTTATATCCCTGATATAAAATGTACATAATTGACATTAAATGAGAACCTGTGTACCTTTTGAAGACATCACATGACCTTCTTGGAGATATTTTTGCTCACCTGTAACTGGATGGCCTTAGAGTTGATGATCTCCACAATACCAACCACATTCTCGAACACCAGACCCAGCTTCTTACAGTTGTCTGGGGACAGTGAAAGAAGAAATTATACATTTAATCTTAAAGGCAGAATATGTTCACCTCATCAACTTCATGTTTGCAGGTAACTCACCTATGATGATGGAGTTGATTTTGCCCTTGACCTGCACAGTGGAGGTGTTGCAGCCGTAGATGTAGACCACTTGTTTCAGCTCGGTCTCATCAATCACCAGGTCATGTTTCTGCTCAAAGTTCTCCTGCACCATGCAGCCAATAAGAGAATAGGTTCAGTCAATGACCTCTGACATGACGTGACCTTAGTAGTGGGTTAAAATTTCAAATAGCTAGAGGTTAAGGATTGCACTAAGTATGAATAACTACCAATGGGAAACAGGGCTGATAAATACCATGAACTGCCGAGTCTTCCCATAATCACAACCAGTTATTTTATTAAGCATTATTAATTGCGTGCATTCATTAGCAAATATTTCTATGTCAACATACTTGTCTTAACAAAATACACCGGTGGTTTGATATGAACATGTGAATATTGTATTGATAGGAACACTAAAGTTTCAAGAAAATATTAGTTTCCTAATTAATATGCAAATGTATGCAGCAAGGTGCTCCAAAATCGAATCAGATCATCTCCTCTATAGGGGAAACCTGTGGTGTAAATAGGACGTTTCTATCATGTATTTCTTCTTGAGTTATTGTTCACAAGGATGACAAGTCTGCACCACAATGACATAAAAGTTATAAAGGACAAGATTTACAAAAAGCATCTGTCGTGTCAACCCTACAGATCTGTAATTATTCGTCTTTATTTAACCACCACATGTAAGCTGAGGCTTTCTTTCCTCCTAATCCTCCAAAGTGGATGTAAACACTCAACGTACCACCCTCCATTTCTTGCCCTCCAGCTCCAGCACAGGGGGCTTCTTCTGGGGTTCAGCTCTGGCTGCGCCCCCGGCCCCGGGAATCCTGCTCTTAGCCGGTGACGAGTGGGCAGCGCCCCCCTGGGAGCGCAGGGTCGGGTTCTTATGGCTCTTCTTGTCATCCGATACATGCTTCAGACCTACAGATGACAAAAAAAAAATCAATCTATGTTTCAAAAACCATAAAACAACATTAAAAACACAAAGAGCAATTTAAAAGGCAAAAGGGCAATAAAATAATAAAAGGCATAAGACACACAAGGAAAAGAAAGGCAACTCTCATACAAAAAGCCTCTAGGAATAAAGATGTTTTAAGGCACGATTTAAAAACAGGAAGTGTAGGGGGCAGTCTAACATGCAGAGGCAACTCGTTCCAGAGTTTGGGGGCTACAACTGCAAAGGCGCGATCTACCCTGTGCTTCAACCTTGACCTTGGGACAGCCAGAAGCAACTGGTGAGCGGACCTGAGTGACCTTAATGGGTTGTGTGGTTGTGAAAGGTTAGAGAGATAGCTAGCCCATTTAATGATTTGTAGGCAAATGTTAAAATCATATATAATCAATCTAAAATGTACAGGGAGCCAGTGGAGGGAGGCCAATACATGGGAAATGTGCTCTCGCTTGCGTGTTCTTGTTAAAAGACGAGTTGCAACATTCTGGACCAACTGCAAGCGTGAGAAGGAGGCCTGGCTAACACCAACATAATGGGCATTAGAGTAGTCAAGTCAGGATGCGATAAAAGCAGGTGTAACACTTTAAATATCACTAAAATATAAAAAGGAATTGATCTTAGATAACAGTCTCAGCTGAAACGAGCTAGATTTCATCACTCTGAGTTTATCGGTTTGTTCAATTTAAAATCACTGTCCATTATCACACCCAGATTGTTGTGCGTTTAACATAGGTTCCAGGGAACACAGGTCAATGAGGGACACCCCTCAAAGTTTGAAAAGTTTAAGGCCATCCAAGCTTTGATGTCGTTGAGACGATCCAACAATGGTTTTAAAGAGTTTGCCTCTTTCCGTTTCAATGGCAGGTCAATTTGTGTGTCATTTGCATAACTGTGGAACGAGATGCCATATTTTCAAAGAATGGACCCTAAGGGCAGCAAGGGGGGGGGAAAGGATTGGTCCGAGAATAGAACCCTGAGGTACTCCACAAGGGAGAGGCACTGAGGAGGATAGAGTCACCAAGGCTGACAGGAAAACGTCTTTCAGACAGGTAAGACCTGAACCACTCCCGAGCAGTACCTTTAATGCCAAGCTCCAGGCGAGAGATGAATGCTGCTGTGAGATCTAAAAGCAGAATGGCGGAATCTCCGGAGTCAGTAGCTAATAAAAGATTGTTTAACACTGTGCAGATTCTGTGCGCTAAAGGGCTTTAAAATCAGACTGGAACACCTCAAGAATGCCATGTATGTCTAAAAAAAGATTGCAATTTTATGAGTACAACTTTCTCAGATTTTTGTTGTTTGGGTTTGGAGATTGGTCTAAAATTGGAGAAGACTGACGTGTCCAAATTTTATTTTAATTTTATTTTGTATTAATGGTTGCACGACTGCATGCTTAACGTTAGCTAGTAACACCTGAAGCGAGACAGGTACCGGTAATCATAATTATTTGGATGCTTGGACCATTAGTCTCACAAATCTCTTTAAAAAGGCAAGGGGGGACAACAGTGATTGGTCCAATAAGCTATTTGCTGTTGCCAATAGGACTTGTGTGTATTGGATCATTCTCATTTAATTAGTTTACATCACTTGGGCCATTGCTGCAAGTCACCTCGACCTTGAGAATTCAATTAAAACGTCCCCCACATCCAGATCAACGTTGCACACATTCATAACGTGAAGATTGAACATGCCTGTTTATATAACATTGGGTTTACTGTTAAAATAGGAACAAGCTGTGCACTCTACGCTCTTGTCACAATATTCATCAACTGCTGAGGTTTCACGAGGCTGCGGGAGGCTCTGCGGTCGGTCGGCCACCTTTAGTGATGTCCATGCCCTGGTTGAGCTGGGTGAAGAGGGCCGATTGCTGGGCCGCCGTGCCGTCCGCCTGAGGGTAAGAGCCATCGTCTGAGAAGACCGGAGGGGGGCCGGGGGGAGGAGGTGGCGGAGGGAGGGGGGGAGCACTGGGGACAGTGGGGGCGGAGTCAAAGAGAGACTGAGGAGCAATGGGGCCCTGGGGGATGAGAGAGAGAGAGACAGAGACACATGTTAAGATACTATAGCATGTTGGAAGATGAAAGAAGATGAAGTGGGCCTGCCCTTTTTGTGCAGTGGAAGGAGAGGAGATGGTTTAACTCAAAGTCAAATGTACCAAAACCAGTATAGTACCAAACCTCTCCAGCAGGGGGATGTATTAGACAGCAAATATCTGATAGCTTTGTTTGGTGGGCTCTGGGCGTCTCATTTTGAATCTATGGTCTGAATACATGTGGATGGCAAACACTTTTCATTGTCAGGTCTGCAAGTTTTCACTCAAAAATAATTGATGGCAGGGTGTCGGTGATCCTTTTATCAGCAGAAAATATTTTCGAGCTTTCCTTTTACTACTGCAGTCCTCTCTGATTTACACCAGAGTGTCAACCAAGCTTTGGTTTAACTGATGAGCCGTGTACAGTAAAACTGCACAGCCTCCGATCAACAACTGCAACTGACTGAGGAGAAGCAGACACACACTCCCACACACTCGCTGTCCGAAGACGCCACAACTGTTAATACAGCTGCCGTGGACAGTCAGACACACACACACACACACACACACACACACACCTATCACAGAAGTTCAGGAGGTTGAACTGTCACATTACGTTAGAGTACTGAGACTACTTTGACCTCTGAGGCACATGTGTCGTACATATCATCGCTGAACAACACTGCGGCCTGTTACCAAACAGCTCAGCACATACCACTGGATTAGAAGTGATGGGGAAGCTGAAGTGTGTGTGTGTGTGTGTGTGTGTGTATGTGTGTGTGTGTGTGTGTGTGTGTGTGTGTGTGTGTGCGTGTGTATGTATGTGTGTGTGCGGGGGGGGGTTGTAAAAACGTCTGACTGCTTCTTTGTGTTCATGGCAGCTTGTGTTTTAAACATGTTTGTGTGAGGCGGAGTTAGGAAGTGAATGTTTTTTTCTGACGGCACGTTTTGCCTACTTGATTTGAGTTTTAGTTGCACTTTGCACTTTTCGGGGGCAATTTTATACATACATTCGCATTAGATATTGGCAGACAAATAATTTGTACTACTAATATTTGTTTAATTCTAAATCGTAATTTGGTACTGCTTCAGGCTATTTGGTTGTTTTCTGAGGAAAAGCCAATTCTCACCCAGAACACACTAGAAAAACTTCCCTGGTCATAGGCTCCCAAAACGTGTCTATGGTGGCCCACAGAGGACAGTACACATGTGAATATTTCATAACAAAAGAAGAAGAAGAAGAACATGGTGAAATGCAAAATGAGTCTTCCTGATTATGGGAAGCAATTTCACCCTCATTTTTTATTTCACTGACATTTTATCAAAATTCACATTCTGTATGAGCTAATATGAATGGAAGTGTGTGTGTGTGTGTGTGTGTGTGTGTGTGTGTGTGTGTGTGTGTGTGTGAGTGTGTGTGTGTGTGTGTGTGTGTGTGTGAGTGTGTGTGAGTGTGTGTGTGTAAAGCCACATCCATATGTCATACTGTGTGAGTGTGAGTAAGTAAGCGTGTCACTAAACCCTTATCTGAACAGCAGCTGACGGCTTAGTTAAAGGGGGACAAGCCCTGTAGTTTAAGTTACCGTTACAGGGTGTGTGTGTGTGTGTGTGTGTGTGTGTGTGTGTGTACACAGGCAGGCCCTTTGTCGGGGTTCCTCTGTGAAGAAAACCTCCATTCAAGTCCACCCTGAGGACCACCTGTTAGTGCCACACACTCCAGCCCCGCTACACACACTTCAGCTCTGTCGTCTGACAGCAGGGGCAACAGCTGACACACACAGCTCCTGCAGGCTCTCAAGTTTCTCCACACACACTAGCATACAGAGAAGAACCCGCGCACACACACACACACACACACACACACACACACACACACACACACACACACACACACACACACACACACAGACACACACACACACACACACACACACACAGTTGTTGAATGTTGACCTCAATTCAATCTCATCGTTTAAAGATAAAAGTCGCCCTGAAATTCCTTTTTAGGTTTTATTTTGACAGTTCATGCCAAATAAAATGTTTTATATTTACTGTATATCAAAATCTCATTACTTTGAGTTCCTGGAAAACCAAAACCATGTCAGTCAGATTTGTTTTGAACAATTCCACCCCTCCCATCAAATGGGTTTACATTTTTGAATAATCTCTCTCTGTGTTATGTCCCGACTTAATATCTCCACAGGACATAAATCACATTAAGGAATCAAAACCCTCTCAAAAAGCGGTTTCATTGTGACTTCCATGTTCTAGTTGTAAACGGCTTCCTCACTTTCAAACTTGATTTCTTTTCCAGTTGAGAAGGAAGAAGATCAAGAGATGGAGGGGAAAAACACACTTTAGATTAGACTCCACCAGAGCAATCTAGTAAGAGAGTGGCGTCAGCGGAGGACCAAAATGTGTGACTCAGTAGCCAATGAACAGCCAGGAAGGGGTCTCGCGCTACTTTTGAATGCTAAAATAAAGCTGATAATGTACAATTTGATTCTTTAAATGTCTGACCCTTTCAAAGTACATCACAAACTGTCCATTTTGCTGCAACTCGACAGCGCTGCTTAATCCAGAACCTCTCTTCTATACACATGGCTCTGGACTCCACTACTGCCATAGTAGCTCAACAGTGACTGTTGAGCGC
The DNA here is from genome assembly GCF_964638095.1 of Poromitra crassiceps. Lineage (NCBI taxonomy): Eukaryota > Metazoa > Chordata > Actinopteri > Beryciformes > Melamphaidae > Poromitra > Poromitra crassiceps. The sequence goes on along the minus strand of NC_139643.1, from coordinate 42,638,664 downwards.
TATGGATCGGCTCAGTCTGGCCAACAGTGATGGGTTGCACCTGGCTGCTTCCTGTGAGAGACAGGCCATCGCTGCCAACATGCAGCGAGTGCTCACTCAACCTTCCCTGGATAAAAGAACATCCCTTCTGCCTAACAAGAGGAAAGGATCTGGTTTTGACCCATTCTAATCTAACATAATATAATCTAACATAATTTAATCTAATCTAATCTAATCTAATCCTAATCTATTTTCTGAGATTTGAGTGAGAGTGTCGAGGAGTGAAGAGTCCCTTAGCACGTCCATAAACAGAAGTGTGTGTAGGAGTGATGGAGAGTGTTTGTGAGCTCCACATTGCTCAATGGATAACCGCAGGGAGCGGGCAGTCACTGGGGAGCTCCTCATTCATTCATTCATTCATTCATTCATTCATTCAGACTTTCTAGCCCGGTTTATGTAACCAGCTGCTCTCCTTCACTGAAAATGGAAGTGTGCGCACAGTAGGAGTTCATCTGAATCCCGTTATAGAAATATCGAGGCTTGCGAACGGAAATGAAACGAAAACACAGCAGAGAGAAGAAGAAGAAAAGTTATAAGTTATGTAAGTTATATAAGTTATAGAAGTTATACCAATTTCGTGCTTGAAGATAAATACATTGTGAGCTTTTAGAGGAGAAGAGGGGCTGAGGAATGTTGTCACTGAATGCTTTCTGGAGGGGAAACGCTCTTCACACTATGATGACATTAACGTCCTTTTTCTTAAATATTGTTGCATGATATGATGTACTGTGTGTGCCTCTGTGTATATACTGTGTGTGTGTGTGTGTGCGTACGTCCGTGTGTGTCAATACGCAGCTATACTCACAGCCATACTCCAGGCCAGGCCGGTGGTGTGGTGCTGTTTGATGAAGTTCTGCATCTCGGTCCAGACTGACAGGTAGGAGCGCACCCACTCCACATGGCGTCTGTCACTGTGAGGAAGAGGAGGGAGGAGGAAGGGCAGAGCGAGAGAGGAGGGAAGGAGGGAGGATGGATTGGAACAGATGGATATGTACAGATTAAACAAAGAGAGAGACAAGTGTTTGAAATGGAGATCATTTGTCAGAGGATAGTGCTCAAAATCAAATTGTCGATATGATGTGAATTACTTTCTGTCACAATATATTCTGTATTGTGCCACTTCAATTAAATACTAGCACCACCCAAGCATTTTACAGAGGTTAACAAAAGACAACCTGTTCCTTCACAGCCTGGGTGAACCCAGCCTCCACGTGACCTCCATGTACTATCAGTCACCAAAAACGTACGCTCCAGACATAGTCTGTGACGTCACGTTGAAGGCTGGCTTCACCCAGGCTACTAGCTACCAGGCTACTTCCTTCAACTTTTTGATTCAATGTCCTCACGTTTTCCTAATCACCAGAGTAAATTCAAAAGAGCATTTTTTTAACGATACAAAATCTTAGTATCACCATGATTGTCCATACTGTTCATTGTGAGGTACTTCCACAGTCATGTTAAACCTTATTAGACATAATAGTACCTTTCCTTAAAGTCCTTCAGCACTCTGTTGGTGTAGAAGGTGGCAGCATCATTCATCTCCTTCACATAGGGACCCGGCTTCTGAGTCTGACCCAGAGAGAGGGAGGGAGAGAGAGAGAGAAAATAAAATGTTATATATATATATATATATACCGTGTATATATATATATATATATATATATATATATATATATATATATATATATATATATATATATATATACTCATCTCACCAACCACTGTGAGGTAAAACCTTCTTCATACAGAACATTGGAAAATGATCTGGCTATCTGCCTTCGTTTCGAAGAATAAGCAGAATTAGGGCACACATAGTATTAGTGACATTATTAACTTCAACAGGTTTGAATGATAAGTCCTGTGGGGGGAAACTGCCCTGCCGACAGGCTGGTTTTACACAGAGCAGACACAGATCCAGGCTTTGTTATTTAAGATGTCAAGTGGACGGGCTTTCATCCTCATCCAAATGATATTTCCCTCCATATTTAAAAGAAGAGATTCTGGGAGTGATGGAAAACAGACTGGAGGGAGGAGAGATAGAGGGGGAAGATGCATGAGGTAAATCAGCTTATTTATAGTTTGTGTGTCTATTTGTACGCAAGGTTATCATAGCTTTGCATTTCCTGTTAGTTTTATTTCATTTTGATTTGAATTTCTGTTTAATTTTACCTCGGGTTTTCTGGTTTTAGTATGTTTGTTTTTTTTACTTTTCAGAAATGTTTAGTTTCAGATTTTATTTAGTTGAAATTCACTCTGAGATTTAGTATTTAAGTGGCTGGGCCAGTAGACTTTGGATGACTTTAGATGGACATAATATGCATTCATTACAGGACCATTCTCTCTTCGCTTACAGGTTGGAAATGGTACAAAAATAAGAACTGCACTTAAATCATTTGATGATCTAAAACAACAACATGATTTACGTGTGTGTGTGTGTGTGTGTGTGTGTGTGTGTGTGTGTGTGTGTGTGTGTGTGTGTGTGTGTGTGTGTGTGTGTGTGTGTGTTACTCCTCACCACAGCCACCCAGCCCAGAGCAGGGATGCTCTCGCTGACGGCGGACAGGTGGTTGAAGAGGCTGCTGCCGCGGTGTCGCTCTCTGAAGCTCTGGATCTCCTGGATGTGATCGGACATCGGCTTCAGCAGGTCCGTCAGCTCCAACTGGGGGGTGTGGGGTGAAGAGAGAAAGAGGGGAGGAGGGGAGGGAAGGTGCAGGGTGGAGACGACACAGGAGACAAGACAGGTAAGAGAGGGGAGGGAGATGGGGAGACAGGTGTGGAGGAGGAGGGTTAGCAGACTTAAAACGTTGGATAAATACCAAAAAGCCTTGACCGCTAGGAAACCATGCTGGACACATTCCTAGCCATCGCTTTATCAAAACACTGCCGCAACTTTCACATGCAGCAGAATCCTCTCCTATAATCAATCTTAAGCACCTCGCTGCAGTTTCCCCCTGTCCAGCTGCAGCCTGCCCGCCCTCGCTGCCAGTCAACTACAGGACAGTAGCTAATTTTATTAGCAGCATGGAGGCTTTTTCCATTGGAACTTCCAGATCTCAGCTATGGCTGCTCTTCCATTCCCAGCTCCCTCCCTCCCTCCCTCCCTCTTTCCTTCCCTCCCTCCCTCTTTCCTTCCCTCCCTCCCTCCCTCCCTCTTTCCTTCCCTCCTCCCTCCCTCTCTCCCCTCTCCTACAAACATTCCTCGGTTCATTGGGAGATCCCTCTGTCCTTGTAAGGCATACCGCTCCTCCAGTGTTTACAGTTTACCTATCACACACACACACACACACACACGTATGCGTACGCATATACACAGGGACACAATGTTTCCTTGGTAAATTGCCGACTACAGTCTTCTTATTTTGGTCTGCAGCTAACCGCTTGCCATGTGAGACAGCTATGAAATTATGACTTTCTTTTGTTGATGGATTTAAAGAATGTTCTGCTCCTGAAGTAGCCTAGCTCATTTGATTAGAAGCATTAAGAGAAACTATTATCGTTATATGTGTGCGTGCGTGTGAGTGTGTGTGTGTGTGTGTGTGTGTGTGTGTGTGTGTGTGTGTGTGTGTGTGTGCGTGCGTGCGTGCGTGCGTGTGTTTCTGTGCCGGATTTCAAAATGCAGGGTGGCAGAGGCAGAGTAGGGTGGGCTGCCCACCCCATCCTGCATTTCAGAAATTTGCATATGTGGTCGCAGCTATGGCGAATTTTCGCGCTTGTTTTAATGATATTATGTGTGTGGTTTGGATGTCGGTGAAAGACGGATAAAGCACTGTGTATATATGGGAATACAGGGATGTGTACTGGCACACATGTTTGCATGTGCGTTCCTAAGCATGCATGCAGGAGCGATAAGAACAGAAGTACACTCTTCCCTTTTCCTAACAGCAGATTCTTCCCCCAAATCAGACGCACATGATCTCCATAAGCCCAGATAGACGTCCCATTCACTGCTCCTCCGGCCGCTTTGACTCTCACTAGTCCTGCTAGTATCTGTCTGTCTACCCACCACATATTATGCTTTGAAGCGAGATCTCCCCGTGCACGAAACAGATGGTTGCGAGGTCAGACGTGGAAAAATAAACGAGCATAATATGATGCGATTGTTCCGTCTCCCTCCTGAGACACAGAGGAATTTAATGTATCTGAGAATGTCACGTATCTACATCCAGAGCGACCATATCTCTCCCTGTAGGCTTGACTAAA